>NC_139044.1:5484384-5866884 GCF_965140915.1 Aythya marila | reverse complement strand
AGATCTTCCACAAAACGTAAGCTTTGCTCCAGATCCCCGCTCAGGGTCACCACCTGTTGGCTGGCTGCTGAGCCCATGGCACGTGTGGTAGGGCCTTCTGTGCATGGGGCTCACTCAGACCTACGACAGCATCTTTCCAGGGCCGGCAGATACCACAGAACTTCACCCGCAGGCTCCCGACCTTCCTGCAACTCGGAAATGGCTATTTCTCTTAAAAGGTTTGAGAAAGTTTCTAGGAAAAGGAACGGACAGAGCTCAGAGGATGGCTGGTGAATTCACCCCTCTGTCCCCTCAACTGACTAGCGGTGAAGAAGGCAACTGCAAGGCTGTACTTGAAAGCCTAAGAGCAGAAGAACAATCTTTTCTCCTCTTGGCGTGGTTTCCAATGATGTTTGCTGTCTGCCAGCATCACTGTGAGTTACAGTACACGAGGTCATCATTACGTATGTGGTGCCAAGGAGGGCGAGAATAACCCCAGGAGCAGTCTGCAGGCTGTCACCGAGCAAGTGTTCTCCGCTGCCCCACCAGGACATCCAGCTGCCTGGTGGTTAGACATGACTGGAGTTACGTTCAAGCTGTTTGCTCATCCCTTCCCAGCAATAACACCGGTTAAATGTGCGCCTGTGTATGTATATATTCTACATATGTATGTATAAAAATATAGACGCAGCCACCCACAAACGTATACGTGTGCTGTACACGCCAAGCTCATCATCCGTCTGCTTGAGGAAAGAAGGACAAAGCTCTGGGCAAACTGCAGGTGAAGGAAGGGAATCAAGACTGATCTCTGACAGGGGGAGACAGTTTCAGCGAGCAGTGTGGCTCTGTCATTTTGGAAACGGAGGCTTTCTGAGAGCAGAGAGCATTGTTGCTTTAGGATCTGATTTTATTCGGGATGTTTGAGTACTTAATGAAGGGTAACACCACAACAAGAGCTCAGCGAGCATTGTTGGCGCAAAAATCATACCCTTATCTGACCCCCAACAGTGAAGTTTCTGAGCACTAAGCACCTCTGCGTTTATCCTCCTTGCTCCCTGGCAGTGAAAGAAGTTCATTTTTATTCCTGGTTTAATGATAGGAAACGGAGAATCAGGGAGATGATAATTCGGACTTCCAAAGGGTTCTGTTTAAATAACTAGGTGTAGAAAGAGGGCGGCATGCCAGGAAAAGAAGGTCTTCTGAAAACATTTCTGCAAACATCAGGAGGGAGCCAAATGCTTTCTGCTACACTGGCCCTCCTGGGAAGGACGTTTTCTGCAAACCTGGCCTTAATTGGTGCTGAGCACTGGAAAATTCTGGTCCTCTACCCAGCAGTATGGCATTACAGGTCAGCTCGTGTATCCCAGGCCACTCTCTGTTGCATTAGACCGTCTATCTTCCAATTCAGTCTTTGCCCTGGATGTACATGCCCAATTTTATTTTGCTTTATTTGTAAAGAGTGAATTCAGGAGGAAAAAAATATTCTCCCAGCACCCTTTTTTCATTCTATTTTCTGTTTGTTTGGTTTTGGTCATTCTCGTCCTTCAGCCTGGGATTTACAGAAGCTTGGCCCATCCTACCCCCGTCCAAAATGCGCTGAAAAGGAGCCATCTGTGGGTTCCCTCTGTTGATATATTTCCAAAAGACCTTGTAAAGTGACATTAATTGTTCTGACTGCATGCACCTATTTGTTATTACACACTGCTGCCTGATTTTTTTTTTTTTCTGGAGGTAATGCTCTTGCACTGCGCTCCAATATTTGTGTCCAGCTGGCTCAGAGGGAGGCACCGAGAAGCCTTCCTCCCATCAGGGCCCGAAAAGCAGAGATCTTCTGTCATCATTTCAGCTGAGGGAACACATTCCCTACTTCCCAGGCGATTCCTCGAGCGCAGGTGGGACCCACCCACCCCGCAGTGTTGGAGGTAGCTCCTCTCCACGTTCCTCCCCCTGGCCTGGGCTGGCTGGAGGAGACGGGAGCACATCGCCTTCAGCCTCATCTCTGCTGATGCGTGAGTCGCTGCCTGCTCCAGCCAGGAGCTGACATTCAGCGCGGCACTTTTCTGTCTCCAGCAAAGCCGTGCAAATCTGATGGACTTGCTGGGCAATATTAAATCCCAAGCAAAAGCTTTATAAAAGCTACTTCAGAACACTATCAAATTATTAGTATTCTTTTTCATAATACAGATGGTGTCTCATTTTATTGAAAGAAAAAGAGAGAGAGAGAGGTTTTTTTTCCCAGCCCTCTTGGGAATTATTTTATTGAAAATATCAAAACTGGGAAGATTTCTCCAGTGCCAGGGGTCAGAATCTTTGACTAGTTTGTTGTAATGCGAACATATAAAAATTCACTCAGTGCTCATTCTCTGCCTTTTATTTAATGTACAATCCAGGTAGTTCCACTTTGATTCTTTACATTACTGTCCCTAGCACTGAATGTTTGCCTTGAGTGTTTTAAATTTCTTTCATGAATTCTGAAGAAGGGAAAACTTCAGGAAAATTGCCTTTGGCCTAATATGTATTGATGTACTATTACCAATGAAACAAATTCTGTTATTCCAGCTGACGCTGAATAAACAACTCCTTTGTATTTCTTCTGGGAAGCTCTAACTTGAAGTATCTCTGTAATATCTCCACTTAAAAATAGCATTTTTTTACTAGTTTCCTGCGAATCATATCTGCATACCTTAATGAGTAAGTGTTTAATATTTTAATTTCTATTAATACTGAATAGTAAATGCTGCTGAAAGTCAGCCTAAGTAAGAACTATGACAAGCAGCTAAGTTACATTTTTCCCTCTGCATCATTGTCATCATCATCAAGTACTATCAATATAAGGACCAGGCAAGTCATAATTTCAAAGGAATTGGGTTTTTCAATGATTGCTAAGGGCAGAGTTGTCATGCAGACCCTTTATTGTGACAATGATTCATGAGAAGAAAAGAAATCAGCTCGATTCTCTCATCACCAGTGACATTTTCTTCGGACTGGCAGTTACAGTATTTTTTTTTTTTGCTTATAAATAGATTACTGGTAATCTCTAAAGCCAGGCAAGGGTGACAAATATGGAACCCAGATGGATATATTTGTTACTCATCTTTCAGCATAAACCTGGGCTATGAAGTGAGATCACCAAACACAGCCTTGTTGCCTCAACTGTTTTGACTTTTTCTTATAAAAAGAGGCACTTTCACCCGAGCTGCATACTTCAGCTCCGTGACAGTTTGTGTCCAGGTATGAATTTGGCAGACTCTCTGCCATGCAAATGAAAAGCCTGATTTGGAATAACTCTGCTGAATGAAAGCTTGGCTCTTCTTCAGGTTGGCACTGCGTGTTTGAGGCTATGTTGGCCAGTACTAAAATGCTTTTAAATTCCCCCAAAATGACAGCTAAGGAAAGTATTGTGTTGGTATTTTGAGGCAGACCTTAAAAGAAGGACTGCTTTTGTCTGAGATCATACAGAGCATCGTGTGCAAGTGCTTCTCGTGTTCTTTGTCAGGGGGTTGTGAAGGCTCCGTCCATGCAGCTGAGCATGCAGATGTGCTGCTGATGGGAAGGGGAAAGCGTTTCACAGGGCTGCAGTATGCACCTCCATGATCTAAGACGAAAAAACCACTCCATCAGGATGTCTTTGATTGCTTTAACCTTTCTGTCCTCCACCCCGAGGCACCCCTGGAGCTGCTCTTTTGCTTCCAACCAAGACTCCTGTCTGCTTCCAAACGTCCCACTTTAAGCAGGTGGCTGAGGACTTCCGAGTCCGGGGGCATCTCACCTTAGGCATGGTGTAAAACAAACCAGGAGAAAATCAGGGTGAGCTCAGGCCGGTGCTTGTTGCTCCGCTTCTGACTATGCAATCCCTATTCTGTGAATAAATTCATTTCTGCATGTTTAATCTGACACCTTTTGCAAGCAATACACTCACTCAAAACACCAGCAATGAATAAACACTACCAGCCTCTTTTAGATATTTGATTGGGTAGCTAATTCACAAATGATTGACTACTCAAGTAGTGAGAGCATATGGAGGCTCTGTGAGCGACTGTCAACACGGGGAAAGTAGGCAGGGAAGCCAATTGTTAGGAACCAAAAACAATAGCGAACAAGAAAGTCCTTGAAGGAATGTGGCACTGGGTCTGCTCTAAGCACGAATTTATGAGAACGCGTGGCCAAAACAAAAGAAGATGGCAGCAGCATTTCCTATATGCGCTCCTCGGTGTTGGTTATTATTATTCCAATTTTTGACACTTGAATGAAATGTGGTATAATTGGGCTTCATAGCTGCTGCTTCAGGCGACATCAATTGCCTTTTTTAAAAATGATGATGGCGTTGAGGGAGACTCTTTTTTTCCTTTTATGTTTTGAAGTTGCCGCACTCCCGGTGCCACTGGTACAATGCGCGGAAGGGGCATTGTACTCCTGGGAGGGCCCGCGAGGCTGGGGACTGAGCCCACGAAGAAATACGAGATGCAGAAGAACAGAAAAGTAAACACACTGTAGGATGTTACGCTACAGCCAATCCCAAGATATCCCTTCTTTTTTTTTTTTTTTTTTTTTTTTTTTTTTTCTCTGGGTTTTCCGTACTGGTAGTTGAAGCATTTCGCTTCCTTGCTGGTAGCACGCGGAGCATCTGACCGTCCCGCTGTGTGCAAGGAGACGCCGCTCCCCGTCCTCCTGGGCTTTGATTCCGTAATCAGTTCTGCCAAGTTTGAAGGACCTTAAGCTGTCGCAAAAGGAAAATCGTTCCTTAAACTGTGTTTATTTCTGCCACAAAAACACCTCTGCATCTTTTGTATGTATTGATAGGTATTCTGCAGGATTTGGTTGGCTTATTTTGACTGGGGCGGAGATGGGATGAGAAGCGTTATGGTTTTCGAAGTTGGATTCAGCAGGGAAAAGGAAGCCGTGTTCGTCAATCTGCTTTTGCATCGAGAAGCAATTCTTTAAGAGGTAGAACAAATCTGTAAAAAAGCAATATTGAAAAAAAATAGTGATCAGAGGAATGGATAAACCTGTTGTGGCTGAATCCTTTTCGGGGACAGATCCTACTGGCTATGTTCAGACACCGCATCGTGCGCCCAGGTTCTGCTCCGCCCTGACCCTGCCAGTGCGGGGCTGGCCGAGCCCCAGTGCAGAGCAGCATTTTCACTGGGAGTCCTTAAGGAAAGCTCAGTGCTCTGGGGCTGCTGGGCTCTGCTGGGCTCTGCTGGGCTCTGCTGGGCTCTGCTGCTCCTGCAGCCTGCCCTGTGGGATGCCCCCTGCCACTAGGGCTTGGCTGGGGACGGAGAGCCAAAAGAGTTGGAGGGATTTCTGGCTACAGCAGGGGAAGCCTTTGCTTTGCCTGACTACAGGTGGAATGGGCGCAGGAGGAGAGGAGAGAAATGGGTTGAATAAATGAGTAAAAAACAAAATATTTGCATATCTCGAAGGCAGTTTCCCTTCAGACAGACCCAAATGAAAGGTCTGGATCCAAACACCCCCAAATGAAGGACCATCTGTACTGCAGCTCTCTTGCAGCCGCTTCATGGAAAAACTGCCAAAGGATGGGCAGGATGAAGCCCTTCTGCCAGGTGCTGCCAGCAGCACTGCTTGATGGGTTCGTTGTCAGGAGGTTCCTCCCCAGACAAAAAGCCCCACATCCTTGCTCAGGTCCTCAGGTGAGCAAAATGTCTCCCCTAGGTGTCCTTGGACAGCGGAGTTTCCTCTTTTGCTAAGGCCTACATTTGTGCATGAAGCAAAGAAAACGATGCTGAGAGAAAAGGAGCCTGACAGGGAAATGCAACCAAAGAGAAATGTCGCTTTGTAGAGCTACAGCTTGTAAACAAGAAATGTGCAAACTCCCCTCCACGCACGCGCACATGAGCGCGCTGTGTTTTGGGCAGCCATCCTTTTCCTCACCTCTCTTACCCTCTGGCAGGAGTGCCCGGTGCGTGTTGTCCCTTCAACATTTCCTTTTGCTTCTCGCCTGCTCCCTCCCGCAGCACCCCCCGGGAGCTGTCGCTGTGGCCTGGTGCAGGTGCTGTCTCTCTGCCATGGGGTGAGGTTTGTGTCTTCCTGCCTCTGCTTGGTCACACAGACTGCAGGGTCAGAGTGCTGGCAGAGGCAGGTTTTCCCCTTTTCCCAGGGACTACTCTCACCGAAACACCAGGCTTCGATTACTCTAAGGCTCTGCCAGACAGTAAACCCCATTTCTTCTTCCTCTTCTTATTAGTGAGATCCCAAGTGGAGGATCCCCTGTGACAGACAGCACTACTGCCAGGACCTGACACCGAGCTGGGGCTGCCGGCGGGAGCCAAGCTGCAGCAGAGCAAGCAGAGAGCCTGGTGCACTCGTATTGGCAGGTAACTCTTGGAACTTCCTTGCCTTAAGACATAAATTTCAGCGCATTTTTTAACTACTAATGATTTAGGATCTCAAACAACTTTAAAATATTCCTTTAAATGAAATCTTTGCAGTTAACCTTTAACTGCTTCCAGTTCACAGAATCTTTTACAAGAAAGGGCAGGAAATCAATAGCTTTAAAAAGCAAAAGCAACAGCCCTAGCATCAGCGTGTGCCATATCGCACCGGTGTGCCAGTGCAAGCAATTGCCTGGAGCAGGCAGGAGGTGATGCAGAATAGCCATGCTCTGTCTGGGTTACTTCTGCGTTATAACTTGGCTTCTAAGGAATGGTACGAGGAAAAAGGGAGGGTGAAGCTTGGTTTCATCACCAAGCCATTCTGAAGGGGAACCTGGGGCAAATGCTGTTTGTCCATACAGGAATCCCTAAATCCATCAGTTTCTCAGAGCTCACTAGTGTGAGTATGGCAAGCAGAATTTTGACCTGCTTTTAGTGTTGTGCTGGTCCTGGAAATTGTTGCTACTTTTGTCACTCTATTACAAGTGCTATGAAACAGGGAGAGATCTAAAATTAAACCAGCTGCTTATCAACCTCAATTTCTCCCCCTATGCAAACAAACCCAAACTGCGCTCTCTCCCCCATACACACACACACACACCATTCAGTAAGTTTTACTTTGTTTGGCTTTTCCATGCTTTTGTCTCAGATGTGAGAAGGTTGGACACAAGGTCATTCACTAACCATTTCATGTGGATCCAGCAAGTCACTTCAGGTCTTCTCCCCCTCCCCTCAATTCATCTGAAATCTCTGCTGTGCAGTAATGGAACTGCAAACAGTACAGCAAAGCCCTCATGGTGAAAAATAAAAAAGTGCTCTTGTTCCAGAGGAGTGCTGGGAAAGGACGTCCCTGATCGGTGCAAGTCAAAATGGGTTGTTTGGATGTCATATATTACTCAGGCAGCAGATCAGGATGAGTTTGAACCCTTTTAAGCAGAAGCTGGGAAGGGGTTAGAAATACTTCTTTCATCAATAATTACAGGAACTTCTGTTCAGCCTTTGCTTCTTCCAAAGGCCCAGGACATACTCCTTTTGGACCCCAGGGAAGGGCAATTCAGAGAGGATATTATTCACAGATGTCAAAACCCCCGTGCATGTGTCACTCGCCAGTACTGTGGTGGCAGGGCTCTGCCCGAATATCGGTATGGATGTGGGCTGTGATCTCCTGTGAGTTGTTCTGCCCAGTTTCTGGAACTGACTCCTCTGTCTCTTAAGCAATTATTTAAATCTATATGCTCACTTTCCCTGTCTGTAAAAATGGGCTGACTGTCCTCACTAGTGTATTTGGAGAACAAATTAATAATGTCAGGCACTCAAGAGGAAAAGTTTTTCAATGTGTATTTGCTCTGCAAAACTGCTCAATATTGTTATTATTTATTATTCTATGGACTCATCACTCTCAGCTCCCTTCTGCCAGAAGCTGCTTTGAAAGATGGATAAGTTGCACAAAAATTATTTTCCTTCAGTTTTCTTTGTGAGAAGGTTTTAAATGTGGCATGTGGGGGGGGATTGCTTTTGTGAGGGAGGGCAAAGGAAGACATGCTGCTGTTATGAAATGGATTTGAAAAGGTGGAACCAGGGAAAAACAACTTCTTACCTCAAATTCAGACTGCTGAAATGCCTATTTTTTTTACTCGAATAAGAGGCACAAATACAGAAGAGTGTAAACAATCCTCTTAATACCAGCAGATATTTTTATAACAGATTTTCTTCCCAGGCTGTCTCTCCCTCCACACTGGTGCAGCAGACGTAAAAGGCAGGGACAGCAGTGAATGGGCATCATTACTGCTTGTGAACACTGCATTTGATGTAGCTGATAGGAACCACCGTTGATCCTGCTTCACTCTCTACTTCCAGTGACTTTCCATCTGGTGCAACTCGTGCTCTACGCTCCCTCAGGTTTATGTGAAAACTACTGTGAAAGCAGAGTCATTGATTTTTGTAGGTTTAGTGCCAGAGCAATTTCAGATGGCACGATGCTGATTTCCTTGACTTTCGCTTTCCTGCTCTTGATACTTCTGTGTCAAACTCAACACCTTTCCCAACACTATCCTCCTCCTCATCATAACAAAGTACTCAGCACCTCCTCCTCCTCACTAGCGCTGTCAGCAGGAGCAGTGGAAGGGTGCTACAGGCGGCTGTGTTTGTTTTGACAGTGCCAACTTTCAAAAGAATCAGCTGAGTTGGTGGGAGGCCTCCGTGTTTGTGTTTCTAAACATAATTGTTGAATCCCTTGTTGGGGATATTTCACCACCGCGCATCGCCTCTGGAACGGGAGGGGTGAAGTTAGCAGCCTGGGCTTGAGATCCCTCCTGTGTTACGCCAGCCATCGCGGTGAAGGATTTCGTCTGCCGCAGATCTCTCATGCCCTAGACAGCTAATGACGTGGAGGGTCTTGTCCAGGTCTTCCAATTAGTCTGTGATAATGGAATAAGTCGTGGGGAGATTATTTTCCCGTGCCATTGTAAAAGATCTTCTGAAGGCTCCATTTTGATTTTGCATATGTGACCATTCATCACAGCAAAACTTCTGAGTTAATATGCACGGCCGCGTCTGGGGGGTCAGGACCAGCCCCTGAAGCCGGGCCATTCGGGCTGCCAGCAGTGGGGTTTGCAAGCAGGCTGAAAGGACAAAGTGATTTTGCCTGAGTTAAAGGACATTGTTATGGAACAATTCTCACGTTTTGTCTCTCTGGTATCGGTGACACAAGATGCTATGATTTATGACGTGGCTCTGGAAACCCTGATTAATTGCCTTACACTGCTGATGCGCAGAAGATGATGTGAAAAGTGTTTTTCCCAAGCATTTTGTAAAACGTGGTGGGCAGGGAGTGGAGAATCAGAGACTGAAGTTCTGACATGGGGACTGCCTGCTCACAGAAAGCACGTTACATCGTTGGATTCGTCCTTCAACTTCTCTTTCATCCCACTTAAGGGCTTATCTCTCCCCTGACTGCACGGGGAGATCAGTCCTCAGCCTGTTCCTCTGAATGGTGTCAGAGTTACGTGCACAGAGCAAATGTCTGCAGCGAAATCTCTGTGGCTACTGAGACCATTTACATACAGCAAGTGAGGCTATTTAGGTAGGTGCCAACCTGAAAGCTACTTATTTCTCAGCTCTTTAAGGACTCAGACCTTGAGAGATACCAAATATAAGTGGATAAATGGCTTTCGCTTGTGTAAGTCCAGTGGCCCCTTCATACAGGTGATTGAAGCAGTCATGAAAAATTGAGTCTCTGCCCATATTCCTTTGAAATAAAATCCTGTGCCTTAATCAGCGACTTCCCTGCATTTATCTACATGCCATTGTTTCTTTTTATTTTGCAGCACGTCTGCTCAATTCAGGAGACATTTTTGTTACATTTCCAAAATGTGGGATATGCAGTGAACTTAGCTTTAGAGCTCTAAGTCCTTTTCTTCCCCACCTAAAAAAAAAAATCCCACCTGCTCTCTCTTTGTGTATTAGCACCCTGCCTTTGGCTGAGATGTGGGGAGACAGAGAGTGTATCTGCGAGTGCTTCGCTCACGCTTATGTTCCAAATGAACATGGCATTATCTTTGAACTTAAAACCAGTTCTTTGAAACACTGCATTTTTTACACGGCACAACAGTGCGCCACAGCTCGTAACAAAAACGTGGCTGCAGAGGGAACTGAGGTTGGCCTGCGGTGGCTGGATGCGCCTGTTTATCCCTTCGTGTGCACAGGGATGAAGCCTGCAGGCGCCCTTCCAGAAACACAACGAAGGCATTTGCTGCACCGGGGCCTGGGGGTAGCTGTGTGTGATGGGCCGGGGGGGTGAGGACATCCAAAGGGAAGGCTGCAGCCCACAGCTCAGCGTGACGGGGGCCCTCAGACCGCAGCCAGCGCGGGTCCTCACCCGGGTGGTGCAAGGGGCATACAAGGGTTGTAGGTTCCTCCTGCTGCAGTCTGGTGGCAACCCAGTCTGGTCTGGTGTTGAGCTGGGACTGTTCTCCCCCCCCCCCACATCCCAACGCCCGTGCATTTGATGGTTTTTGCTCTGATCGTCTGTATGAACTCCTGGGAGACGACCATACACGTTGAGGCAGAGGACAGATAGCTGTGCTCTCTCCTTTGGCGCGCTGGAAGGATAGATATTACGTTGAAAGTCACACGACAGCCATTTCAGAGGGTGACTCTCAGCTCCTCTGCAAACAGAAGAGAGCTTTGCATGCCATTTAATATAAAAGAAGGTTATTGCTTTAATCAAACTATTTTGTCCTATTTTGGGATAGAGGAGTCTTTATCAGTTGAGAAACAAGGAGGCTCAGATCCTGGGGTTTTGTTTTTTTCAGTGGGGAATTTCTTTTGTCTCCTTCTGTCGCTCATTTACCTGTTCTGTCTTACTGCTTCTCTTCGGTGGAACAGGGATAGCGCTTAGATGTCTCTTTAACATTTGGGGTATGTGATCTGGTCTTATTTATAAAATATTCTGTGCACTGTCAGCTGTAAAAATGAAGTGTAAGCCCCAAATATCTCTGTATTATTAATTTTGGCATTAGCAAGACATGTAATTTTTACAGCTGAAGATGGCTTCTCCTTTTTAATATGAGTCCTTCTCATTCCACAAGGTGAGCTGTGCTTCAGCTCTCCGAGGGAAATGGCCTGGAATTCACAAACCTGAACAGAAAAAAAAAAGAAAAAAAGAAAAGAAAGGGACAGGAAAATTAGGAAGCATGACCAAATAAGCCAGGCATATGCCCTGTATTTTTCTTTCACATTTCAGTCATGAGTCACGCCGTGGTCCTCCTTTCCAGATGAGCCGACTGAGGCAGAAAGAAGAAAAGTAACTCCGATGGCATAATAAGCTAGAACTTGAACAGGAATCCAATTAGCTCTTTTGTTTTAATGCTAAACTACGTTGCCTTGACCTCAGCCCACAGGTAGTGTTAACGTCCGTGGCTATTGTCAGGCAGTTGCATGAATGTGTTACAAAATTAAATAATGTGGCATTGTGCTGTATGACTAGCACTTAGGCACTAAATTATCACAGCTCTCCCTGACCTTGGCAGCATCATAGGGTTCATATTTTCAGAAAGATGAATTGTTCTCAGAACAATTTCTCAATGTTTTAAACACACACTCTTTTCTTTAACCTTATGGACACACAGTTTCTACCTCCTTGTACTGTTATGATTTTAAAAACACTGGTCCCGGCACAATGCCACCTGAAGTCAATAAAAGGGCTCTTACTGACTTCTGTGCTCTGGTACTTTATACTCGCAGGAAACTACCAGATTTGGGCCTAAAGTGGGAGAACAAGATGTGTGCAGCTTTATGGAGTGCTTTTTTACAGGGTCGGAGAGCAACAGGGCAGGGCAGAATGATTCATGGTCAAGGCTCAGTAGCCACAGGCCGATGCAGTCATTTTTGTGTAATGCTCTCAAAATTTGCTTCCAGTTTGGTTCCAGAGCAGGAGCAAAGGGCAAGTTTGCATACTTTTTAAGTGAATATTAAGACCATACTAAGCAAATTACGAAGTCAGCAGAGAGGCAGACCCCCTTGTTGCCCCCCCGATGACTGCTGATGGTTTTGCTCCCCAGACAGTGCAGGAAGCCAGACTTGGCTCTGGGCAGTGTGAACTTGTCGTTGCTCTCTGCTTTAGACACCAGGGTAGAAGAAGACCTTTGCTTTCCAGCCCACGTGTTGGGTTCCTGTGCAGTGCTCAGAGAGCTTCTCCTTGTGGGAGGTTTGTTACAGGTAGCAGGTCCTGAGGCCCTAGAGGCATCAGGAGTTCCCATATTAGCAGCATAAGATTTGCAACAACTTTCTGCCAGGTATTACCACGAATCAAGCAGTCTTCATGTGGACTGGAGCTAGGGGCTCCAGTTTATATTGCACATTTTTGGCAAGTGTGATTTAGTTCTGCTGCATGATGGACCAATAAGAACTTTGTTTTGTTCTGAGATTTGTCTTCAGTCAAAATTGCCTTGAAACAAAAGATCTAATGCGTGAGCAAGACATATTCTGAAAGAAAGTGGTTTGCAGGCCAAGTGCACCTTTGGTCTCTGGGTTCCTCTAGGTTCCCACTTAGCCAAGGAACTGGCCAAGACACAGCATTTTTCAGCGCTGTGCCTCTTCTTCATAGGGCAAACTGGAATGCCCAGACACAGGGCACATGTGCTAAGGAATCCAAAGGATTGTAGTGTTTGTAATAAAGATAGTGGTGGAAGTGCCACGTTGTGCACGTTTCTGGTCTCTGCATCTCAAGAAGGGGTGTAAACTCCGAAGGCTGGTGCACGTGAAGCGGTAAGATGTGTGCATGAAGAACCTCCTGGCCCTGCAGGAAGTTATGCAGCTCTTCTTCACCGCGCTGCTTCCTACGCGTTGCCTTGAAGCATCTCCTGTTGGCCACTGTCAAAACCAGAATGGATCACTGGTCTGACCTGGTGCAGTAATCCCGAGGTTTATATCTTTGTTAATTAAAAACTGCTTTTGACTGGCTGTCTTGTGAATAGAGAGATAAAAAGGAGAATCAAATCATTTGAACAATTATTAATACAATGTTAAAAACAAAGAAAAGGAGTGGAAAATAAAGATATACTTGTAGCCTTTTCTTGGAGATAGTTTTCCAGTGCAGTGTAACATAAACAGATTAACTGCAGTGTTTATTCAGTGTGAAAAAGCAGTTCCAAGAGCCCCAGGTGCTTGCCAAGTCCATAATTGTACCTCCTTAAATACTTTCATTACTTGGAAGTACAATAAGAGAAGCAGAGACACATGCTTTCTATTTTCTTGTCAACAAAACACCTCCAAGAAATTAAACTCTATTTTCTCTAGAAATTTTCAGCAACGTTTTTTCCCCTGGTCTTAAGAGGAGGGGAAAAATGCCTCCGAGATGACGGCAGAACGACACCCCCTTGGAGGGATTTCTACATGCGGAAAGAGAGGGACTGAACTGAAACAGCGAGAGTCGTGTTTATTAAAGTTTAATTAAATTGTGGAGGACATTAAAGAGGGGAGCATTTAAACAAGCATCTAGATTTGATGCCCTACCAACATAACAGCAAATAAAGAGATGGTCTTTTCTGTAGAGTTTGGCTGTGCTGCTGGCCTCACAGCAGAGCTGGACTGGCCCAGGGAGTGCGTGTCCAGAGATCATTTACTCGCTCACTCCACCAGAGCTGTCGGTCCTCATGTGTTCAGCAGAGACAGCTCAGGGCCTGGCTCCTGTGCTCATGTCCACGTCATGCTTTAGCTGCCCCCGAGCCCTTGTCTCCGCTCTTATTTCTCCATCTGCCCACTGGCTGACCCATAGTCACGGGTCAGGCGGCCACAGCCAAATGCCTTCTGTACCACCGTCAGCTTCTGGCTTTTCCTCTGCCTCCTGTGCCGGGTAGGTTTTATAATTTCATCCAGTTGTTGAACTCAGAAATTTGTGCGTGGAAGCAGCATGGTACCTTCTGGAGAGGTGTGGATATTACCTTGAAGATGTCTGCGATAGATAGATGACCTTATTGCTTTTTAAAATATGGATTCTTTGGGCAAACCAGCTGCATAGCCTGTGTGTGATATGTCTGTTCTCTTTCAGCTTTGCCTGCTAAGTGAGAAAAAGGCAAGAACCTTTCCAAAGGTGGGGCAAGTTCCTTTCTTCAGCCTTGTCCTCATGTCTTGGTGTGGAGCTGTTGTTCTGCCCTCAGCTAAGGAACAAAATACTGCCTTGGAATGCAGTTGAAGTGTTCCTTGGTAAAATTGGGCACGATTATATGCCCACGGGTCATCTGCAGATAAACCTAGATGTAATCTGATCCTCATCTCTATCCAGGCCTTATTGTTTGAAGAATATGGGCAGACGTTTTGGGCTGAGGGCTTTGTGTTTTTAGGAATGCCTTAGTCAAACAAAACTGTTTTTCTGAGCATCTCCCTCCTGTGCGCCAAACATATGCAGTCTAACTCAGCTCTTGGGGGAAAGGCGTGTGGCGGGTGAGATTTCTTCATATAAGTCATGGGGGAAAAAAAAAAAAAAAAAAGAGTAAACTTCTGCTTCAGAAATTGCATCTGAACACAAGTGTAAAGAGAATTGCTCATCTCACAGCGAGAACAAGCCTGTACAGTTACACAAAATTTGGTCTTGAGAAAGGCAGTCTGAATATTTTATTTATTCCTCTCATATCCCTTTATGTCTCAAGCCTTGATTACATATCTAAAAAGAATTTCCCTCATCTTTTTTAAGGGAGGTTGTGATGTGCTGTGTTGTCTCTCTCCAACTAGTTCCTTATTGCTCTAACCCGTGGTAATGAAAAGCGCCGCTTTCTCCGCGCTCAGTGGTAGGTGGAAGAATGATATCTATCCGATGATCTTCGTGGGAACTCTATTGTGTTATTATACGATGCTTGGGGTG
The DNA here is from genome assembly GCF_965140915.1 of Aythya marila. Classification (NCBI taxonomy): domain Eukaryota; kingdom Metazoa; phylum Chordata; class Aves; order Anseriformes; family Anatidae; genus Aythya; species Aythya marila. The sequence goes on along the minus strand of NC_139044.1, from coordinate 5,852,154 downwards.
ATATCGAACAATGCACACCTGAAATCTTGAAATTCCTCCTTTCTCCCTGGAAGGGGGGTCTTTCTCTCGGAGGATCTGAGTTCGGAAGTAGCCCCTGCAGGAGAGCCGAGACAGAGAGGTTCCTGGAGAGCGTTTGTAAGGAGAGATCCCCCGTCCCCGGTACCCACGGAGCCTGGAACATTGTGATACGCTCCAGCCGCAGACCTGGGAACACAAAGTGTGAGAAGACACTTGCCAGCTTTATTTCCCCAAATGCAACAGCCCTTTTTAGTGGCAGAAAAATGTCTGCGTTTCCACATCGGTTTAATAGTTTGCCTGTAGATCACATCCCTTCCTATCACAAAGAAATCATTTCATCCTGCTGTGTAATTAATACGCATGTACAGTGTGGCAAACATTTTCCTGTAGACTGCTTATTTTGCCTGTAAATTACAGGAAATCCTATACAATACACCTGGGAGCCCTGCAGTTTGAAATTAGAATACAAACCATCCCCACCTCCTCCTGCTTGGCCGGCTTACCAGTCAGATTTCAAAACTCTGTTTTTTGTTTGGACGTGTAATAAATTTGGATAGTGACACACTTCTCTTCAGCTTAAAATTAATACCTGTTTTAATTCCAAAATGCAACCGGTTTATGGCTCATTGAACTGCTACAAAGGGATGAAACTGCACGGAGGTTTCCAGTTGCGGGTTTTGTTCTGACACACATGCACCACACAAATGTGTAACAAAATCCCTATAGTTTAAGGTATATTGGCAGTAAAATCAATGTCCAAGCCTAAGCTCTGTGTGATGTCACATCTGTATGAGCCCTGAGATAGTATTAAAATAGCAACAGCTGTTACTTGTTGTACACACCGACTTTTTAAAGGGAAGCTCCACATTTTCCCTCCTTCGCTGGTACCCCGTGAGTCTCGGTGACAAAAGGACCTGCCAGGAACATGACGGTGCTGGCTGCCGGAGCATCGTAACCGCCAGTCCTCGTTAGTTTGGTGCAGACTAATTGCAGGGCATTACCTTCATTTCACCTATTCTTGGTGTGTGTGGACAGAGGGTTTTCTGCCAGCACGGGGGGCAGAAAATATCTCCATCCTCCTGCCAGTTCGTGACCTTGGTGCTGCAGAACATGTGGCTTCACCTCCGGCTGTTGAATGAGCGCTCCAGTTCGGGAAGGGTACGGGAATTTGGGGAAAAGGTAGCTTGTGGCTCTCCTGTGCTCTGGGGGCTGCTGACGGCTGTGGCAAAAGCTGCTTCCCCAGAGCGCTCTGCCAGACATAATCACATCCCCACAGGTGAGGGAGGTAATTCAGTCTCTTTGAAGCTCTCTTCTGGCTCTCACTCCTTCTCTCTTAAACCGGGAATGGCAATTGCATCTGTTTATTAGCACGCATCAGAGACCAGCAAATTTCCATCACTGGGAAGATCTGTTCCCTTTAACAGAGGCAGACCAAATTCAGCTCTCTGTTTCATCAGGGTAAATCTAGTCTAAGGCAAGGCTTGCACTGGATAACAGTTGCTTTGGCTTGAAGTTTGATGGTGCAGTTCAACAATGGTAGGAGAAAATAAAAGCAGGTTTTGCCTGCAGCTTGCCTGGGTAGCTGTGCTGGGCAGAGCAGTCCCGGCAGGCGTTCCCCGTAGCCGTGGCTGCTGGATCAGGGCAAGGAAGCAGTAAGAGAGCAGCAGAAAAATAAACCATTGCTGTTTGAATGCTGTATTTTTCCCCTGCTATCAAAGGAACTCTCCCAACGCTGGGCACGTTAGTAAGATGTTATTCGCAAGTTTTGAATGGCAGTTTTGTAAGCACACGGGGATTCAGCTGAGCAGGAGGATCTGCTTCTTGGGGTCTAGGCTTCATCAGTGGCTCTGTGTACAAAAATCAGAAATGCCAAATGTTGCTTTGCAAGGCTTCTGAGGCACTGGTGTCATCGGAAGCTGTTACTTTAAAGCTGTGATGTCACAGTGGAGGAATATGATGTCAGGGCTGTAAAAGAAGGAAATAAAACTTGCTAAAATTCCTTTTCACTTTTGGAAGTTTCTATTTTCCATTCAACAAAAAATACTCTGTTCTCTTTCCTGTGACCTTCACCTTCTTTACAAGTACCCCTGCCAAGAGCACTAAGGGTACACAGGAACCACCATTCCCCATCTCCCTGTGGGAATATAGCTACCTTTTATTACTAGGACTAGTTCTTTCTTTAATGGTTTAGCAGTAAAAGTTTTTTTTCTTAAAAAAAAAAAAAAAAAAAGGAGTGTGAGAGAGATGAAGAAAGTGGCCTTTTTAACTACTACAAGAGGTTTAAATAGTCAGCCAACCTCTGGAATCACTTCGTGTTTTCCGTGGAGCTGGGTAAGGAGTGTTATGGAGGTTTTTTGAGTAAAGTTTATTGGAACTTCACAGTAGGACTACAAAAATGTGGCTACTCTGATTGTTTTTGTTTAATAAGACTCAAGACTCCTGGCTCTACCTCACTTTAATGTCTTATTGCTCCCTACATTTTCTCCAGGATTTGAGTGTATGTTTTCTGACAATCACTCACATGAATATCATTTTGTCTTGTCCTGCAGGGCACTATCAACACCAAAAGTCATTAATCTGGGCTGTGACTGTGGAACTGCAAGTTAGATTTGGACTGTTAGATGAAAAAAGACAAATTCTGGTTTAGGCATCAAGTACTTCCTCCTCCTAATAACAATGTAGTCGCTAGCTTTGAATTTTTGGACTGTTTCCATCGTTTTACATGACAATGGCTCTCACCAGGAGCGAGCAAAGCAATTAGGAATAGATGAAATGACTCAAACTCCCATTAGGCTTAAACTGAGCCTGTTTTTAGGAGTTTGCTGAACTTCAGTCCTTTCCTTTATTTCCTCTCCGTGTTTTTTCTTCCTGCCTAGCTGTCTCCTGTGAGGCTCTGCCACTGCTTCTGCCAGTGGAAGCAGGGGTATTTCAAACACTACGAAACAGGTAGAGAAATCAGAACTGCAAACACGTCACATTTTATAAGTCAGAGAGTCCTATATAAATATTGGTATTCTTGAGCTCATTGGAGCCAAATTCCAAACCTTTTGGTCTTGACTTTTGCTAATTCTTTTATTCCCTTGGGAATGTTGAAAATTAACTGATGTTTAATCATAGTTTGCTCTGTCCTTTCTTGCTCTGCCTGAAGGCTTACTTTGGACATGGGCTTGATACAACTCTATTAAAAAGCTGGTTGAGTGAAAGCTATCCCTGTGCCTGGCACCATGGTATCCCCTGTCTGGAGTCTACCCAGCTCCACAGCTATTTCCTCAAGGTCTAACAAACCCCACTTTTTTATAGGTGATGTTCTTACCAAGCTAGAAGCAGGTTTTAGGTGTTAGGTTTGACAAGAGTTCCTACGGACAGGCTTTCGGGACATCTCAGACTTTGTTGCTGAGGAAAGATGAGGTGAGCTCCTGTCTTGGTCGTCCTCCTGGCTGGGCACTCCTTCGCCCACGCACCCTGCCTGCCATGGTGCAGGAGACGCCGCGTACTCAGCAAGCTCTTACCGTACCCAGAAATTTCTGTGTTGAATCTAGGCCGTATTTAGAGCTGCCCGTGGAAAGGGAACGGGCTGGGTTACGTTCATCTGAGGAAGAGAAATTAGCGCCTAGTGACAGAAAAACCCGAGACAACGCATACATTTATTCAACAGTGTTTGGTGAACCTTGTTATCACCCAGCTCTGGGGGCAATGTTTTAGACAGAGATTCTTTGATGATGCTGTGGACATCAGATTAAAAGGACAAGTAAAACAAATATGTTTTCTCTGTGTTACTGGTTAGATTATCTTGTTTAAAATAGCAGTGTTATCATCTAGCTATTTTCCTAACCAGCCTAGAAATGCCAGAGGCTCAGCAAGCTTGGTAGTTCTCATGGTAGGTGAAAGAATCATGATAGGAGTGGATATTCCCAACCTCACACAACTCTAATTAAGAGTAATTCTCAGTAATGGACTTTGGCTGCAGGCTAAATAAATACCACTCCTGAATATTTTTCTTAAATCATGCAGAATTGTGTTAATTGAAACTTTCACATCTTCTTCTAAATTGAATCCAACTCTGTGCTCTCCAATTTCTGTCTTCTTGTGAGTGCTGCTAAGTCCATCAGCTAACAGCAGTGCAGTTGGAGGCATGGCTGAATTTTCTCACAACTCTTTTCTGTGCAGGGAGCACATCCTGCCTGCCCCAAAAAAACTGTCTTTGGGCTGAAATATGGCATGCAAAGTTCCTGCGTAAATAAGATCTTTGTTTTAGCAATTGAAAAATAATTGTATCTCTGGTCCTTTCTGAGGTACCCGCTGCAACTGCAGCTCCTCCACAAGTTCAGCTCGTGGGACAGGAATGCCATGGGTTTTAATATTAACAGCAGCTTGCTGAGGACTGAATTTGTAGGCCCCTGGTTTTTCCTTGGGCAAGCTTATTGTGGAGCTCATTTCTCTAGAAGGGAAGGAATTAAAATGACTGAAACCTGGTTTTGATAGAAGGACTTAAATGAATGGGGAGCTGAGAGGGGGACATCTGAGCACAGCTTCTCAGCTCCTGCAGCATTGGTCTCCTTTCTGCATCCCCCATATCCTTCCATTTGCTCTGCTTCCACTTTCCCAGCCTCTCTCAGGCCCTCTCAGCTCACATGGCACTTTGTCTCTATTTCTGCCTTTAGCAGCCTTCTTCCCCTGCAGGTTCTGCCAGCTCACTGAGCTCCTCCTCATCTCCTTCCTCACATCAGGGACCTCTTTTGCGGAGGTATTTCTCCTCCTGCCCTCTTCTAGCTCTTCCTCATTCCTTCTCTTCCCCCCTCCCTCTTTCCCTTCCTGCTGCACCATCTGCATTGCCAAGGCTGATCTCCCTTCCCCTTTGCACCTCAGCTTTCCCCGAGGGAGAGCTCCTGTCGCTCCCCACGTTCCCCGATCCCGCCGTGGCTGTGCGCGCTGCCTGCTGACACCGCGGCGGCGTGCGCTTGCTTTGTCAAGCCTGGGGGAGCCACAGGGGTGGAGAGTCTCAGACTAAGTGCTGAGAGGATTTGATTTTGCAGCTAAAACACTTGGGTGAATTTTAACTTCACCGTTTTGTTGCTGAGCATCCGTGAAGGACCTGTGCTGAATTCACAACTTGCAATATGTTCCCAGCCAAGCGCAGGGAAACAAGGAAGCGCAGCGATGGTAGGTGGAGAAGGCCATGAAGAAAATCGGCAAAGTCAACTTCTGTTGTGCAAAGTACACCAAGTGCATGCAGGCAGAAGGCTGGTGATTCTGGAGAGCAAAATGGGGGGGAGAATGACAATCCTTGTCAAGCGGGACAGGACAAATGCACCAGGAAATTAGCAATGATCTCAGATTTCTGGTAATTGTTGCCAATAGCAGAGGAAAAAAATGCAGAAGGAAAGAAAGGGACTTAAGTGTGCTTAGCGCGGGAGATTAAGATCAGGTTTTCAAAGGCGTAGGCCGTGCCTTCCCCCAGGGGTTTGCAGACACACGTCACGCCGCAGACTTTGGCATATGAGCCTGTGTGCTTACCATGATAGGCAGCGGCAGTCCGTGGATGGTTCCCCACCTAGGGTAGCGCTTGCACTTGGCTATCTCACACCTTGGGGTCTCTGAACATTCTGGAGGCGGATTTCAGAGGCAGGTTTTGCTCCCAGAAGCCTGTCTCCTTTGTGCTCCTCCAGAAGAGCAGATCCAAGGAGAAAGCTGGCTTCTGAGGAGGTCCCAGCAGCACAGAGAAGGTGACTGGTGACATACGCCTGTCTCTAACCACACAGTGCAGTGCCACCCCCGGTCCTAGGTGACCCCTAGGAGGGGCAGGCTGTATCTCCCCCAGACACTGCTCCAAAAAATGCACAGGGCAAATCAGGCCTCACGTGGCTCCCATCCACCCCGAGGGGGGAATACAGGAGCAGGGTAAACATGGCTTTGTCTGGCTCTTCCGTAAGTACACAACGCAGCTGCAGCAAAAGGTGCAGCTCTAGCTCCTGAGTATTACGGCTGGAAATTTTCCATCTATGCCTCAGTCAGAGCAAGGAGCTACAGAACAACAGGGGCTGTCGTGTGCGTGCCTGAATGCCAGGCACGGCACCGAGAAGTTAAGGATGCTGCTCAAATCGTAACAGCAAACATCCCTGCTTTAGTGGGTTCGAGTCAAACATCAGCTGGTATTTGATCGGAAGGTGGCTTGATTTTTTATTATTATTATTTTTAATATGGTTTAATTATATTGAAATGATGTTGGGGGCTCAGTAACCAGTGGCTTGAAAATTAACTGAATTATGAAAGCTGAAATGTTGCTGCAGCATCAGTTAATGACAAGGTCGCCACCACTGTCATATTCAAAAGAAATGTCACACTTGAGTGAGGCTGAGATGGCTGCACTGTCCCATGGTTCCAGGTAGAGAAAATGAAGCAAGGGCTCCTTGGGTACTGTTTTATCCCATGTTTGAATCTAATGCATTCTTTTTTCAGCTCATTTTGGTTCTGCTGTGTTCCCTCAACATATGGAGTCCCTAGACATTAAGCCGTAACATGGAAACTTTGGGGGCTGGGAATTACAGATCATGAATAGATTGAAAAGTCCCACTAAATGCTCCCTTGGGTTGTTTGTGTAAAGATTAATTTTTGTTGTTTCTGCCTTTTACAAAAATCAAATAAGTCTAGAATTATTTTGCCTTACAGGCTGTAATAGGGAGCAGTCTTTTAGCATGCCCTGTACACCAGCACAAAAGCTTAGGGATGCAAATCAGCAACTGCCTCAAAAAGGTGCTGTAAATTGAAACGGGGAGAAATGTAAGATCCTGGGGGAAAAAAGGGAGAAAAGTAACTGTTAAATACCTGATGTTTGCACACTGATTTAAAGTCCTGATTTTATAATTCAGTGTAAGTCAAAACAGAAGGTAATGAGATTGCACTTGGCCCTGTGGTACTGAAGCCAGGGTGAGCAGGATTCGTCCTGGCATTGTTCAGCCGGTGGCTGAGTAACGGAGGAGATTACTCAGAGCCTACTCCCTCGTCTGAGCTTGCTGCGTGACCACTCGGTAAGGCTGAAATGAAGCAGTACCGTATTTGGCTGGTAGGTCCTGGTAAAATGAGATACTGGCACGTTTAGGAAAATAAGAGTATTTTTCAGAACTGAAGCCATACTTTGACCCAAAAACTAACCTCAGCCATAATTAGGGCACACACCTTGTTGGGAGCAAAGTGGAACAGGAACCCAGCTGGGAGTATGAACGTCTGGTGACTCTCTAAGCTGCTTCAGCACAAAAACCAACAAGGTACTTTCACCAGGTATTTAAGTTACCAGCGGATAGGCGGTAACAATCAACTGGAGGGCCTTAAAATCGTAGCCCACGCCAGCTATTTGCACACAGGGTGGCTCTCTGTGTCGTTAGACTGAAAGAGGTCAACGCACTTTGCTTTTCTCCCTCAGCCTCCCATCACAAAGCCTTAGCTGTTTGAAGCCCTCTGTGAAACTGTGCTGCATCTGGCCATCTGCACCGAACCTCCAGCCCATCTCCCTTCCCAAGCCTTCCTGGGACACCAGCTTATTTACTGTGACTGCCAGAGAAAACAGTTTGATCCTCTCAGTTGCTCCATGCTAAGTGTACCTTTTTTAGAAATGAGCCATTTTATACACTTATGGCTAGAACAGCCATTGGAGCCTATTGTTAAGTTCCCAAATATCAGAAACCTTGTGCCAAAGATGCTGAGCAGCAGCCCTGCAGCTGGATAAGGAGCACCAAAGGCAGTGACGTGTTGCATGCTCCGTCTTCTGAAGGACTGGACATCTGCTGGAGATTTCCTACTGTTAATTCCAGCGGGGATGGTGATGATCCTCATTAAGGGAATTCTTTCTTTTTTAACACTTTCAGCTTTCATTGAAAAAGGAGAGCAATTCTCTTTGCTAGTGCTTCATTTGACCTCCACTAGTGTTGATCTGAGTGAATGCAGGATGGAGAAAACGATAACCTCCCTCAGAGGCACTTCCTAGAGATAGGCCTTTCCGCAGTGCTTATCTCCTCTGCATGTGGCACATATTTTCTTCCCCCGTTGCTGTGCTAGGGTTAGAGCAAAGGGTGGATGCTTTCAACCTTCCCCATGCTGTGAAATACTGCTCCAAACTGGGAGCACCCCAGAACCTGCTGTCACTAAGCCAAGGTTGACTCTTGTGCCATTTCCTTCTGGCCAGTACTTGCAGTGAGCAGGAGGAAGGTCAGGATGATCTGGTGCTGTAGAAAAGGAGCCAGACAATATAACAAAACAGAATTGCACCTCAATAGTAATAATAACAACAACAATAATAAACAATAACCAATTGTTTAGCCGAAAAATCTTGCTGTAGCAGGACATCTCGAGCTCAATAACCCACTTGCGTTTACTCTTTATGTAAGCTGCTTGGGTTGCTGTTAGCTGTTCACCAGTGCACCTTCCAGGTCTGACCAGTTCAATCTACCATATTAATGAAGACATTTATTTTTCCTAACCATAACTAACCTGCAGAGGGATGGAATTCCTACGCGTTCGAGAGCCCCAGCATTTCAGGAATGCAGACATTTCTTTCATCAGACAAACGCATTTAAAACCGTGTCTGTCTTTTCTGTTGCTACGCACTTACTTACCAATTTTTGTAAAGAGCTGTAGCTCCAGCTTTATCTAGATTTGCTCTGAGCTTTTGTGAGCAGGAGCTATTGCTGTAAGCTGAGAAGTGTTAGAAGCTGCCCCTTGTAGGATAACAAAGTGCATCTTCAAGTAAAGAATTTGGAAGATTTGGGCTCATAAATTGTTTTTATCTGAACTCTCCAGTCCACACAAACCAATATTTTTTCATGTTCAGTTACTCTCCAGACAGGTATATGGTTGCAGTCCTCGGGCTTATAAAGGAAGCACGGTGTACAGAGCGCTGAAAAGGGATATAGCAGAGGCAAAGAGATCCAAACCACATGCGGAGGCGTATGTGTGTGTGTGTGCGTGTAAGCCTGTGCGTCTGTCGAGATATTTATTTGTCTCCGAAGCTGTGTTTTTTTCACTAGGGGTTCAAATTTGGTCAAATCACGATGTGAAATGTGGAAGGTGAGCTTGACTTCAGCTGTAAGTAGGATCTACGTGTCTGGCAATTGCCAAATATATCAGAGAGCTTTCTCTGCTTGAAATCAGCTCTCTTCTTCTTAATGGACAGGGAGCTAGAAATCATGATAAGAACCCCTTCCACTCCTGAGTTTTTATGGGTAGTCTCTCCATAGTTAATAAATGAGTTGGGCTTGATGGAAGTGTGTTACAGTGTTTTGGTTTCCAGTCCGCTTGGGGCCCAGGGCTGCATTCTTCTTGCTCCCTAGACTCCCCTTGAACTAAATGGGAGGTGTGGGTGAACAAGATCAGACCCCTCGTCTGCAGACACTGAAGCCACATGCAGCCTCCAGTGACCTCCCTCGCTTTCCGCAAACACTAAATTCATTGCTAGTTTAAAAAAAAAGTGAGGCACTTCAGCTTCTTTTCAAAATAGAGAGAAACAATAGGGCACACTGTAGTGAGTTCTCAGTCTTTTATCTTTCTACAGATTCAACCACAGTATTGATTCTTTATTGACCTAAACTGTCCTAAGCGTGGCTGTGGTTTTTTCTCATATAGTCTATGGGAGAGTTAAGGCAGCTACTACTTTAATATTGATTTTTGTGAAAAAGGTGCAGGAAAGGGGGCAATTTGTGTCTGCAGTTGCTCTTCACTATAAAAGATACCATTGTTAGGAGCTTATAGCATTATATCAAGGGTCTTAATCTGTAGCAATCTTTTTTTACAACTTAGAAATAGGCTTGGGCAAATGTGTTATTGGTGTTAATGATATTTTGAAGTGAAGAAAATTTGTCAGCCTTTCTAAGTAAAATGCTCAACTTAACCATTTGAGAACTTGACAGGTTTGTTACATCTGTTTGCAGGAATTATGTCTTTTGTTCCCCTGGAAAAAAAAGAAAAAAAAAAAAAAGAAAGAAAAAAAAAAGAATGTCCGTTTGAATAAACAGTGATAATAATGTTATCTGAATAAATCTTTAATAAATTGAAATTATTACTGCAGGCTTAAAGAAGTGGTAAGTTTTGACAAGAAGGGCATTACCATCTAATTATGCTTACTTTATGAAAGAGAGGGGCAAGGGCCAACCTGTGAGCTGTCTTAACTACAGTAATAGAGTGATCCCCTCTGCAGACTAAAGAAGGAGCCATCAGACAACAATAAAACACAGGCAGCGCGCTGCAAATTGTAACCGAACCCCTGATTCACACAGATACACCACCTTAATTGTCAGGAAAACTAGCAGAGCAGTGTGGTAAGTGCATGGCAAAACAGCCTTTGCTAAGTGGATGAGAGAATCCTGTGCCAGATATTGTAGGCTATTCCTAAAGGTTTCTTTAATTATCAATTAGTCACTACTGTACATTAGCTTCCTATTGGCTAAGTGCTCGGCATAAGGGTCCGTATCAGCATTTGCAAACAGGTGTAAAGATATAACTGGTACATAAATTGCCTTCTTCCTGCGGGCACCTGGTTTGCTAAGAACACTTAAGAAATTCCAAGAAGACACCTGCTAGCTGCTCTATTGGTGCCTCAGATGCTGCTGTTAGCCTGATCTAGCGCTGAATTGTAAAGAGCTCTGCCTACTGAAACATCTTGGGGTTTGCATACTAGCAGCGGAAAAAAACAGGTATGCTAAGTGGAGTAAAACAAAAGTATTTACCTGCCCCCCCAATGTGTTATGTGTGAGCTGGTGCATGTGGTTTTCCTCTAATACCAGCTATTTAATTTTTTCCTCACAGGGAATCAATAAACAGAAAAATCATTGTCTGCTAATGTTCACAAGCTTTTTGAATGTTTGATTTGTTTGGCAAATAAGACTGACTTGCTTAAAACCTCTGCTAGCTACATTTATTTCACAAAAGGGAAAAAAAAAAAAAAAAAAAAAAAAGAATTGATCATCATAATCTGCCAGAATTAACAGCGTAGCATAACTCTTGCTTGGCTTAGATTAACTATTGGATTTGGAAGTACACTCTCCAAAAATCGATTCTCTTGTGTGTATACACATAGGTTTGTTTTGCATATATATAATATTTTATTTAAAAACTGTTAATCTAGGCCCTCTCCTGCATGTACTTATGATATATGTTTATTCATATGCACCTGACTGCATATGTTTGTGTGTTGTTTTTTTTTTCCCCCATTAGAGTCTCGTCTCATCTAGCATTCTGGACATTTTAAGGCCAAAACAGCACTGCAGTAGGGAAAGGCATTGTCTTTAATCCCCTGCAAAAGTCTGTCAGACCTTTTTGGGTTCACCTTTACAGGCATCAGGAGGTGCTTCCAGAGCTATTCACAGCAAAGACAGGGACATGGGCAAAGAAGGGACTTCTCCTCGTCTTTGTCTTTTGACAGCAGCTCAGCAGCTCTAGGGGGATGATCCCAAAACCGTGCATCTTCTGGCAAATATTGGGCAGGTACATTGAGTCCAGACTCTCAGGTTAGAGGTGTTATAAGTGACTGAGATGGCCTACAAAGACCACGGCTTTAACAGCGGGGAGGGCTGCAGTCACACCCACTCCCCATCTCTGTTCCCCATAAATATGTCACATCTCACTTTGTCTCGCAGGACTCTCGGAAGGAAGGCTAAAAATAGAGAAACACATACAGATGTGCACAGGGGATGTGGCTGGGTTTAGTTTCCATTCCTTTCCCTACTGTGAGGGCTAAGCAGGCTTTTGCCTTTACACATTGGCTGGGACCAGCCATTCTAAGTGTAAATTATGATGATTTGGTAAAAAACTGTGAACAGAAAGGTCCTTAAAAAAGGGATGTTCAGACATCTTCAGCTGAAGTAATTGAAGATGCCCTACAGTTATTGTACACACTAGGTGTAAATTTGCCTAGGTGTTGCTGCTTTAATGCAGCCTTTCATGCTTATTTTATCATTTTGTGTATAATTCCCTATAACGTGCCAACACTGTAACCGATATAACTTCATGTCTTTTTTCGCTCGTGCCAGCGAGCTGAACAAGTGGGATGAGGTTACAGTAAACAAGAGGAAGATCACGAGCGATAAAAATTTTAAAAGTCCACAAAAAAACCCAAGAGCAGCAGAGAATCAGAGGCAGGAAAAGCTCTCCACCAGAAGAATGCTCAGAGCACAAAGTTATAGCCCCCCTCGACATAAATACGTACAGACAAAAATGACTCACGGTGTGAGTCAGAGAGAGGAGGTTTTATTTACACCAGAGAAGTTGGAAATAACATTTCCACTCAGTCTATTCTGTTCACCAATTGTGGGTATAAGCAAAAGGCTGCTAACACTTCTGTGTGAATCAATTTTTTAAAAATCACTCCGCCCTTCAATCAGAACAGTTTTCTCACTTATGTGAATTAACCTACAGAACTGGCACATGAAATAATTTGTTTCACTATCTATTACCGAATATGTTTTGGCCTGGATCCACAAAAGCATTTTAGGAGCTTGAGTTGCACTGAAATCACTGAACGGGGAAAGGAAAATAAAACCCCAACCTGTTCCTGCTGGGTACTACAAGGCGCTTGGTGCGTCGCTCTTCTCTCCGGGCAGGTTTCAGACCGTGACCCCACAGCCAGGCTTTGCGAAGGTGCTGGGGCTCTTCCAGGCTGCCGAGGGAGGTGTCTGGCCAGGCTCTCCTGAAATCCCCTCCTGGATGGCCGGGGGAGGGCACGGCATGGCGCGTGCTCTGTCGGGGACACGGAGCTGGTGGAAGTAATGTGGTAATGAGCCATCATGGGACTGGACCGCCCTGTACAAAATACACCCGTTTTCTTGGAGAGGGGTGAACTGAAATGCAGTCATTTTTGACAAGGTAGCTACATTTCTGGTAGAAAGAAAACATTTTATTTTTTTCTGAGCTTCTTCCTCTAGCAAAACATCTGAGCTGCTGAAAAATATGTTGATAGCATTTTGTTGCCCACCCTACCGTCCATTTCTGTCCACAGCCACCACCATCGTGTCCCCTGGCCACTGTCCCATGATGGCCAGTGCAGGTAGGTTTGGTGGGCATCTCCAGGTGGTTAAGCTTCATCCTCGTTTCCCAGCTCTCGTCCTCTGTAAGAGTGTGGTGATGAGCTTTGAATTTGTGACATGCAGAAGTTCACGCGTTCCTTGATGCAGAAGGACAGCTTTTCTGTTCTCCTGCACAGGAGAATTACTTTTTCTGAACAAAATATGATGTTTGGGGCAAACATTTAGATGCCAAGTACAAAGACTGGTTGAAAAGGTGTGATGTCTACAAACAGAGCCAGTCTGCGAAAGGGTTAGGCATGCAAATGGCCAAGGTAAATAAGACACTGCTGAAACTGTCTTAGCCCCCCACAGTCCTCATGTGTGGGTTTATATACGCCAGCAGAGCCAGGTTAACCCTAATTGTGTGTTGTTTAACTTGGCCATAAATGCCTAACCCTTTTTGTAACTTGGCTCCGATTGTAGGTATCACACCTTTCGATTACTGACCTTTCTTGTCTAAATTGTTTTTTTAATACATATTAAATATTTTTGATCTAGTTTAATTTCCTCGTGCTTTTTACTGGAGAAAATATTCCCCAAAATATTTCTTCTGATAGAAAGACATATTTTAAGAGAATAAGTCTTACATTCTCAATGGCTAGGCAGGTCAGTGGTTTTTAAAACCTGGTTCTTTTTGAAGGAAGTAGTGCCAGAAAACCTCACTGAAATCTGATGTGCTGTTTGTTCAGTGCATTCATTGGCAGAGGTAACAGGAGCACAACTTTGTTGCAACTCTTAAATAAGAAAAATATTTAAGCTGTAATAACCAATCAGTAATTCTTCTTATTTTCCTTTCTGCATCATGTTTCTTAATAATGGCTTTAATATGTCAACAGTTTGTTACCGTGATTCTCTGAAATTTTGAGAAGATAAAATGCTTCTCTGTTTGAAGGTAGAATATTAAAAATGCATCACATTTAATTGCCTTTTCTGGTAGTTTTATCTGCCCGTTCTGTGTAATGGAGGTATTAAACTTGCTGGTTGACAGAAGGTTTTGATAAGTTTTGTAGATTCTGTAACTCAAGGTGTGATGCTATCCATAGCAGCAGCAGCACACACAATCTGGGGACTTGGCCCAGTTCTTGCAAAATTCAATTGAAGGGCTTCTGTTGACATCAGTGGATCGGGTCTTTCATGATGAGAGTGAGGAGTAATTATTTTCTGCATGTGGGGTGTCTCATCAGGCAGTACGCGGTGGCGAGTCGGTTTGTTCTGGCTGTTAAGTTTGCACCTGAGTTTCCATGATAACCCCAATCTTGTCTCGTACTTTAAAATCCTCAGAAATGTGACTCTGGACTAAGGCGAGTGCGTTTTTTCATCCGGTGAGATACAGGTTAGGTGGTCTTGGAACAGTTCCCACGAAAGCAGGGGACAGTATTACAAAACCTACTACCATTTGTACTAATTAGCAACTTTGCTGACAGCCTCTGGTGAGTAACTCATTACTGTCTATTTGTGTGCTTGGCTTATAAATCCCCAAACAGCCAGACTGTGTGCACTGTTGTAGCACAATATTGTTGTGGTATAAGACCTTTTCCTTGAGCATTACTGTGTCTCCTCCTTTCTCCACGCAGAGTGCTTGAAGTAGGTCAGCGGCATGGAGACGCAGCCCCGAAGAAAGGAGGGCTTCCACTATTTCTTTTTTCCCCCTCTTTTGGTGCTGAAGTAGAGATGAATACAATGCTAGTTTCTGGCACTGCTCTTGCTGATGCTGCTTGTTTCTTGGTGCATTTTAAATTTTCTGTGATTAGACCTTCACCCTTACTTGTGGGCACGCTATCACGTATTTCGGCGTGTTTTTTTTTCGCTTCCCTCCCTATCTGTGTTAGTCAGGCCTGCTGGAATTTTGAAGTACTTTTGCCATGATTGAACAAGAATATTCTGTTTCAATTTCTGTAGGTAGACTCTGCTGTTCGGTGATTTTTCCCCATCCTTTATCATAGGCTGTGTCTTTTCCATATGGTAATGAATCATTCCCCTAGGAGGAGTATCATTTGCTCAATTCAATGGACTTCTCACTATGCAGATACATGCATTTCTTTCACCTATCATTTTGATTTTAGTTTTCTTGCAGTTTATTGGCTTCAGTCTCTACATTCTTTGTGATCTGATGCTAAAGCTGCTTTTCCCAGCTCTAGCAGATATCCCCAACTACACTGAAGTCTGTGCAGCCCCAATGGCATAACCTACACTTCTGCCTCCCTCTGGACGTGTTATCCATGTATTCAATTTATTCTTGTACACCATCCACTCTCATGACACCATTTAGTATCTACCTGGAGCCTCTAATACAGTTTACTTTGTTTTTGTTTTCCTATTTGCCTATTTAGAAACAAAAGTGCTGATAGTGCTCTGTCCAACGAAGCTATTGGTGGGAGTCTGATGGATAAAGAGGACAAGGATAAACAAACATCTCCTGAGCATGGGCTTGGGTGGCACCGCACAAACAGAAAGGAATCTCAGGTCTACGTGGCAGGTTCTGCATTTTATTTAGATGGTGATGTGAAGGTTGGGCTGTGCTGGAATGAGAGTACGGGTGCTTTTTTCGCAGTATTGCTTGTCTTGTTTAAATAAGCTTTTGCAAAAGAGCTGAGATGGGCTGAGGGTTAAATGGGCAAATTACAGACTAGAAAGTGCGGTGTTCCTCTCCTTATTTCTGGCTCATTGCAAGACTTTGAGCTGGTCACTTCAATATTCCTTAGCTGTATTTTCTCTTGTTTCCAAAACCAGCCATGTGTTTTTCCCTGTTTCACTGTCTGTTTGGTGAGACGGATCCTGCATCATCACAGTGAGGAGCCCTCACCACCGGCATCCACGGGAGCAGGTTTTGGAGCATTGGGAATCTCATTTATCAAATGGCCTGTAAATTACTTAACAGGTTTTTGGAGGAAAGAGAAATTATTATTAACAAACAGCTTTGGTGCCTTAAAATAACTCAAGACAGGCACCAGATTCTTGAAAATAACAAATGGCAGAGGTTTTACCTAAGTATCTCCCCATGGGTTTGGCTAGATGGGTTTCTAATGAGCAGGTCTTTTATTTCTGGGATATTCTGCATCTCCCTGCCACAATTATTCATGTGCAAGTCCCAGAGCCAAATCCTGCCCTTAGATGCATGTTTGCTTCTCCCATTGGCTTTCTTGAAAGCTGCAGGCATTTTTCCTAAGCCATCATTTGGCCTCCGGTTGTACTGTGGTCATATTTGTCTGTCCAAAATGACTGTGGCTCTCCATTTATAATCTTGTAATTTGTAATCTTTATTGAGATACTGCTGTGGTTTTTCTTTCATTACTGGCATCTTATTGTAATATTGATTTTTTGTTAAATGGAACTGCATTGGTAATTTTGGCTGGCAGTTTCTTGTTTTTGCTTTCTTTTGTATACTTTTTGAGGGTGGGAGAGCATTCCCTATGCTGTTTTGAAGCTGATTTCTTTGATCCGACTCTTTCGTTTTGTCTGTCTAAACAAATTTAATTTTGCCTAATCTGTCTATGCAGTTCCCAGTCACTGTGGTATCTAGGCACTAAATTACAGCCCTCTTCTGAATGTTTTCTTCTCGTAACAACGCTAACTTCCTTGTTGAGTGAGTGACCTAGTCATTGTCATGCTTTTGTAAACAGTTTCTTCTCTACCTATTGATTTTGGTCTAACATCGGTGACCACCCACTGTTTCAGACTGGGAGAGAGAATAATTGTTATATAGGCATCCGCATGCGTACGCACAGCCTCGTGCACCTGCTCTCGGGGTGGACATCCTCTGCAGCCTGATTCTCACCGGGGCAATGCCACGCGTCTGGCTGGGGGAGCTGCACCCGAGGGGCAAGGAGCACGCGAGGAGCTGCTTACGCAGGGCAGGGCATTGAACCACTGCCCACGGGTTTTGGCCAAGGAAAGAGGTAAAAGCCCTCTCAAACACGGTGGAGTCCCTCTACAACCAGTGCTCACCCCTAGCTGGCTTGCTCCTCTCGTTGCGATGTGAAGATGGCACATCCCTGCGTGCCAGGTGGTTTTCTGGAAAGCATCGAGCCAGCCGTCACTCCGTGTTTGGGTAACAGACCTGCACAAGGAAGTGATTCACAGCCTACAGATTTATTGTCAATTTTGTTATGCTTAAGGCAGGCAGTAATTTCAGTTTTCACTGCCATTAGCTAATAATAGTAATTAATTAGTAAATCATGCCGTTGGGATCTCAGGGTGAGCTAACAGGGAAAATGTAAATTAAAAAAAAAAAAAAAAAAAAAAAAGGCCACTAATATTTCTGAGTTTGCTGCCACAACTGAGGGTTCGTGTCTGTCCCATCCCTCCAAACTGAATTTCTGAAGAGCAACTTACATCGCCCACAGTGCTGTCTGGGAAGGATTTAAAGCAAAACAAAAAGCTACACCACAAATTGTCAGAGAAGTGCAAGGAGATGCAGGGAGAGGCAACGGAGAATCGGGTTGCTGTACAAGCCATTGGAGGAACACGGCTGAAACCTACACTGGGAGAAGTTCAGCCTTCACCCAGCTGAGGGCAAAGCCTCTGTTTCTCAAGCGAGGAACACGACGTGAGCACCCTGGCCCACGGCCATGGCCCCGCTCCCTCGGGTGCTCACCACGCACCCCCCACCCCTGAGCCCCACAGACCCCAGCAGTGAGACAAAGGCCCGAGCGCGCTCCCACAAGGAATTGCTGGGCGAGTCCAATCTAGATTCACATTGCCCCTCCCTGTCCAGGATCCGTGATGCTCACGTTGAGCGAAGAGGGGAGGGCTGGTGTTATGCTGTTTGGGTTTTTCCCTGTTTACTTGCTTACCAGGGAGGAAGTTTGGGGTGTAAGGGATGAAAACGCTACAACAAATCGAGGGTTTTCAATTCAAGGTCATTTTGAACCCTTTTTCTGGCTGAGAAAGAAAGTAGGGGAGAAAAGAATTAAAAAATGTGAATTAGGCTGAGTCATTTTCACTATGAATTGTTTGCAGCTGTCAGAATCAGATCTACATAGTTCACTACAGCTCAATTTCCTTTCTGAGTTAATAACACATTGAACAAACATACTACACGAGACTCCTTTTCTTCTTTCAAATAACCTCGCGGAGGATCTCGCATTCCTGGTATAAAAATGTCTCTATTAGCTTAGGCTATTTATAGAACATCAGAGGGCTGAAAGATAGTTAAAAATTAATCGATTACCATCAAATAACAGACACTAAAACTCAGTATCTGAAATGCCTTCCTCCACTGAATAAATTAATAGCAAGAGGAGAAATGTCCAATTCTCATTCTCAGGCCGGCCAGATTCAATTTAACACTCTCCAGCGCAGCTCAGCAGCGTTCGGGGCTGCGCCCTTCAAGTGGACTTCCAGAAGCTGCCTCTGCCTCCAGTGTGGCGGGGAGGGCAGAGCGGGTTTGGGTGTCCAGCTTCAGGTGAAACCATCCCCCTGGAAGGGTCAGCTCTTGGGATCTGTATCTGCTCTTGGATGGTTCCTCTTGCTTCTTGGGCGGCTTCTCTTCCAAGGTGGTGTTGGGAATCCACACCTGGAAATGACTTCTCCCTACCATCTCCATGTCATGATCTTTTCTTTCTGTTGAAGTAGTTAAAAGCAGCGGTGGTGAAGTGGCACCACCTGGGTGTAGAAGATAAAAAAAAAAAAAAAAAAAAAAAAAAGAAGGATTGCAAAATATTAAGATGCTTCTCTAATAATAATCTTGTTGGGAATAGTAAAATGCTGCTCTGGCCTTTATACTCTGTGGCTATAATCATGTCAGGGGTTGTAAAGAAAAATAAAATATTTAAGAAATCAACAAAAATAACTCGAGAGAGAAAAAAAAAAAAAAAAGCTTTCAGGAACAGAAGTCGTTCTTTGGGTCCGAAAGGTAGCAAAAGAAGAACTTAGCTTAAAGATTGCAGCTCCTCTGTCATCTCTGAAGCAGGGCTTGTGTTTCGTCTCTCTGTTTCTTCTAAGAGCATTCAGCTGGCTGTGCATAAGTTAGTATTTCCCTGTGCAGTCTGCCTTTTTATCAAGGCACAGTTCTGAGCAGCAGTTCTGGCAGAGGGCAGAGCTACCTGGTGGGGACAGGCACCGCAGGGCTGCCACGACGGGCAGAGTGCAGGGAGTCCTCGACGATGCAGCGCCTGCACAGCTAAAGCTGCTGCTGCTGCTTGAGAGACAGAATTATTTTTGACAATTTGGGGTGCTTCCAAGTGTAGGATAGTTTGCTCTCATACCTTTCAGAGAACGTGGCTGAGGGATATGGTGGCCCTCCAGTTTGAGACAAGCCCCATGGGGAAGAAAGGAATTAGATTAAAGAACGAGCAGCTTCTAAGACGGGATGGTGAGTTTAACATCTGCCCTGTTGATTGCTGGCAGACTGTAGCACACAGCTTACAATGTAAGTTGTCTACAGGAAGTCTTTATTTCCCTTTTTATTGCCGAATATGCACATTTCCAAGCAAAGGTGACATTTTTGTATGTCAAAACAAAGGTAGAACTGCGTAGCCTTTGAAACATCAAACTCAGATGGAAAATGAGGATTTAGCATGGCTTAATTTGGGCTTTATTAATGCCTTTGGGGGAGAGGGATGGAAGAAAGATTAGGCAGATCAGAGCTTTAAAAGTCATAGATCATGCATTTAATAGCTCTAATTCTTAAATACTTGAAGGGTTTCATAAAGCCATTTTCTTCAAGTGCAAACTCTTTCCTGCTTTTGACTGTTGCATCTAGACCTCCCAAGTTCTTTAAAAGAGCTTGCAAGTGAAAATCTTCAGGCTCTTCCATACAGAAGTGATCTTGTACAGGCAGAACGTATGCAGCTGGCATTCCTAAAAGGATCCCGCAGGGAGGACGTGTGCACACGCAGACACATACTTTCAGTCAAGGTGCATATTGTATTATTTTTGGTGCCCAGCAAATGGGATTTAAAGATGAAGAAGAGACTTTTTTCCATTCAGTTACGCTTTCTGAAGTGGTACCAATTTAGAAAGACTGGATTTCAATGAAGTTACTAGCAGATTTGAAAAAAAAAAAATGTTATTAAGAGAAATTGATGCCTAGATTTCAAGGTGAATTTTATCTAAAACTGAAATATTGTCAAAGGCAATATTCATATTTTGTTCTGTTTTCTTTCTTGAAAAGTGGCTTTTTTTACTGCATTTTATTTTGTCATTAGCACAATCCTAAAATAATTTGCCACGCATTTATTTTAAATATTTTAATGCTATTTTTAAACTAGCAGTGCAAAGCAGCAGTTTTTATAGTAGCTATTACATTGTAAAAGTACTTTTCTGTTATAAAATCAATATCATAGGATAAATATTCCATGCTAGTATAATAAGCTACTGCTAATTTTACCCATAGTAATCATTTTTTAGCATGGCTGTACTTTCTGTAGTGTGATTTCTCTGACAGCTGTTAACATGAATGAAGGTACATTGCAGAAGCTAACGTAGCCTGGGACATTGTGACCAACGTGGATGCAATAGCATCAAATATCTCCCCCCAGTCATTTTCTTTCAGGTTATTTAAAATCAAAGGTACAAGATAAGGTAATTTTAGCTGCTAGGACTCTCTCGGCGTCATGGTCAGTGCTGAGGGGAGCACTGGGACCCGCCGGGCTGTCGGTGGTGCCCACGGGGCAGGGATTTCCCCAGCCCCAAACGTGGGCACAGGAGACTCGAGTGGTCAGGGGAACTGGCCGCTGACCGTCTGGCCCGTAGGGTGGTGGAAAGGCGATTCCAATGGCTCGTTTTACAGCTAAGTGATCGTTTATCCTGCTAGCAAAATCTGCTTAACTCTGGATGTATAGGTTAGAGAGTAATAAAAGTTCAAGTATCCATAAAATTGCTGTTGAACTGTAAATTACTGTGAGGTAAAGTTGTTGCCCAAGGAAATAACCAAGCTTCAGAAAGGTGTGTCCTAAATCGATTAATGCCGGGTTCATCTCTGCCAGGCAGAAGAGTGGTGGTCTTTGGTGTTGAGCTCAGGGTTTTGTTTTCAAGCAAGAGGTGCCATTTTCATCTCTTCTCGCTTAAACAGGACTGTCTAAAATCAGAGAAAGACCCCCAAAAAGTATGACATTTTTTTTCCCTGTCTTTATTTATTTATTGCTACATCTCTTTGAATTGGTAGTGCCAATCCATGTTGTCACTGCTTTAAGCACTTTGTAATGGTCAAGAATTTCCTTTTCCCCTAAGCAAAGACCTACATTTGCCCTTTCTGGTTGCTGATCTCCCTGAGCATCATGGTTTGGCTGTCATCTCTCTTTTAAAGCCTCTGTTTTTATTCTTTGTTTGTTGTTGTTGTTTTGTTTCTACATCTTTGAAGAAAAGAAAAAAACCGCAGTGGTACTTATGAATAGATCAGTTTTAGTTATTATGAAGGAGGATTAATTGAAAACTAAAAAAAAAAAAAAAAAAAAAAGTATTTGGTCTCATTGCCTTGGGAAGCAACTGTTTTTTAAGAGAGTTGGACAAAAAGGCACTTGGGTCTCCAGAGCTTCGTGTTGCAGTGTGGTCTGCAAAAGGGTGCTGCTGGGGTTGTGCCATTGCCACCACCAAGGAACAGAGAGGAGCCACACAAAGCATTCACAAAGTGTCTGCATTCAGCAAGCCATCCGCCGTGCGGAAACCATCGGCGGCTGTTGCAGCACTGGGGAGTGGTTGTACGGGGCTTCAGAGCTGCCATATAAACCACTGCTCTGTAGTACCAGAAGCCTGCGAAAGCTGTCTCCTAGATCTCTTGCTAACAAGCCTCAGAGATTTGTATTGAGTCGCTGACTCTTCCCTGCTCACAGCAAGACCCTTTCCGCAGAGTTTCTATCAGCGGCGCTGCTGCCGGCCGGCCTGCCGGTGCTGTGCTGAACTGACACAATGGCAAACGGCACTTCCCGGCAATTACCAACAAAAAAGAGTCGCCGCTATTCCCCATCGCTGATCAAGCGCTGCTAGTCTGCTTGACACGGGATAAGGGCTGAGGCAGCTGGAGCAGGACCTCCACCGCACCGTCGGTGGCAGCAAATTCAAAAATAGTTAAAATGTTTTCTGATTTCTCTTCTGCTTTTTGCCCCTTATTTTTGTCATACAGAAGTTGTTTTCAGTACTTTTCGGAACTTCTCCTTTTCTCTTACCATCTCTTCCTCTTTCCATTTCACCTTTGCTTTTTAGCTTTTTCCCCCATTCTTCTCTCTCCCTTTCTTCTCGATGTCTATTTATTTCTCCTGCATCACAGATTGTCTCTCTGCTTGCTTTTCTTTTTCCCGGCACTTACTATATTCCATGTGTTTTTGCAACTCAGAGGCTAGCTTGTCTGCCAAAGAATAAACTCCTATTTATGGAAAATATATGCAGCTATATGCACTGCTAAAACATCTTCAGACTGTTTGCTCACAGTCATCCTGCACAGACAGCGTGACACTGTTAACACAAGAACTGAGCAGTTACCATTTTATTTACCAAAAGTAAGAGACAAAAGTCATGCAAGGACTGCAAGTGTCCCATGCAGTCGGGCAGGTTCTGTACAACACGCACACACGGGTTCAGGTTCATCTGCTTGGATCTGAAACGAATCAACCTCTTTTCTCCTCCACCAGTAAAACAATGCAGTTTGGCTGTACGTGGGAGAAACCCATGGGTTGGTCATTAAGACATAATAACCCACCCCTCCAGCACCAGTCACTTGCCCTGGAAGAAATAACAGTTAGTTGTAGCCTACAGTGCAGAGCAATACCAGTTCCTCAAAACTGCATTAAAGGTGGAAAAGAGTGGGAAAATGATGTGGAGTTCCTGAAAGCTGGAGTCTACTTCTGATCCGCACCATTTTAATCTCCATTGAGC
The DNA here is from genome assembly GCF_965140915.1 of Aythya marila. NCBI lineage: Eukaryota > Metazoa > Chordata > Aves > Anseriformes > Anatidae > Aythya > Aythya marila. Next base: position 5,829,280 of record NC_139044.1, on the reverse strand, counting down.
CCATGTGCTATAATAGATTGGGCATTTAGTCTTGTTGTGCTAATTATTCCATTGTCAGTTCAAGCTATAATTTTAGATCACTCTAAATGTGAAGCTCTGAGCAAGAGGTATTACAAGTAGATTTCTTGGGACATCTAAGAAGTAAAAAGATCCGCGTCCTGGTGTGATTTCATCCTGTGCCTCCAGATTAGCATTCTAAAGCAGCATCTCTCCAGCTACGATATCCTTTAAAACAGTCCTAGTCGTTTGGCATTGTTTCTTGCTGAAGTATGGTAAATAAAGGGGGAGAATTTCAAAGGCACAAAGGGTAGTTCTTCCACTGAAAGCTGGTGGAAGTCGTGTGTCTAATTCCCATTTGTGCCTTTGAAAACACACATGTGCCTGCTTTGCCCATGGCTTTAAATCTCATGCGCACACAGACAGAAGCCCCACGTTCCTATTCAACCTCCCGCACACAGTTTAATTTCCTCGCAGTGTCACAAACTTTCCACAGTAGCTGAAATCTGTCAGGGATGTTTGTGTCAAATTGCTGAGACCAGGTTCTTCAGCTCCCACTCTGCACTTGTGGGGTGATCAGATCACGATGTTAGCAGAGTCGCATAAGAGCTTATTAGCAGCTGGTGCAGACACTGTCTCTGTGCTCTAAAAACAACAACGAGAACAGCAACTCAGCTGGGAAGAGCATATGCAATAGCCTTTTAATCATTGCTTCAACTCACCATGTCATGATGCGTAAGCTTTCTCATCAATGAGGCTAGGAATACAAAACCGGAGAACTTCTTAAATATTTCAAACACCTGCATCTTGTGAAAGAAATTTATGCTACCAGATTAAAAAATAAAAATAAAAATAAAAGGGGGGGGGGGGGGGGGAGGGAGGAGGAAGAAAGAAAAAAAATCTCTTGGATCAAAAGTGTCTTCTTATCAGGAAATGAAGGACAGGAACAAAAATACCCTCCTCCTTCATCTCCTCCTCTTCTTTTCCCACCTCAAACTTGATGATAAAATTCTGTAATCTGACAACCCCCTGCAAAATGAGAGCTGAGTGTTTACAAATGGGGCTTTTCGATGCAAGCCTGCAATTTCCAATCCCCCCAACGCCAGCCATTTCAAAGCTGGTTAGGCCGTCTCCTGTCCGCCGCTATCTGTGCCGCCCAGCTTTGCCAGCCTCCTTTATCTGCCACGGGTGCGAAGCCAACGCGAGTGGCCACGCAGAGGGGGACACAGGCAGCTGCGGGATGCCAATGCCAAGCTTCAGAGCCTGTTTATTCAGCGGTGGCAGGGAAGTCTGTCGCTGGTCACTGGGCTGGAGACGTGCCCACCGGCTTGGTGCGGGATGCTGCGCCACTCGCCTGCTTCTCCGCAGCCCGCCTGGTGGCAGTTGCAGTGATGAATTCGTTTCCTTTCGGAGTCAGTCAGACAATAAGGATGTGGCTAAATCTTGCCTGGAGCCCGCAGGCGGGGCCGCTGGTTGATATTTGCTTGCTGTGGAGGTAGGATTCGTATGGCCACCAAGTTGCCCCTTGACTCGGAAAGCCCAACGTTGCAAGCTTGCGTGCTCTGCAGGCAGCGAGTGGAGCTCGGCATGGTAAAAGTGGCCAGCAGATGTCTCTCAGGATATTTCTTTGCAGACACCGCTCTCCCAACTCCCTCTCTTTCCTGAGCTTCCAGAAACTGGCGGTGGTGGGTTAGGAGGAATTCTGTTCTACCGTTCTCTGCAAACACTGCACCCCCAAGTACCTGGGAAAATTAAGGGAATGTTTTATAAAGATTTATTTATTTTTTTATATTCAATGGCAAGGAAAGGCAGCCCTTTTCTATCTTCAGAACATGTCACGCTTATGTACAGCCATTGAGAAAATGAAACAACGCCACTCGTGGGGGCATATGGTATTTTGTATTACTTTTGATTGGGATTGGGAAAAGCACTAACATCGCTGGGATTCTGCTTCATTTAGCACAGGGGAATTGGTAGATGACAGGGAAAATATTCTGCTCGCAGGTGCAGGCTGCGTTGACACGAGGCAAATCTGCTAATCAAGCTGTACCTGCCGAGCTGTGCTGGCAAATTTTTCCTTGGGTAGGCTCGGCCTAAGCTTGAGCTCTTTTCTTCAGCTGGCTGTATGTTATCCTCTGTATTTAGACAGAGAAACGGCAGCAGTGAGGCTAAGTGGTTGCTCACGGCACTGAAGGAATTAGTTTTAGAGGTGGAAGTGGAAGGCTGGAGTCCCCTGGTCCCAGTCATGTTCACCCCAGACCGCTGCATTTTGGCTTGGATGGGGTTTAAAGCTCACCACTTAGGTCATGCAGAAGGCGCGCACACTATTATCATTTTGCAGGAGCTCTCCGTTGGCATGATCCATGTCTTTGAGAATACAATAGTCCATCACCAATCCAATCATCTTCCTGTGACTGAGGGGTTTATGCAATTATAAAAAAGTGGATGATTTGAATGCTCTATCCCTCTTGTGGAATTATGTTTGGACTTTATCCGAAGAGACAGGGAAGGGATTTTGTTTGTTTTGTTTGATCATTTCTTATCACAGAACTTTGTTTGACTCAAACCACAATGATACAAGCATTCAAACACCACCTTCAGATGTAATATTGATTTATAAAACAGCAGTGCATAGCTGCTAAGCTTCACTGTTGCATACAGAAGGTCTTCAATTCCCAACAAATTACTGGCATTTCTACCTATTTACAAATTAATGTTTCCTCTGAACCTTGTGCATTTCTTATTATTCTAGTCTGCTTTCTTCGGTTTCTGCTCGGAAACCCTGTGTGAGTGTGCATTATGCAGTGATAGGGCAGCTTTAGAGCATCAGTTAAATTGGAGTTAAATAAAAAAAAATCTAGATCAACTTTTATCCTTAGGCAAGTTATGCACTGAGTGAAATTAAACCACTATATGTACTTGTAGATTGAAGAATCAGAGGTGGAGGATGGGTCAGAAACACTAAGATCAAAGTTTTTCTTCTTTGAAAAAAATCCCTTTGAAAAGCCCCCATGCCACCTATTCTGCTTGTTAATGTTTTGACTGGAAGTGTCTGGCAGTGTCATCATCAGCAGATATTTTTAAAGACCTTTTTATTTTTTTTTCGGGAGCTGACTCTAATAGCAAAGCAATGGATCCTTAGCAGCCTCTGTTATATGTCTCTTAAGGGAATATTTTTGTTAATTGCAAATATTTGATTGACAAACATGGGATGCAATTAGTAGGCAGGCACAGTAGGAATGTGCAGTGAACTGGATCTCTGAACCAACAGATCTCAACTCTCTCAGCTTGATCTGAAATAGGCTAGAGCATTTAAACCATATGTTTCCCTCAAACTTTTTCTTTCCTCTGAAAATTCCTTATTTCCCTCAACTAACCTTCTTTCACTCTCTGCACCAAGGGAGCTAATTCATCTACTATGATCACGTCAAATAAAGACAGAAAATTCTACACAAGCTTCAGACTTATGCTGCTTTTTGACCGTGGCAGTAAAAATTAATGTGGACAAGACTATACATGCCAGTTGTGCCTTACAAAAGCCCTAGGTGAAAGAGAATACAATCTAATTTAACTTTAGACATTTTGAGCTTAATGGTCTATTTAAACAACCTGGTACCATCTGACTACATTTATCAATTATATTTCTTTTTATTTATACAGAGTACTGTCTTTCTGAGGAGGCTATAATTAAAACTTATCTAGATAAATTGTGCTCAGATTCTGTGGCACGAGAAGGAATTCAAAGGATCGCAGTGTTTTTATGTGTTCTTTTTCATAAAAAAAAAAAAAAAAAAAGTTGCTCTTAAATCTTTAAAGGGAAATACATTTTAATGATTAGAATAGCCTAATTGCAATAGTTTTTATAATTACAGCCAAGAATTACCAGCAGGAAATGCTGTGTGGTCTGCAGATTAAAGGGCTGGCACCCCAGAATAAATTCTTCTAGGCAAGCAATGCCTCTACTCGTGGGGCAGGGTGCTCACTGCCCACCTTCCTGCGACGAGGCTCCTGAGCCAACAGCTGCCGTGAGGGATTCACCAATTCCTTTGGTTTGCAGGCATTTCCAGCTCCCTCTTTGTGATGTAGGAACTGTCTGCCAGAAGCCCCGTGCGGCACCCATCGCTGCCCGAGCCTCGCTGAGCCTGGCACAGGGCGGGCACTCGGAGCTGCACCCCCAGGGCTCCCTGGGCAGAGCTGCCCTGCACCGGGCGCTGCGCCGCCGAGGCACCTGCACCAGCTCGGGTGGCAAAAGCAGCCCGGGGAGGTGGCCCAGAGTTGCGGGGGGCTCGTTTGCCCTGCTGAGAAGCTCATTTGCAGCTGTCTCAGGTGTCTCCACAATCCGCTTGAGCGTACGGTGCAGTGTCAGGGTGATATTTTTTACAGCTCAACTGCAATAGTATTTTTCTCAGATGCTGAGGAGTACAGACCCCATTTGGCAACTTCTTCCAGTCGGAGAGTAGGTGTGCTTGGCACCGGCGAAGTGACAGAAGTGACTAGCCTACCCTACTGTGCTAGTATTTGTAGCGTGTTTTATTGTATTATCAGGGAGCATTCAGAGGGAAACAGGGAAGTCACTCTCTCCTCGCTATTATTTTTAGTATGGCATCACCCGACCTTAGCGGAACCTGATTTTTACCATAACGTGCGAGTCCCAGATGCCTTGGAGATCTCTGGCAGTACTCATCCGAGTATCGGGAGCTGGTGTGTGCCCACCTCATCGCGCTCCGTTACAGCATGCATATTTATAAAATCACATGAAGGGGCTAATGAAGCTTTGCTCATTTCAGAAGGGCCCGATCCCACAACATTTACTCCTACTGGGGACTACTCATGTGATTAAGGCTGACTCACATAAGTGTTGCAAGATCCAGCCTTTAATTTGCAAATCCCAATAACGATATGTGTTAATCAGACACTTCATCAGTGAAAAGAGCGCTAGATCTGTAGTAGCTGTATGGTAAGGCTATAAATATAAGCTACATTTCTTTAAAACTTCCTTACAGAATTTTGTCCCTAGAAGGGAAAATGTTATCTCAGTGCTGTCTACGTCCTGACTGGAAAATTTCAAATTCCTTGTAAGCAACCCCACCGAACTAACAAAAAAAAAATCATTTCCATCTGTGAGATTTCATACCGTGCATTTGTATCCCTCTTATCGAAGCAATATTCAACAGGGGCATTTACAAAAGACTTTTTTTTAGGAGGTTTGATGATATTTTTAGAGAAGGGCAGTTAAGAAAGGTCCATTGCAAACCCACAATAACGTAGCCAGAACTGCATGATGAGCAACTTCTGTAGGGCAGAGAGATTTTAAATGCTGGTCCAGGTGCATGCTTGGGCTTGTCAAGGTTGCCCTTGGTGAGGTCCGGTCCCCTCAGATATTTCTTTTTTTCACACTGGAGCCGTTGTTGTGTCTCTGGTTAAGTGCTTGACAGAAAATGTCCTCGGTTGGGCTGCACGTAATGTATACTGCCGATTTGTAAAACCTTTCCACGCGACTGTGTTGAAAGAGGGACTTTGTCTCAGGTTTTCTCTTCGCAGCTCCACAATTTCAATTTTACTGTTTTGTCATGTTAATGTAATTCACTTAAAATATTTAAATTGTCCTTAATTAATTGAGGAGGGAGATTATCATTGTGGTGAACTTGCAGGCAGCGTGCAGAGCAGTACTGACACCATTTTGGTGAATACAGGTGATGAATGGTGTTGACATGAACGGCTGCAGTTACACAGTGTGCGTATACACAAATTATACCGCCATGTGTGTTCCTCTGTGTTATGAAAGCCTTTTGTTTATATATACCCAGCTATACATTTACACATTATGTAAATAAACACACATATGCCCATGCAATTTAATTGAATATATGGCTATGGGTTAAGAGGCATGTTACTCTGATGAAAAACATCTTATGGTGCTGAGTAAAAATATTTCCAATGTGCTTTTGAGTCTCCTGTAGAATTTAAGAAGGAACTGCAGAGATTTCTTTAAGGTAGTGGTTCGAATCAGTTAATAAGAGGGCTCGGGATTCTTCCCAAACCTCTAGGCTGTTGAATGGCACTCTTAGAAACTCATCAGGTTTCATCTTTACTCAACTCCTTTTATCCTTATTCAATTATAAGCTTTTCCATTGATCTTTGGTACATGCAAAACGGAGCGTTCCCCTTTGAGCTTTGTCTCAAATTAGGTACGTACTTGTAAGGCGGTGTGCAAGAAGCGATGCATGTGGATTAGTCCTCCAAACACAAACTCCCCTAAAACCAGCGATGGGCTGGTGGTGCCGCAACGGCATGCCCTGCCTGGAGGGCACCAGGGAGGTGGGCTCCTGCTGGAGAATCACCTTCAGGAGCTGCAGGAGGCTCGGACCCGCTGCTGAGCCCCACCAGAGGGAGAACACCCCCCGGGAGGTGGCACTGTGTGGGGTGCACCTTCTCCATGGCCCTCGTCTGGGAGTGAGAGGGGGCTGTGGGGCGGTAAGAGCTGTTTCTCGTGGTGTAAGCCCCACAGGCCGTGCTGCAAGGTGACCTGTCTCGCTCCAGCAGAGCCCGGATGTGTGTGTCTGCCTCACAAAGAAATCTCTGCTCTTGCTTTTTGTTTGTTTGCCTTTTTTCTCCGTCTCATGCACGCAGCCAGGGCGCCTCTCCTCCAGCTGTTCTGTGACACCGCACAGCCATCAAACGTTGGAAGCCCGGCTCGGAGAGCAGCAGTGACAGCCTCCCCGGTGCAGGCAGGCCAGGTCCCAAATCTATTGTTCATACCAGAAAGCTCGGCGGAGTGACTTGACAGGTTTTGAAAGCACTGGAGAACTTCCCCAGGAAGTTTTCTTCCTTTCACTGCCCCATTCCCTCTCTCTCCCTCAAGCCGCATGCCAGACGTGTGACATTTTAACAATTAACGGGGAGGGGAATAGCGTTGCTTCTGAGCACACACGTGCACACACGCTCGGGTAAGCAGGTGTGGGAGCACCGGCACTCCTTCTGCCCGCGAGGGTTGCGCTGCGATGCTTTGTGGTGTTGCATTCAGACACCGTGTTCTCGGCGTCTTTGTTATTGTCGCCTGATAAATAAACAGCCCTAAAATTACAGAACTTATTATGGTAATTGAGTGAAGAAAAGGAAATGCAAACCCGGCCTCACTATCTATTACATTGCCACTGCTAAAGTTGCCTAAACCTGCGCTACTCAGATGATATTGTAATATTAGCCTTCTTTCTTTTTTCACAATGATTGTTTTCTGTCCATCTCAAGCTGGATGTCAGTTCATTTAGATTTACATCAAGTAGTAAATTAAAATAATCACTCAGCAAACACTCTCAGCTCAGTTTTCTCTTTCAGTCAGGAGTTGCGAGAGATGCTTGAAGCATTCAAGCAGAAAATATTGCTGTCTAGATATTTGTCCTCTGGGTGATAAAGGAGGCATTGTCTTGGGACCCACTCAGGCCTCGGAGCTGATAGTAGCTGTGCATCACAGCTGTGAAGTGCGCTTTGTTATGTGTCTGAGGATTAGGGTTCAGGACCTTGTTTTTCTTGAAATACCAGACTGATCAGAGCTGCATATGTTCGGGGGAAAGCAGAGGTCGATGGTTCTCTGTCCACATTTTTACTAGATTATTCTTGGACAGAACTCTGGGAGAATACCCTGCAGCTTAAACCATCCCAAGAGTTTTTCATATTCTGCATTATAACCGGCATGGAAAAAAGGCTGTAGTTTATCTCTCTGCATTTGAAACAAAAGACTACAGCATCACAGCCGAGTCCCTGGGCTTTGGACCCGCGCTGGAACAGACTGAATTTTGCTCCTTTGTGTTCCATTTACAGTACAGCTGCCCATTTAGAAGCATGAATGCACCTTGATATAATAACCAAATCCGAAGAATGCGTGGCCTAAAGGAGAGCACAGTCAATCTTCATATCAACAGCTAATCTTAAAGCAAGGCTGGAAACGGTGTGGTTTGTGGAGCAAGGGGCTTGGGGGGACAAAAGAAGGCTGTTCTGTGTCTCTGTGCTGGGTGTTTTAGAAAAAGAGGATGGGGATTTTTTTTTTTCTAGTTAAAACATTTCACTGCATCTTCTTTCCTAACCTTCAGGAAAACAAAAACAAAACAGAAACCCTAACCAAAATCTGTTATTTTAGCAAAAAAGATGTGTGCAGAAGCACTCTTGGTGAAGATGCCATCATACATTAAGGTAATGCTCCCAGTACAGTCACTGAGTTAAGTCGGGGTAGAGACTGCAGGATCCGGGCGTTACCTGCGCAGCCTCAGAAGCAGCACAGTAAGGGGAAGGGAGTTGGCAGATTTGAGGGTCCGGGGCCAGACTCTCACCTCACTTGTGTTGGTGGGATACCACAGAAGCTAACTGGATTTTACTGATGCACTAAGGACTACACATGGATCTTTTGTTGCTAGTGAATCAACTCTCAGGGTCACCAGTGTCCTTCTGAATCCGTCCCTTGCAGAATGGGGCCCTGATCAATAGGCAGATTATTGCCTTTGAAGTGATGGATGGCGATCCTACAACCCCACTGCTGGGCTGGAAGTGAGAAAAGCGTTTTGCCTGTACACAGCGTAATGCCTAAGGACTGGTTCCTTTTATTCCTCTGCTTGATAACATGTCAGCGGACACAACTTGCAACCCCACCACCCATGTATTTTTGCTTTTTAAATTAGGCCACTGTGGAAAATGGTCCGTCCTGTCATTCAAAGCAGGGGGTTACATACCAAAATTGTTTTGGCTTCAGTCAGGACTGGAATTGCTTCCCCCCCACAGAGCAGGGCATCTGCTCCGGCCCTCTGGAGCTAGGGGCAAGGCCTGGCTGCTGCCTGCGAAATGAAGCCTGCCTGTGGGCTTTGCCCAGTTCTCACCTGCTTGTCTGCCACAGAGCTGGGCCTGCACATCCCTGCCATGGCTCCCCGTCGCCCTGCACGTCAGTGGGGATCTGAGGCATGGGCTCAGCAGGATTAATGAATGGTGGGAGGTTGCCATCATCCCAGGTCCCTGGCTCGGGCTCAGCTGCAGACCAAACAGCTCCTGAACCTCCTCCTACCCCCCAGTCTCGTTACGGATGCCGTTGCCATTCAGAGGAGACCCTCGGCGAGCTGCAGTTTTGGTGCTTTTGGCAGGAATGATCCACAGGTTGGTTTTCTAACTAGGCAAATTGTTTCCCAAGTGACAAAAAAAGAGTAACCGGGGCCGGATGCAGACTGAGGAGCCTTGGTCAGAAGCCGACCCGTGTAGCTGTCGTCTGACTCGAGCTCTGGATGCCCGGCATAGCTCTGTCTGTGTTCTCATCCTCTGTGGCACTGAAGGTCCTCCTGCTCTACCGCCCTGCCCTGTGCTTTTTCCACGGAGGTGTGCTGGAGAGAGGACACGCATGGGCCACAGCGGTGCCGTGTGGCACGAGGGAAGGGATTTGCTGCTCCTTCATCATCTGCCTGGCAGAACCGATTTGCTGCCTTTGTGCGTTTCTGCCTACAGGAGCTGGCATCATATTAAGGCACTTATCATCGGAGATATGCTAATAGCAAACTTTCAGAAAAATTACAGAGCAACAATCAATGTCTCATTTGTTTATAAGCAGTCTTTTGTAGTTAGTTTTTTTCCTTCACTTCTGCTTCCCCCTTTCTTAGAAAATGACCACAGGGTGCTGACCTCTCTTCTTGTGCTCACAGAAATCCTCTCTCTCTTTTTTTATTTTTCCTCTGGCTTTTTTTTTCTCTTGCTATTTTTTAATGCATTTTTGTTTTCTTTTTTAATGCTTTGAAAAGGCTTGGTTTATCCTCCTTCATGCTAGCACAGCTATCCATCAGCCCTTTTCTACTCGAGTTGTTGCTACTGACGGGCTTCCTTTATTACTATATTTTCTGTGCCTTTTCCCCCTTCTTCCCTAATACAGTTACGTCTCTCGTTTGTCTGTCTCACACTTTTTTCTTTTTTTTATATCCCAGCAAAACATATTCGAGGAGCCACGTACTGTTTCTCTCTAATCCCCTTCTGCAGCCCTCAGCTGTTTCCCGTGCCCTGCAGAGACCGATACCTCTGGTGATGCTCTCCCAGCGCCGCCGGGGCCGTCCCCATCCCCTCCCTCCCGTGCTGTCTCTCTGCTTGGCTCTGTCACACTGGGTAAGCAGCATGACACAGGCCGTGCGCACGGAGTGACAGAGCCGTGCTGCGAGGCACAGCACCGCAGCTCCATGGCCTCAGCTCCTGGCGCTGCCTGAGCGCCGGCAGCGGTGCAGGGCGCAGGAGGCTGCTGGCCAACAGCGAGAGCATCCCTCTGCAGCCAGCTCCTTCCCGTCCTGCTGGAGCCTGGGAGCCTTCTGATGACTTCTCAGATTTTTTTAGCTAAAAACACAGGTCAGACTCCTGTCTCAAGGCTGGACAAAGGAAGGGGGAACTCCCTTGTTTGTTATATTAAAAAGAAAAAGAAAAAAAAAAAAGGCAAAAGACAGGTTCCTAAATGAAGAAAAAAAAATGCTGGGGCAGAAGATGACCGCAACCTCCAGCTCTTTGTGCAAACTCAAGTCACTGAAGGGAGCTGGAGGCAGGGAGTGAAACCTTCCCCCTGCTGGTACCCGATCCCTCAGCCTGAAAGAAGGAGGCATGGGGGCCTGGGTGTCTTAGGGAAAGTATTTTGTCGGTGTAAACTGGCGTTCCAGCATTTACATTGACTTTGTGCATTTCTGAGATTTATCTCATTTGAGTTCTTTGTGAAAAAAAAAAAAAAAAAAGTACAAGCATTCACACAGCCGTCTGATGAAGCTTACTGAAGTTACTTGAAGTATACATTGATAGATGTCTAGATATCTCAATAGCAATTTGGGTACGGAATTGCTTAAATTATCAAAATATTGACATAAATCCTTGCACAAAATTAGACACTTCTGTTGTGAGTGGTACTTTTTTTGTTTGTTTTTCTCCTGCTGTCACCAATCACTGCTATCACAGCCCAGCCTAAAGCCAGACACTGGAAGGGGAATTTCCCCCCTAGTTCTTTGCAATAAAAGAAAAGAAAAGAAAAAGAGAGAGAGAGAGAGAATTTCCTAACTGCAGGAGAAGAACTACTGGGGTAGAAGGTTACCAAGGCCTCTGGCTTCTTGTGTGTAGCTGAAGAGAGTATTCAGAGAGTTCAAACACAAGTAGGAGATCTCTGAGTGCAGGAAACAAGCAACGTAGTGCGAGGTGAGAGAATTAAGCAGAGAGAAGGAGGGCAGTTACCTCCTGTGCATCCATTCCTGGCAAGAGAGGTATCCAAAGAATCCTTGAAAGAGACATCTTACGAAAGCTTCGTTATGAGCTCTTGCTAATTTGAGAAATGTCAGAAACGCCAATCTTATTCTCCACTCAGCTGTCGGGCTCTGTGTGTGTCTCTGCCCGGATGGCACTTGCTGATAAACGTCCACTCGTCGCGCAGCGCCTGGCAGAGCGGCATCGCTTCAGTCTAAGTGAATAATACCTGGACTCTGTTCATCACATAACAAAATCTCGGTATCGTGTCTGCTGCCATGGGGCGCAGAGAGCCCTGCTTGGTTTGTGCTGCAGTGGCTGCGGACTGGCACCAGCAAGACCCATTCCTGGCCCTCAGCACCCACAGGGGATTTCTGAAGTACCTGTTCTAGTTCAGTGCTGGGAGATGCTGGAGGCGTGCAAACAAATGCATAGGATTTGAAGTTTTCCCCCCTCTAACAACACAAATATTGTCTCAATGTTCTTCCAGAGTTTGCCTGATGGTGGTGGTGGGATTGCACGGGGCGCAACCCTCGTGCATGCAGTCAGCCCCTTTCCCAGCAATGCCGTGTGGATCCCAGGCTCGAAGGGCAGCTGAAATAGCAGCCTTGGCTGCAGCTGCTACCTGGAAATCCGGAGGCCGTTGTCTTCCTTATTTCATCTGTCGCTAGTCAGCTGGAAAGCACAGTGACCTATGAGTAATGTGGCCGTCCCAAACTCATGCTGATAAAACCTTTACGCTACCTCCTCGCACCATCTCTCCCTTTCTATCTCCCGGAGATGTTCTGATCCAATCTTGACTTCCTTTGAGGTAGGGCATTCTGGCTTAATGCCCTACCCCCCATGGAGAGTCAGAGAGAAATGATTTTGAGTTTGTTGTTGTTTTTTTTTTTTTTTTCTTTTGTTTTTGCCTGACAGACTTGTCTGCAGAGCTTTTATAGCAGTAAAAAAGGATGTGACTCTGTGGCCGTAACCCAGGGGCCCTTTTGGACATTGTTCCTCTCAATCCGTGGCTGCTGTTGAGGGCATAGCAGAAGAATTTCCAAATCCCAGAATATCAGGGCTGTCATGGGGGCAGTAAAGCACCAAGTATAGCTTGGAGCAGCCCAGAGGTGGGAGATAACAGAGTTCACTCATTCTTTACTCTCTCCACCTTCTTGACAATATCACATGTATTCTACCTTCCACTCAGCAGTCAGTCCACTTGGCGTGTTTTGGTAATCCTTTGTGTTAGGGATGTCTGTATCATTAATGAACGTTTCTTGTTTGTTCCATACAGGTCAGCTTGGTGGATTTTATGGCAGACTTCTACAGCTGAGGGACAACTGTCTGTGGATCTCCAGGTAACTGTCGTTGCTTCTGTTTCTTTCATGAGCTGCTCTGGTTGTTGTGACCTTGTCTTCGATTTTCGGCTGCAGTCCTCATTCCTTACCCCCTGTGTTTGTCACCTCATGATCAGCGTGTTGTCCTGAGTTGCATCTTAGAGCTACTTGGAGACATAAAGTGCAGGATGTGCTGGCTGCCCACTCAGTATGCAGCTCTTGTGTCCCACTGGTAGCCTTTGACCAGAAACCTGCAAGCTGCCTATTCATATCTAAGGGGATTTGCTTGCATTTTATGAAGATATAAATGGTTGAGCACTTACTGGATAAAGAACTGTCTTTCTGTCTGTGTGATCCTGCCATAACTGTGGTTAATGGAAGAACTCAGTGGCAAGGCAATTTTCTTGTCTCTGGAGAAACACTCTCACTTTTTAACTGGACAGAGCCCTCATCTACTTCTCACTTTTTTTAAGGGCTGAGATTTACTTGGTGTTTCTGCCGTAGATTTCAAAATGTTTCATGATTACATTAGTTTCATTCCTTTCTTTGAGAAACTCAGAATTAAAGTAGGCACATGCTTCAACAGAAACCTACAAAAGAGCGTTGGGTGTAGTGGTTTGAAGACCACCATGCCAAACACACTAAGCCCCAGTCCTGCTGTGACACCAAGTCCATGGCAGTAGATTAGTGCGCTGCCTGACAAGGCTGTTCAAGGCCCAGCTTTAACGAGTCAGATGAAAGCAGACTGCTTTTCAGTTTGGCACTCAGCCATCCTTGTTATGATAGTGTTTGTGTTGTAAGCTCCTTGGGGCAGGGACTGTGGCTTTCTGTACATCTTGAGTCACTCCAAGATTGTGGCCAGCATTCTGTGAACCAAAGCTAATAAATCAAAGCCAGCTTTTCCTCATGTGCTTCAAAACCTACTCCATTTTGGAACGAGCAAACCACGTACAGCTCACTGCAGGCTTTGTCAAATTATTCCTCCCCTTCACACTTGGACTCTTCTTCATTTTCCACACACTTAATACTCACCCAGCTCCTTTCTGTAACTGGCAGCTGATCCAATTACACACTAGAGGTAGAAATGCTGAAGTCTTACAGTTCAAATGTGGAATGATATGCATAGTCACTTTGTCACTCAAATCCTTTAAAAAAAAAAAAAAAAAAAAGAAAGAAAGAAAGAAAGAAAGAAAAATCAGACTTGCTGGCCATAATTAAGGGCAGAAAATAGAGCACACAGTTAATATCTCCGTGGTTTGCCAATACTGGGATGACACAAGTACCAATCAGGAAACTGGAGCCATGTGGCTTCCCAGATAAAAACATGGGCTTTTTTCTTCTAGGGCTACAGTTAAATCCAGCTTAAGGTTCTAAATTAAACGAGTCCCTTAACCTCTGCAAGTGCACGCGATCCCTCCGGGTCAGAGCTGAGGTTATTGGCAGGTCAGCATGGTGAGGCTTGTATTCTCTTGCCTTCCAAAAAATGCAATGGCAGAAATGAAGGAATTATGGTCCAACCCCTGGCAGAAGGCCAAGAAGCCAGAGGTGTATGGGCAGCAGCCCCCAGACAGAGAGGCACTGCAAGGGGAAAACCTGAATTATCAGAGGGCATGAAGGTAGGCAGGGCCGTGTCGGGGCATTGTAGGTCTCTCTTGCTACTGCTTTGTGCAGCAAGGCACTTCATGGCAATGAACTCATCTGCTGCTCACGGGCACTGCTATCTCAAAGGTAGGCTACATCTGGGCTCAGCTGGATGGTGCTGTGTTCCGCCTGAGCTGTTTTCTGGAGCCCCCAATTTACTTTTTGTTGCATTAAGAGTACAAAACTGTAGCTAGAGTCAGATGTGGGATCCCAATGGCACCATCGGAATGTGCAGCTCTTGAGCTATGCAAGTTGCCTGTGCAGAGTTGTGCCGAGAGGGAGCTTGTTTTTTTAGTGGAAAGGATCCCACACACTCATCAGGATAATAATGAATCCCAGTAATAATGAGCCATTTTGAATTATAGGTAAAGGTAGGATGGAGACATTGTGTAGTAACAGCTACTCCTCGTTTGCACTGTTGGCATTTGGCTGCTGTGTGCTCAGAAGGCTTACTTGTGTGCCTACTTCCGGAATTACATTTCTGGAAAATTCTGGTTGAGTTTCTCAGCTGTACTTTTGTTCAGGGTTTTGTTCAGAAAGCCAGTTCATTCAGCAGAACAAGCTTGTAAAACTGTGCAGCAGTAGCCCAGTAAAGCGTCTTCCACACTACCAAAAATGTAGGAGCCTGCAAAGCCTCCAAGCTCCTCCAGCTCCCACCAGAGAGCTAGAGCTGAGAATCCCATATGACAGAAAACAAGCAATAATTAAAAATCCCTATTTTGCCCAAAGAATTCCTTTGTTCAATGTATGTAAATGTCTTCGCTTGCTTGTAAGTGATTTCATTTTTGGTAGTTCCCTAGCTCGGTAATCTGAGCTTGGGAATAGAGGAGTCTGAAAGGAGTGTTACACTGAAACAAAACACCTGTCTTTCAGTCAAGACTAAATTGACAAGCAACAATTTAGTTGTCTAAACTCAGAGCTTTCAGGATTTCAGACTACATAAATGTCAAGATGCCTAGGTAGGGCTCAAAGGTGAGCGACAGTGTAGGCAAATATACATTGGAACTTCAATTATCCAAACCCTGATAACGCTCAGTTACCTGAAGTTTAAACATGTCTCCCCTCACTCGTAGTTTCCACATTTTTCTGTAAAATCCCTTTGTACGGAATTGCCCGTGTCTTGCCCAGCATAGTCTGTAAACTTTAAGAGCTCGTCTCCTAAGGAGCTTAGTGTGTCTGCCAGATCACAGCATCCACAACCCCTTTCTGACAGAGCCTATAATTATCCTTTCATGTTACCTGTTACATTTGGATAGAAGTATTAAAATAAATAAATCTTCATTTTCATCTTTGTTGTCTCCAGCTGCATTCCACTTCTCCTTAGGCATGGTGTCACTGGGGCACCCTTCCTCATAATACAGAGCACAGAGACACCATTCCTTTCATAATTTGGCACAGGGAGGTTGTGTCCTCTAATGAGCAGATTGTCTGGACTTCACTAGTTGGCAGAATTCACCATTGGTAAGTTGGACTTCACAGACAAAATCTTTTGCTTTGTTACTCTCCTTTAACACCTTTGACATCAACTGATATCTAAGAGTCAAGCACGCTTCAGTATCCATATTTTTGGAGCTTAAAAAATGCTGGGATCCAAATCAAGATCCCCAGAGAATTTTTGCCTTACGTGTCTCCTGTCTGTGGAGACGAGTGGTGGAGGGATTCCTTCTTCTCTTGTCCTTGCTCTTCAGCAAGCAAGCATTGCCCCCTTTATTCCTTAGGGGAGGAATCTGAGACAGCGTAAGGACAGGAGATGCTTCCCAATTTCATCCCCAGTAGCAAGGACACTGGGGGAAAAAGCATCTGACTACACCAGCACTCTGAGCAGACCACTCTGAGCAGGAGAGATGGTAACACGCTCATCTGTGCTATGGTCCCTTTTCAGGTAAATGTTCATTAGTGGCACTGTGGAATGAAAGTTTATGTGCAAGTGTTGCCTGCTCTGCACTGGAGGACTTTTGGGTGGAATGAGGTCTCTGAACGCGAAACTGGCAGCATGAGGAAGAATAAGGGGTTTTTTGGCCAGGTCAGGCAATGTCTGCCTTCGCTTTAGCCAAAGGCAAAGAGCTTGATCCTGCCAGAACAAATGGCATAAGACATAGAGGATCCAACATTGCAGAGGAAAATAAAATCCTTTTCTCCATCGAAAGCAGAATTGCGTAAGAGAACTAGAAGGCAAAATGCAGTCCAGTTTCATCTGTTGCTTTGACTGGGAATGAGAAGAGAATTAAACTAAATGGGGATATTGTAAATTCTGCGGTAAAAAGAAATCTCATTCTCCTGGCAGCAAACTAAGATTGCAAAGAAAATATAGCAACAGGAGACAGACCAGAGAGTGCCCATTTCAATATTTAGGAAGTCCTAGTGTCTTAGGTGTTCTGTGGTGATCAAAATTTGAAATAAATTAAAGTTGCATTTTAATTGAATTACACAATGACATCAATTTAAACATGAGTAAACAGATGCAATTTTGTGCAATGCTTTAAATTACATTTCTCACATATGCATTTAATTTAAATTTATTGAGATGGTTATTTATGTTAATAAAATAATTAAAAGCAGTTATTTAAGAGTAACTATGAAATAGCTGTGTAACTACCTATATTAATAAGACAGTTAGTTAAGGGATAATGTCTATTGCTTTATAGTGTAATTGCAATAAACAGCTGCTGAGTTTGATTAAGAGCTGAAGTGGAGCTAAAGTGTTTGAGCAATCTCAAAAGCTATTTGTTGTAAGTGTACTACAAAGCAATAGCGATTATTCCTATTATACAAAAAGCCATAGCATAAACATTAAAATATATTAAAACTCCTTAGTATAATGCTTTTTTCTTGGGTTATTCAAGCATCTCCCTGGGAATGGTGGGGCTAGAGAAGGAGAGGTGGGGCTTTGGTGGAGAAGAGGCTTTTGGGGGGCAATAAGGTGGTCGAACACAGTTTCTATCATATCCTTATTCCCCCCTGAGTGAGAGTACACCTAACTGCAAGGAAGGGCACCGTCTGTGTTTGTGGGCTGTGTTTTCTCAGGGGTGGCACCATTAAAGAATCTTAGGTGGGTCCCTCTCAAACTTTGTAGGAAAATTTCAGCGTTGGCCTCAGGTCTGACCTAGGAATTTCTCCAGCTTTTTGTTGGAATGTAAGAAGGGAGAGCTGAGCATATAGTACAAATCCTTCTGCAACTTTGTCTATGAAATGGCTGCTGCCACTCCATAACTCCATCATTAACACATGAAGCAGACGCTTCCTGGTCCCCAAGCGTATCCTGCTTTATGGCACTGACACATACCTAAACCACAGACCATTAATTTTCAGTGGGATCAAGTAAGCAAATAGGCATTGCTTGTATCGCAGTTGTTATTTACAAACTCCATACTCTCCTGCTTCTGGGCAGTGGGATTGTACACGACACTTTTGCCTTTAAAATTTCTGCTCTATTAGGGTGCCACAAGTTTTTTAGCAAGTCAGGAAGGAGTTGCTTAATTACTTAAAAGCTGCCTTATTTCACCTTTTATTTGAAAGCAGCTCTGAATGGTAAACTCTGACACATTGATTGAGGCACAAATGGACAGATGCAGTCAGCTGCCTCTTGCTGCTCCTAGTTCAGGCACCTCTGTGCCTGTATTAAAAGTGAAAATCTCTCAGAGACCAGAAGTGCTATGAAATGCTGCTAAGCAAAGATTTTACCAGTAGAGATTTTGCACGTTTATGGTTTTGTAATGAACTAGGTTGGCCAAGTCCTGGAGGAAGATTTGTTGGGAGGGTAAGAACATGTCCTGTGTGATCAGGCCCAGGTCCAAACCTCTTCTCATGTTATTGGCTCTTGGGAATCACCCACCTCCTCGCTTTCCACCTGGGGGAAGGGCAGGTGCTTCTGTCCCGGCAGTGAAGCAAGCTTGGGGAAAATGTACTGAAGTCCGTTTGGTCGAAACCCACCAATTCATTCACATCCAGGTGGTAGAGTTTTCACATAAAAAAAACAACAAAAAAACAACAAAAAAAAAAACTGTAAAAACTTCAAAGAGCAGGAAAAAAAAGGTGTTACTGGTCTATCTGTGCTCGTTTCCTCCCGTCATGCAGCCTATCCCACAGGAGATATGCTACCTTTGGCTAACCAGTCATGTCCAGGATTTCCAAAAAGCCGTCCAGCTTGGCAGAGCCCAGCACACAGCAATTAACCCGGTGCCAACCCACTGCTAACCGCTGTGGGAAGGCTTTGGGTCTGCTGTGGGAAGGTTTTTGGTTACGGCAGCCAGCGCAGGGGCAGTTCGGTACCAAGGGTGCACCAGGAAGGCGCTGCTGCTGCTGGGATCTCCCCAGAGCAGCCCCTGGGTGCCTGAGTGGCGAGCGGGACCCGCTGCGCTCTGGCGGCTGCTACCTTGGGAGGAGCTTAGGCAATGGCAGAGAAGCCCACCCAACATCCTCGTCTTGTTAAGCTGCTGGGGCTTGCAGCCCTTCCTAACTCTGCCCTGGGGAAAAACTGTGTAACAATGGATAAAAGACTTGGGACTCCCAGCTTAGTTACAAAGGATTCTCTTCACTCATCCTCTTAGTGAGAAATCCAGTTGAATGCTTTTTGAAATCTTTCAAATATTAAAAATAAAATAAATCTTCTTATTCCGTTCCCCGGCGAGATTCTTGACTGCAGTGCCATGTTGTTGTGCACTTCAAGTCCTTTAAAATGTCGCGAGGACCCCCGTCAGTGCTGTGGCTGCAGCCAGGTACAGGGAGAAAATGTTATTCAGTTCTTTGTGTGCCTTCAGAAAGTTGAAGGCAAAAAGCCCTTGAGCACTGAGAAGGGGAAGGTACAGTGGGTATTAAAATCAGTGCTACCAGGCTGCGGGAGGCTTATCGCTACTAGCTGCCTTGGTTGGGATCTGTTTTGGAAAAGGGCTGGAGAAAGCTGTGGTGTTTCAGCCAGAGCCAGGGCAGTACTGCTTACCTCTCACCTGGGCGCCTGAGTCATTGCCGTGTGCTGCTCAGAGCAGTTACTGTGGAAAATACTTGGCAAATCGGTTGTGAAAAGAACTGAAACCTGTTTTGGGCTGCCTGAGAAGCTGGTTTGCCTTTCCTTTTTTCCTCTCCTGAAATGTTTTCTGCTCTCTTCCCGTATTGCCAAAGTCCACCCAGAAATGCCCTACTCCCTCTTCGCGTGTGCTTTTCAACCCAGTGGGGCCGAGGTGCTTCAAACCCCCCTGAGGTTACTTATGATCTAACAGGGCTGGGAGAATGACAGCTGTCCCTGGCTGCTGTCATGAAGGGGCTCGTGAAGTGACCTTAATACCTGCGGTCTTAGAAGTCATTTTTCTTTGCAGAGAAAGCTTTGACGAAAACATTGTTGTCGTTGTTTGGTAAGCAAAATCTCTTAATGGGAAGCTCTTGCAAGCAGAAAAGTGGTTTCTTCTCTCTGCCTTGCAATCTTTCTCTGTCCTCCCAAGGAGCTGTTGAATATTCAGCATCACCTGATTTTAAACTCTTCCTTTAAAGTCTTTGGAGCCTCTCAGTGTTACCAGAGGTCATACTGGTAGACTACCCTGGGTTAGAGCACACGAGAACCTGAATTTCTTAACAGTAGCTGTTTTCAGTAAAGTATATGTTTAGCTTCATGTAAAAAACATCCAGTGGCCCTGTTAGATTTTTTTTGACATCTCGCTATCTCTGAATTTAGCTTTGGTTCATTAGTCAAGGAAATAAACAGCCACATTTCTTATTATTCACACTATCACAGAGTGTATTCCAAGCCTATACATATCCTGTAGCTTGTTAAATAATTCTTTATCCTTTAAGAAATTCCCATTAATCTCTGACCAAGAAGAGCAATAATAGGTTAGTTAGTCATCATATATAAAAATCTGAATCATTTTTACAAGTATCTTTAATGGCTTCCATTAATTACGTGTCTTCATAAAAAAGCTACCCCTCTCAAACACAGCATCCTTTCATTCTTCAAGAGGATCTAATTTCTGAAATAACTGAAATTAAGGCACTGATGCTTTGTTTGGGCAAATTAAGCAGAAAAAAATACTTACACATCTCAAGCAGAAGGTACAAGAATCATGTTCTATTAACTTGTCAGCTATCTTCGTATTATTAGCAACATTTTACAAGTCAACCCAGTGGACTGCTATGATTAGTGCTACGCTGACAGCAAGATATTCCATGCCTACTGGGTTGGGATTTTAGCAGCAGCCCGGGTGGAGATGAAACATCTCCTGCTCTGCTCTTTGCTTTGCCCCATGTGTCCTGGGCTCAGGTTTCGTGGTGGCTGCGTGGTCAGCAGGAAGGGGGCCCTCACACACGCTTCCCACCCCGGCCCTGCTCTGAGGTTGGGTTTCCCTGTGCTCAGCAGCTTCGCTGAGGAGGGCATCTTTAGGGGCAGCTGATGTTTTAGCCTATCATTTCTCTGAGTACATGTAAATGCACATCTTCTGGGGGACAAAGTGGTCCCATCAGAGGTGGACCTGCAGGCAGGACCAGTCCTTTCAAGGGCAGCTCAGGCTTCTGGCGGATTAAAGAGGCTCTGAAACCACGGCCAGGAACATTACATCGTTCATTCCTTTTTTCTTGTTCTTTCTTAATTTAAGTATTAATTTGCTACCTTAAACTGACAATAAAAGGCAATATTCATTGCCCTGCCACCAGGGCTGGAATAAACAATATTTTCAAAAATCTTTCAAAACAGCATCTCCTGCATTCATGTCTCTTCCTGTGAAGACACCAGAGGCCCTGAGTAATGGATACAAATTTTCAAGGTCAAATGTAAAACAGAGGTAGCCTCTAATCCTTCATGGCCTCTTTAAACCCTTCCGTAGTCTATAGGCTGAGAAACACAGAAAAAGGGAGGGTGGCTCCGAAGCCTCTTTCTCTACTGTTTTATTTCAGGTCATGTAAGCTTGCTCACTCTTGTGGAAGGCCTAAGGAGCTCAAGGAGGGGTTTAAAGAAGAGATCTTCCTCTCCTGTTCAGTTGAATAGTCATGAATTAGACTCTTGGGAGACTAAAGCTGTATAAATGCTTAAGGAAATCTTTTGATTACACATAGTTTTAAAAGATGCTAAAAACAGTTCTACTACAGTTAGTGGTGGATTTTTATGTACTTATTTATCTTAATTTATGATATTTTTCCCCTTCCCTGAGAAGCAAAGACTATCAATAGATAAGGGAAAGAATTCTGTGTTTTTGTATGCAGTATGAGTCCAATACTTGGCCAAAACCCAGATCTATTGTGGCAAGAAAGTAATAGATGAACTAACTAGGGACCCAGACTCTCTGGCTAGCATCCAAGAAACATTAAAAAATGTAGTACTGCACATAACAAGTAGGAAGATGCATGCAAATGTTGATGTCTTGTTGAAAATAGTTAACTTATTAATATGTTGGGTTTATAGGCATGCATTTGGATTTTAAAACCTACTGTCTAAGTTCATACCCTGAAATTATCTGTTGAACTATTTCCCTGAAATAGTATTTAAAGTAGCGCCAGACTGGTGAGGTACTGAAAAAAAAATGGCACTGCTGGATCTCTAGGGATGGAGTGTTTCCTTTGGGAGCATCAGTGCTGAAGTAGTGGAAGGGGTCCAGTTCAGCTCTTGGGAAGGTTTCTAAGCAATCATCCCACTTTGTTTCTTCACCACATCTTCCCCGCCTGCAAAGAAGCAAGTTGTGCATATGGCCCTTAAGAGTAGCAGCATTCAGCGTCTATAGGTTCATGGGAAAGATGTGGGTCAGGAGCTTCGTGTGGTACCCAGAGATCTCCAAAGAGCATTAGAGACTGAGGATCATTGGCTAGTATAGGATTTAGTGTGACATCGAAGCTAAGGCCTAGAAAGAACCTTATTCCTGTGAGTCTTCTATTGGATGCAGGGTATGGCTCATATTGTCATCTCCATGCTGCTTATGACTTCGAAGTCTGGAGAACATTACAGTTTTCCACCTAGATCTGTTTTGTCATCCAGCCCTGGTAAGCTATAAAAGGTGATTTGGTCACCCCTCTTGCAGACAGTCCCTCCACTAAGCAAAAGGTCCATGATTATGCACAGCTACTGTCTGAAAGCATAACACATGTAGGTGAGGAAAGATGCTTCTTTACTTCTCATGTGCATTATATGCAAGCCAGCTGCAATCTGGCTCCCAATTAATGTCATGCAGTTGGTAATGCATCCCTCAAGTGTTTTTATTTTCACTGCCAGAAGTGTCCTCACCATTTTGCACATTGGTTTGAATATCCATTAAGAGTATTTTGTTGCACGCTCGCCAGTATGTGCAAAGTAACTACAATTACAAAAGTGCAAAGAAGAGTATAGGAAGAAACCCACTGGAAAAGTAGGTGAGGTCCAGACGAGACAGTGCATAGAGAGCAGACAGCACTGTCCTGTGAAACATTACAGGAGTTTCAAATGATAATTTCTCCCTATCAAAGCAATTAGAAGAAAGATTCAGTGGCTGTACTTTTATTCACAATCGTAGCTATCACTAGCATTCACAAGAGGTGTCGTATTCCTGTTTTTTATGCTTTAGCGGTAGTATTTATCCCTTTTCCTCTGGAATTATAGATATTTTAAGTAGGGAATGGCTTAATGGTTGGACTGCCAGGTGAATGGTGAGACTTGGTTTTCACTTTTTTTTTTACATGATCTTACTTATTCCCTTATTCCCCATTCCCATCCCATTCATTTTGTAGGAGCTGGAAGACCAGTTTCATGGTAGATGTATTAAGCAAGCTTGCTCGTGCAGTGTTGTGTGTGTTGTGTTTTTTTTTTCTAATCTCTCAACTCTAATTGTTGCATACAAATTGTTTAATAAATAATGTTGGACAGGGAAAAAAAAAAAAGAATAGATATTAATTAAGAAAAGGATTTAGGCTGACTCAGTTTCATACATGAGACAAAAGGTTAAGTAAATGCCAAGGCCGCTATGCCTCTTCAAACAATGAATATTAGTTTTAGAATCATTAATGTCTGCTTAGAAAACAGAGTCATACTGGAGACTTGTATGCCAAAATAACCAAGGCCAGGGCTGTTTCTTTTCAATCTGAAACTAAATTATTCTCCAATAGAGGGCTAAATGTATGCAATTAACAGTGCTAGGTAGGACAACAGGGAATGCCACTTTTAATATGTAGCCAAATTGAGATCAAGTTTTTCTTTGAATCTAGTAACTTGGACATTTAATATGCACAACCAAGCTCTGCAACAGAATTAGTGAAAAGAAGCAGATAATTAACTCCTTCACTGCTTGTCAATGGAGACAGAGTGATTAGCCTGCTGTTTACTGATTTCTGTCTTCTAAAGTTGCTGGATCTACAAAAGCGATGTTTTTTTCAAGTACCTTCCATACGTGGGCAAAGATTAAGACAGTTGTGTAGTCTCTATTAGAAAGGGGATTACCACATTGTATTTTTAAAGAAAACTTCATCCTGGGAAAGATTAGTTTCTCAGACGGGGGAGCTGAGGTTGGAACAAACGTGACCATACGAGTTTAACTAAAAGTGCTTATTCGGCTTCTGAGTTGAAAAGCTTTAAGAAGAGTGGGCTGAAAGGCTCAATTGTATATTTTAAAACTAAATAACAAAATACTTTCTAAGCAAGTGCGTGACTCTCGTCGGTATGTAGGCAAACATCAAGGTGCTTATTAAAATTTCCCAGCACCCTCAAGTGCAGAAGAGATATTCTCTGCTAGACAAGACAAGTTACTTACACGTTAGCATCACCCATTTAGTATGAGTGTACCTAATAATGTTACTTATTTCCCATCCAGTGGTCTCTAGGAGGATGAATGTATTTATTCCTTGCATAAGGCAACTGAGTTGAGCAAATGCCCAAATGGGTCTGGAGCTCACCTCCAGAGTCCTCGATAAGCTGTAATCTCATAGAATTTGCCTCGGATGTCTGTAATTACAATTTTTGATGGGGCAACAAATCCAGTCCAATTGCTGCTGTCTTTCTAGGCCTAATTTGGCTCTGGGAAGTTGAAACCTGCAAAGTTCAAATATATTTTTTTTCCTTCTAATTTTATCTAAACTCAGTCTGCACTTCCTTGCTCTGGGTTCTGCTTGAGCTTAAAGCAAGAGGGCATTATCTCCCACTACGTGGAACTCAGTCTTTTCCCCCCTCGAGAAGGCTTTCAAAGCCGTGCATTCGGTTGCAGCGGTGACTCCCGCTGAAGTCAACAGCCACATGCAAATAAATCCTCTGGTTTGGAAACGGTGCACTTAAATAGTTCAAGTTTTGTTTCTAAGGCTGAAGTGCATTAACAGCTCTCATTTAACTGAGTAAATACTATTATGCTGAAGTCCTTTGCATTGTCATCAACAGGAAGAGAGCTCTGCTCTAGGGCTTGTTGAAGGGGCTGTACTGGAATGCATTGTATTTACATTCAGCATTTGTGCCATGTCTAGATCTCCCTCTCCAGTTTCTGGTGCTTGCTGCTTCCAAGAGAAAATGCCTTATCTGGAGAATGGGCCTGTCCCGGGACACATGCTCAAGCCCAGTTCTGACCCTCGTACCCTGCTGCTGCTATGAAAGAGCAATATTTTACCTGACCACTTTTAAGTCACCTTCATTAAGACCATTGGGAAAGAATCGGTGCATTTTCTAATTGTTAAATCTTGATCTTTTCCTTTGCATAATTTTCTCTGGGGAGATCTGGACTCCAGGTGAGTAAAGTTTGTTCCCTCCTGCCCAGCTGGCCTGACTGCGGGGTGCGCAGGCAGACTCCAGCAACGAGCAGGTCTCTGAGCTGAGGCATCACAGTGGTCCCACCCACGTGCAGGGGCTCTGAGCAGGCTGAAGCCCTCAGTTTGGCTCTCAAACAGCATGACCAATGCCATCAGGAAGAAAATCTCCAGGATGCTTAGTATCATGGCACACTCGAACTCATGATTTTATCCCTTATGGATAGGTCTCAGCACTCCCAGTCTATCCTGACAGGCCCTGTCTCTGCTCATCCTCCCATCCATCACATCTGCCTTTATGGCAGCACTCTGTGACCAACCCGGGGCAGGCAGAATGGCCCCGAGCCCTTCTTCCTGATGTCACTAACACAAAAGCACAGGAGAAGATTAGAGTCCAAACTGCTGAGTATTGGGAGCAGCCTGGATGCTTCTTTCCCTCTGCAAAGTGACTTTTCACAACGTGACACAGAGCACCCTCACTCCGTGCTTCTTCACCATGCCAGCCGTGTTCTTGGTGGCTTTCTGTAGCCACCTGTGGTCCTGGTGTTGCAGTGGCAGGGCACCTGGGACATACATACACACCGATGCAAGCCTCATATCAGCCCAGGAGTCCCTAAAATAGTGAAGGAAAAGGGAAGCGAAGCTGTGTTTGTACAAGGCTGCTCGCAGAGGTATTCCTGTTGCACTTTTATACTAACGTGCTCAGCGTGGCAGTGGCAGGGCAAGCTCAGCAAGCACTGGGGAGCGCTGGCAGCCCTAAGCCCCTGCTGCCCCAGCGAGAGCCAGCCCCGCATTGATCTCGCCGGCTGCTCCAATCCTCTCTTCCCTCCCTCCAGGCTGCTCCAGGCCTTTCTCTCAGCGCCTTCACAGCTGGCTCTGATCTGCGCTCCCTCAGCTCCCGCCTGCGCCTCCAAACCCCGGCACGCCATCATCCCGCACAGGCACTGCCACCGCTCCTCTCTCCCCCGCCGCTGCAAGCCTCAGCTCTGCTGCCTCCCTGCCAGGTGCTACCTCTAACCTCGCTGAGCCCCATGGGCTCCTTCGCTCTTCTTTTACCTTTCCTTCCTTCACACGCCTGTGTCCCCAGACAAGCCCCGTCCTGCTCCCCCAGGGGGTGACGGCTGCCACTGGCACCTCTCTCGACACCGCTGCTCCTCCGCCCCGGCTCCTGGTCGGGCAGGGTTCAGCCACTGCAACTCACCGGGGCACAAAAGGTGCTTACACTGAACTCGGTCATTCCTCAAGAGACCTCACCCAGTTTTAGAGCGCAGCCTGTCCCATCAATCAGTGTATCTCTCAGCGCCGACAGGCTGGACAAGGGCTCGGCTCTGCTCCTCGCGACGTTTAATCCCCAGCGCCGAGTCGGCAGGACACCGTAGACTATTGGGTTCCGCTCAGGCATAATTCCATCATTACCATTGATTTGTTCGCTCACGCTCCCCACGGTGCTTTTAATCAACTCTCCATCTTTGTGCCTTCACACCTTTACGCTTTTCATGATTGGCTCTGCTACCTTCTGCCTCTGCAATGAAATAGTACCATAGAAATCCGCCTGCATCTTACATACATTAACAATTCCATTTCTTCTCTCTCTGGTCCAGTGAAGGGATCTCCCTCTCCCACAAAGGCACCACTGTCTCTGCAAAGCGCTCCGGTAAGCGTGCGGGGAATGGCTTCTATTCATTATTTCTCAAAGTCCAGTACAATGGGTTATAATTAGTTACTGGCCTCCTTGGTTTACTCTACCTTCAAAGGCGCTTTTATATCTTAAAAGTGAAGGGAGATGCTGACATTAATTTTGGCTGTCTCTCCATAGCATTGTGCAGAGAAGATAAAACTAACACACAGGTAAAGGGAGAAGTAGCTCACTAGCCAAAAAAAAAAAAAAAAAAAAAAAAAAAAAGAGTAGCAAATAGGGTCATCATCACATTCATTTCGTGAAAGTAGTGTGGTGTTGGAGAGAACTCATTAGCCTTTTTGTTCTGCATTCGCGCCACCATTTATCAGCGGCTGTATCACATGTCACAGCTACGATCCTTTCTGGCATCCAGCGTGGGACCAAAGGGCTCCTGGAGAATGCTGAGTTTCGACGCCAGGGCTGTGCCGCGTGATGCACTAGGCGCTGTATTAATTGTGGCAGATAAATTTTTTTCCAATATACTCCTAAAGGGACACTCAATAAAGCAAAGTAGTGTGATTTACCAACTCAAAGAAGCATGGACAAATAAAAACACATCATGGGCCTGTTCTTCTTTCCCCTAAACCTCCAATAGTTTGTTAGCACTGAAAGTGTTGGGAAATGTTTGGGGGAAAAAAATTACCCTAATCAGTCCACAGCAATGTGCAAGCTGCTTTCAGTGAAACACTTAATTTTAGTTGTGTCTCAAGTGGCTGTGACCTGTCAAATCGTTAAAGAAGTCTGCTGCTTCTTTAAGCTATGACTCTGGCCACTTTTGTGCATGCATATATTATTCTCCACTGCAAAGTGCAGTTTGGGAGTAGTTTTAGAAACATACTTGGAGCTCTTCCATGAACAGCCCTTCAGTCTTTGCAGAAAATACCTGGACATTTTTTTTGTAGCCTGGTAAAATTGGCATCATACTAACAGGGTCTTTAAAAAAAAACAATGTATTGAACTCCCAGCTGTAAAAGCTGAGCAGAACTAGGTAGAAGGTTTGCATACATCTAGACACATACATGAGTATACATATATGAATGTACACACACAGCTGGAGGTAGTACACGTGCATATGTTTCATAGTCACACACAAAACAGAGCATACAATTTGTCACTGCTGTACTGAGGACACAAGTTCAGGTCCGCACCGTGAGTGTGCTGCGTGTGGGTCTCCGAGCAGCTGCCAGCTGATGCCTGTCCACATCTCGCACCAGCGCAGAAATATGTGGGAAGGGAGAGAGCTGCAGCCTTGTTCAAGCAGCAGAAGTTGCAGTTAGCATTTTAATACATCATCTAAGAAAATGTCTCATGTCTGAAAGCGGTACACATCCGCCATCCCATCTGAGCACAGGGGAAATGCTTGTTTAAATAGTTCGAGCATCAGAGCAGGACGTACGGAGGCTGATCCCGACCCTCTAGACTCGGGCAAGTCAGTTAACCCTGTGACTCGACTGCTGAGAGCAGCGGCGTTTGCTTACCCCACAGGCAGATTGTGAGGATTAATTAATATTTGCAAAGTGCTTTGAAGATGAAAAGTAGCATGTTAAGTACTATAAAGTATTATTAATAGTGATAACAAACCGATAATTTTGGAGTATGTAAGTCTTTTCTTAACCTTTTCTAGCAAGACCTTTCATTTGAAACAGCTGAAGAAGTCATACAACTATAGCCAGAGTGTCTGAGCCACTGTTTTTCAAGGCACTGGGGATATGCTGATGGAGCAAGGCACTAAATAAGTACAAAATACATTCAATTTCACCTTAAAATGAGCTATGATATGTTTTAAAATACAGTATGATGCAGTGTACTTTCCATGTACCTAGGTAATATGCCTGGGGTGATTCAGTCTGTTAAACGTGTCAGAGTGGAGCAGAACAGCTTTGGAAAGATTCAGGCTCTTTGTGTTTGGAGCCTGTGCTTTGCCTTCTACCAGCTGTGAATACGTCCCAAAATTTCCACGTTTTCCATGTGTCCTGGTGCTGGCTTCAGCCAGTAGCTTCCTGCTCGCCTGCCCCTGGCTGAGCCAGGGTGACCTGCGCGGTCGCACTGGGCACAAGCATTGCTGTAGGAGGCTCAGCGAGTTGTGAGCCTCCCCTTGGGCCGTCTGCAACCTGCCCTGCCCAGGGAGAAATGCCCGGGCTGCTGGCAGTGCCCTCTGTGTGCAGCCACGTGGGGAAGGCCGGGGGCAAGCTGTAGTGAGGTGCAGAGCGTGGGGCTGCACGTTGCCAGCCAGGGCTCCTGCCGGTACCCATTCGGATGTTGTGCTTAGAAAGTCAGGCACTGAGAGCAGCCCCAGGCAGGAGGAAGTCTGTCAAGGTATTAATCTGAAACAAGAAACAGTTCAGCCTGCTATGGCCCAGGTCCTTAAAGCCAGTTTTCTGGCATTATGAAAAACGCTTTCCCTCTGAAAACTTTTGAGATCTAAGAATTTTGTCTGGAGCATAAACAGTAGGACTCTCATGAAGAGTAAAATTTATTTCTTTGCTTGATAGGGTCAAGTAACTCTAACTGGGATTAGCTAATGTTTCACAGAGCCTGATGTTTTTGAGGCTAGGGAATCCCTTGAGGAAGGAAGATATCCACGTTTGATGAGAAGCTTCTAATAAAATTAGATATTGCTTCTGAACTTATCAAAGGAAAATGGGAAGCAATGAAAATTAAAAGTGTAGCTCTGAAATCTTGTAGAACCCTGACAAGATAATGATCTGGCGTTCACTGGCCACAAGTTTTTCCTCGTTCTGCCCCATTTCCCATGCACACACAGTCCTGCACTCACAGCCCCTGCTTCTTTCTCCAGTCAGATGACTTCAGTTGTCTCTCTCTCATTTCCCCTGTCAGCAGACCCACCTCTACACTCCCCCAGGCAAAGAAAAAAAAAAGAGAGAATGAGAGAGAAGGAGAAAAGAAACAAAAGGGAACAGCAGTCAGGCTGGGGTAACTTGCCAAATCCCAAACTTTCTCGGATGAGTTATTGCTGTAGACAGGAATCACCAGCGAAACAAAGGATAATCTCCAAGACAGCAAATATAGCTGTCCTATTCCCTTAATCTCTTTCTGAATTATTAAGTGAAGACCTGGGACATTTCCGAAAAAGCAGGACTTCTTTTATGAGAGGGAAAAGGCTTGTGGCTTTGACAATTTGTCTGTGGTCAGAAGGCAAACTCTGGGGCCAGTGTTCCTTATGACTTTTACATGAACAAAATAGGAGACAGTAAAAGTAGAAATCAGAGAAGATGTTTTGAAGAAGGGGAAAGCACTTCCACCACTGCTAAAAATATATGTTTTAACTGTTTGCCTTCCTCTTTGCAAGCAGTTAAACTTTTCACTCCAGGAAAGATCAGAAATAGGAGAGCTTTTCAGACTGTTTGTGCTGTATCTATTTTCTGTGTTCCTGGACTGTTCTTTCCTCATGCAACCTTCATCTGAAAACTTGCTTGCCAGAGACACCAAAAGAAATTGTTTGCATTATCCTTTTCTTTTCATGGGATTCTCCCAAGATAAGCTCTACCATACTTGATAGTGGTTTCTAAAAACAAACTAGCTATGGGGGGAACAAATAGGGAGGATACATAATGTAAAATTCAAGTGAGAGAAGTGATTTTATTATTGCCCTGTGTACAACAGAGATATAAAATCTAGCTGTTCAAAATCTGAAATTTGATCTTTCTTTTCGGTTCATTGCGCATGTACTCTGATACCTGAAACTCTAGCAAGGACACTGCTCAGGTTTTCTTTTTCCTTTTCCTCTCCCCCTTTTTTTTTTTTTTTCTTCCCTCCAGGTGACTTTAATCTGTAATATCAGCAATAATCACTGTGGTATTGTTGCCTAGGCATTCTTGAAGAGTCAGAAGTGGACTGTAATTGAAGAGTTCATTACCAAGATCAGTTGGCTCCTTGATTACAGTGGCAAGGTGAAATATATATCCTCACCAAAAAGCAACTGCTAAACCTTTAGAGAAGTCACCCACTTTTCACTCTTTTTCATTAGGACCCCGACAAGCTTGTCAGCAAAATTAAAGGTATGTCATTCACATCGTGCATGCATTGCAAAGGACTATAAACCTGCCAACCTCTTTGATGAAATAAAAGGGTTTTATTTATGATTCATGTAGGAATATGAGGTTATTTTTATTCTGTCAGTACACTAATAATCAGACAAGAGCTCAGGAAATGAGAAGGCAAACTGACAGGGAAGGTTCTGATAAAGGGGAACCCTCTAGGGTATTTTGCCCCCTTTGTAATCTCCTCCTTTTTAGTGAGAGGTTATAAGCATGGCATAGCATGATCTTGCAACTAGCTTGGCTCATAGGAACAAAGAGAGTAGCTACCTAGCAGGACCTGCGGTATAATTCCTCAAGAAAAATACTTCCACCAGAGAGGTCTGCATTGCTGTGGTGATGTGAACAGGAGCGTCCGGTCTGGTTTTCCAAGAGCACAGTGAGTTGCAAAGATACCCTTCTTTTCTGCTTGCTTTCCTGCTGGGCAACACGACTAATCTTAACAAAAAAGGAGACTGTAAGCCTCATACGGAGCCATTGCAAATTTGTTACCTATTTGTTTTATACTAATTTGGACTAACCCAAAACAGAGCATTTTCCAAGCACTCCCAGCCTAGCTGGACACGAGATACATGTACAGGGAGGATGGGGAAGTAACTCCCTTCGCAGTCCCTGGTCAACATCTTTGCTGGCAGAGGAGCTAGGTAGCAGGCTACGTTTCCAAATGTGTCTTGTCCTGGATGTTTCAAATGTTTTGGCAGTCTGCAGCTGCTTCTGTTGCATCCTAGCTCAGTGAAGCTTCTGGAAGTGCATTTTGTGCTTACTGGTGTAAGCTGTCATTCATACCACAAGCACCACCACGATTACAGAAACACTCCTTGTGAGTAAAAAGGTATCACTGCGTTAGCTGGCTGGCCTTAAGTACAGTAGTTTGCTGAACAGTGGTGTGCTGGCAGGAAAACACAGACTAGCAAAATATATGCGGGATGAAGTGAAACAAAGTTCACTGGAGGAAAGAAAATAATACTAATCCTTCATTCAATAAGCAGTGAGTTAAGTACATTTTGCATGTTGAAGAAATGTAAAAGCAAAGGGAAGAAAGCACACATATAAAGGTGGCAGGACTGCCTTCCTCTCTAAAGACAACACATGGGGCATTTAGGTATTAATAATACCAGGAGTCATGCCCAACCTGCTGATCTAAAATGCAGCCTCTGGTTTAAGGTTCCACAGAGTTTCAGGGTGTTTGAATTCCCTCTGATCAGAGAATCCTGCTGAAGTGAAGGGATGATGTTAACATTTTCATGCATTGTTTAAATCATTGAATAGACCTACAGAGGATTATAACCAGTGTTTAAGAAGAGATTACATTTACTCTCCAGATTTGCGATCTCTGCCATAACTTTCCACACTCAGATTTGGGCCTCACAAAGGTTTGAGAACTTTGCGTTTGGGTACATGGGGCTGGCTCTGAAAGGATGAGTCACGATCCAAGCAGCAGAGATGCCCTGAGCAGAAATAGTCTGGATGTTGGACCTACAGCTAGTCTCTGTGGCCGTCTTGGGTGTCCCCACAGCGACATCTCTCCCAGACTTGTTGCTTGTCCTACACCATCCCACTGATGCTAAGATTAGGGGTAAGCCATAAGGCATGTACAGAGACCTACTGCACTGCTGCCCACTGTGTTTTATGTGTTCTGCTCCAAGCAGCACCTGAAAGAGATGGCGAGCACGTTTCCCTCTACACGCTCCTTTCCTTTTCTTACCCTCATGGTGCTTTCTGGATAGTCACCTGCTTTCTTTTCCCATGGAGAGTCATGGAATCAGCTTCTCTTTTTGTCAGCGTTTGCCTTTTTTTATTATTATTATTTTTAGCAGCTACAGCAAAACAATTTCCAACAATTGAAATTTAAATCTCTTGATGGCAAAACATGGTGCCATTAGCAAAGGAGCTTCAGGACAGAGGCAGGATGTGACATTATTTTTTCAGTGTCTCCTCAAAATTTGGTTAGATGTCAGGTGCTGGGAGCAGCAGGATCCTGCCATCTGCACAACACTTGGTGCTGGTCCTTCTGAAGAAGCAAACCAACTGGCAGGAGCTGCCTGGCTTTATGACTATGGTGTAGTCTTGGAAGGACAAAGAGAACCCCAAGGTGCTGCTGTCCCTTTAAAAACCTCCTTTCTTCTATGGACTCAGTGATTTCCGATAAAGCATAATTGTATTTCTCTGAGCTAATTATGAACTACTCTCTTCCAAATTGTTGATCCTTTCACACAGCCAAAGGCATCACCAGCAAATCAGACCCAAGATTTGGGGGCTGTGATACTGCACCGCTATTCCCCGTAGCAGCCAAGTACTTCTCCTTGTACCTCTCAAGCCTGCCATTGTGCTGGAAAGTAGAGCAGGTAACTACTTCATCAGTCCGAGATTTCATTCTCATGGAGCACGGAGGTTCATTATACTTACTTTATCAGCAGTAAGGTTTACTGCCGAATCCATGAGAGATATTCATGTGAAACATGAGCAGAGAGAGAGGCATTGCATCTTTTCATTAATAAGCCCTCTTCTGGGATCCGGCATTAGTGAGATTCAGCGGATCATAGAGCACAGGGGTATCATTTTTACATGATTACTCTAAATTCTTAAACCAGAGGCTTAGGAGAGAGGCTTCGCACAAAGGCAGCCGTGGGAATTGTTAAATGATTGGCACAGCACTTGCGATGGGCTGAACCACTCTGGGTACCTCCAGTCATGGGGGGTACCAGCAGGCATTTCATTACCTGCCATCAAGGGAAAAGTGTAAAAGAGGGAGTCTATCAGGCAGAGGAAGCTGAGCTAACCCTGCGAAATGTCTCTGTAGTTCTGTCTCTCCTCCTGAACAAACCTCTTGCCATAATACTTATGCAGGGCTTCATCACACCACCCAGGCTAAGCTGTTCTCTTCCCTTGCTGTGTCTTTGTGTCTAGGCTTATTTTTGGCCTGTCTGATCCTACCTTCTTTAGTATGGCTACCAAAATAATCCCTACGCAACCTCCACCCCCAAATAATTAACTGTTGACTGAGCAGAGGGGTCATTTAATTCCACCAAACGTGATACCTCTGAGATACATTTTGTACACGTGAGAAACTGTGGGTGGCCCAGAGGATGGGTACACAGCTAGCAAATCTTTGCTAGGTTGTGAGGCTGTTGACATTAAGAGAGAAAGGATCTGGAGGCCTACATTGTTTTCTCATTGTTTTCTCATGTCATTACATGTTCCTTCTGTGACTTCATGCAGCTCCATCCAAAAATATTGCCTTGTACTCCCTGTGTCTGCTGTTCAGTCCTGTCCTGCCAGGCTGTATGCGAACCAAAATCAGAAAGCTGATGTGGCTGAAAAAAACCTCTTTGTTTTCTCCTAGGATTAGTCTTCAGCTGTGTAAGTTCCTCAATCAGTTCCAGAATACAGATGCACAAATGCTTATCCCAGCATGAGAAAAGAGACCCCACAGGGACTGAAGGGACTGGACTGCTTCTGTCATTGACAGTGTCAGCTTGTATCAGCCAAAAGTTTTGGCTGAGCTGTGGCTTCTACACCCCATTTAGAAAATGAAGACATTACTAATTCTTTACTTCTTACGTGTCCACGAGGATAACATTGCTGACATTTGCCATGAGTGTTAGCAGAAATGTAATTCCTGCACTAATTCCTGACTTGCTGAGGTCTAGCTGCAAAAGCCTCCAGTATCCCCCCCAATCAGTGCCCGAGCCTGATCACTGGTTGCTGGAGATTGTTTTAAGGTCTGAAGCTTAAAAGATAGAAGAAGGGGAAGGAGAAGGAGAAGGAGAAGGAGAAGGAGAAGGAGAAGGAGAAGGAGAAGGAGAAGGAGAAGGAGAAGGAGAAGGAGAAGGAGAAGGAGAAGGAGAAGGAGAAGGAGAAGGAGAAGACCAGTGAATTTCCAGCCTTGGTACAACAGATGTATGAAACCTAAGAGCCGTATTAGAGATTTCTGAGGTATCTTGCCATAAATTATTCTGGGCCTTGGTATAAATCCATTGATTTTCAGGTTTTTAGTAACAACCGATTGTAGGCAGAGATGCTCCTCTTTGGGGGGACTTCATTCAATCTAGTGCTTTCTGCAAGTCCAAAAAGAAGAAGGAAAAAGGAGAACCAAGAAGGCGAGGTCATGTGGGGCGCTAAATAATCCAGATCAAACAGCAACGAACAACCCGATTAGAAGCCAACACATTTCTCTTTTCAGTATCTCTGAAATTGTTTGGCAGACTTAATTAGAAACAGGTGCAAGCTATAATATTTATTGCAACAATGCATCATTTTTGTCTGTTTCCAAGGTCATCGTTCTAGCCAATAGGAAGCCAGCAACCCACAGGGAGTATAACTTAGTCTATATGGGTAAAACGTGAATTACTTAACCCTTTATCTAATGGAATGAAATACAACATTGCACAAAGCACAAAGCTAACAAAATGGAAAATCCTGTGAGAAATCTTTCATGATAACAGGTTCCAGTGAAGTAAGTGACATCACCAGCTGAGCTAATAGCCAGCCTTAGGTAAAATGGAGTAGGTACAGATAAGGAAGGAGAAAAACACATTTTTTTTACTACTTCTCTTTCAAAGGCCTGGGTTTATGTGGAATTTGCTGCAGTAGGAGGCCATGATTGCATGTTATCTAGTGCCTACTGTACAGTTGGGTCTCATACGCTGTGTTCTGCTAAGCTTTAGCAATCTATTTCTTGGGCTGGGTCCGTCTCCAGAGCCACCAGGCTGCAGATGCACCTGTACAGCAGCACCCAGACACCGCCTCCTTGAGCTGCCAGTTGAGCGTGCCAGGGCTTTCAAGCGAGAGGAGCCGGGGAGGTAAAGCTGTTGATCCTTCCTGCCTTTAAAGACAGCAGACTCAGAGAGATGAGATCCGTTTACTTCAGTGCACCTGAGGGTAAGTGTCCCAAACATGATTTCACCTGGTCCCACGGTGCTTGCTTTGCTTAACACTGGCAGTGCCCTTGGTTACAAAAAAGCCCCATTTTCAAAGCTCGCACTTAATTTCCTCTTGTGATTTTTTCTCATAATCTTTGCATGAATTCTTTGTGCTTTTGTGATCATTTGGGAATGAAGATCTTCTCTGAAATTCTATTTTATTCCTTTTAAATGTGACAAATACAAATACGGAAACAAGGCGGCATACGTTAATAATAGAGATGTGTGACATTGTGGGATTTTTGCCTTTTTGCAAAAGCCGCAAGAAGATGCCAATATTTCTGCAGACGGAAACTATTTTTTCCACCTTCAAATCATCACACAGCATAAAATCCGTGGCTGTTTGAGTATTGTTGGGTAGATGCTGAAGGTACCAAGGAAATGGAGACTCTCTTGTGACAATTTATAAACACTGGCTCCTATCTTGTTCTTTTGACAACCACAACTCCTTGAAAGGCACCTCAGCATCTAGTCATCACCATTGTCCAGATTAATTGTGATACTTCTATGGTGAATTAATAATATCCTCCGTGATCTCAGGAACCATTCTTGAAAGAGTACCATCCATCCGTTAAATTTAGAGGTAAAACAATATAAGCACATGATGCTGATGGATCTGGGATTAAATTGTGAGCAAACATTTATTAAGACACAGATCCTGCAATCATGTTTAGAGAGCTCAACAGAATACAAGCTGATGATTAGAGAGGACCCATTCTCCCCCACACCTGAAGCAATGTCCCAGCACTGAATCCTTGAGAAGTTCAGACCTAGTTGGAGACTTTGCAGCTCAACATCCTTGCTAATTTTCTTCTTTTCAATGCATTTAATACCCCACACATTTTAACTGTGCCAGGCTCACGCCTTGCAAATCCTTTTAACAGTAGGTTGGTAAGTCTTTACATCATTCTGTGCATCACAGGATTTCTTAGATAATCTGTTTCTTGAAGTATATGTAAAATCCCCTCACCGTAATTTCCCCTGGCTCACTCTCTTCTCCTCCCTAAGAGTACAGAGCTGATACAGGGCTAGCTCTGAACCTGCGAATCTGTCCCAGTGTTATCACTGAGGCTCCTGCCAACGTGTCACAGGTGTGCACAATGAGGAGCATAAGTTAAAAAGGGAGTTTGTGATTGTCCAAAACCAGCTAGGATGGCAGCTGCCATCGTGCAGAGCACTGCTGGCACCCGGGAGCCAGAAAAATTAGGGGAGGGCAGAGGAGAGCCTCCCTGCATGTTTAAACATATTTCAATCCAGTATTTGCACAGTTCTTCAGAGACACAATGTGAGTAAATGTGGGGGGATGTGAATGAGCAACGAAGGCTCCTGACGGGGAGCTGAGCAACATGTAAAATTACCAAGCGAGCTTGGGACTTCTGTAAATGCACTGAGCACGCTTGGAAAAGGTGATGGTGGTTCTGGGAGGCTCTGCTCAGTCATGGTGTTTTGCTTTGTGTCCTGGCTGCCAAACCATACTTGAATTGTATTTTACTGGGAAGCAGGCAGCTCGAGTTACAGGTGAGTGGCTGGGTTAGCTGCCTCAGTCTTGGGTCATTTCTGCATTGTACTTAACTGAATAATACCTTCCCTTTCTTCTTCTTCTTTTTTTTTTCTTTTTTTTTTTTTTTTCTTTTGCTCATTGATCAAGCTGCTTTTGAGAAAAGTGATACTTTGCATATCTGGCTAAGTGCTGTTAACAGCCTCTGCCTGCGGTTTGTTAAAATTAAAAAAAAAAAAAAAAAGGAAAAAAAAGAAGTGTGATCTTGCTGGAGAAGTAATTTGCTTCTCTCCAACCAATGATGGCTTGCACTTTATGCAAATTGGTATCTAGGGACAACAAATCCCATTTAATACATATGCATAGTTCATAAAAAAAACGACGTGAGAGAAAGAGAAAAAAGATAAAGCAACGAGTCAGCAAAAGAACAGGTTCCGAGGAAATTTATTGTCCCAAATTGGACATTTGTAACAGATGATGTGAACAAGTGTTAACTTTGTTTTCAGCAGCTCTTCACGTACATTCACTAGACATCACACAGATTATGTTTTAAGGATCTGAACTGTAATAAAAAAAAGTGTCTGTGGGCTTTGGAGTGTTGTGTTCCATATGGTTGGGGAAGTGCGGAGTTATTGCGACAAGCATCTTGTGAAGCTCATTACGCACGGCGGTGTTAGATGCGAATTGCTGCGCATCGCTATAGGGTACGTACATGACATCCCACAGTCAGCAGATAGCAACTGGAAATGAAAGATATGAAGGCACAGAGTACAGCTTCAGGGAACATGTTAGACAAAACATCTGCTGGTATCAGAAAGCTGCATTATCAGATCATTGTGGCCATGAATTTTTTATAAAGACATTTTTTTTTAAAGCTGCAACTTTGAAAGTGACATTTTGCGAGAAAGTTTTTGATTGAAGTGTGATGTCAGGAGAAAGGCCAGTCTAGTTTATTATCTGTGTAAGAGCCAATATTGGCAGCCTGAATCGACTCCTTTCTCCAAGCAGTTGGGTTGGCCATTCACTACAAGTGCTTTTTCCCTTCCGATCCTGATGGCTGATAAAATCTTGACCCAGCCTGCAGGTTGTAGCTTTATTACCAGGCTCCTCAGCAAGGAGCTTTCCAAGTTTGGTTCCTGAAGGGCTACTTTCTGGCGTGGATGGGGCACCACTGAACAAAACTCATCAGGAAGGCAGCACCTGTGTGCTGGGGAGGTGGAGCACGGCGCGCCTCAAGTGCAAAGCACCGAGAGGCCAGCTCAGCCTCCTTGCCTAATTCCCACTCGAGCGGGGCCTGCGCTGTAACGCTGAGATCTGCTGGCTCTGTCAGGGATGGCCACAGTTAACAAGGCTGTCCCATGGTGCTTCAAAAGCTTCCCCTGCCCAGGGGCTGTACCTGGGGAGCGTTGCTGTAAGCTGTGAACATCTCAGTGCTGAGCGGGGCCTCCTACCTACTTAACATTCCTAACATTCATAAGGGCGGTGAGATGGCATGAAATGTATGTGCATATTGTAACTATTTACATTAAATGGCCAGGCGTGTTCCAGTCTCTTGCCTGTCCAGCCCAGCTATGAAGTTTTGTTCGTGTCACTTGTACTAGAGGGTGAAGCGACCTCCTCCTCTGCAGCAACAGGTACTGATGAAAACCCCGTCTCTTGCTGATCTGCAGTTGGTCTCTGTCTCTTCAGTGAAGTCCCTCAAAGCCGTGCATCCGAATGGGAGCACGCTGACCTCCCAGGCCGATTCACAAGTGGTCACCTCAAAGAGAAGACCACCTATTCCCTGATTTTTGGACCTCCTTCCTAAGCCTTCTCCCTGTCTGTGTTAAGGGAGGGTGGGAGAACAGAGGGCCACGTCCAAACGCATCAGGACTTATGAAAGGATTTTGTTGTCAGCGGCTATTTTTTATGTAACACCGTTCATTAATGCAGTGGGGGCTGCACAGAAAGCCAGAGGCAATTCACGCTCCGTCGCTGATACTTAGGGAGTCTGAAAGCAGGCGAGGGATTTTGCTGGCCTGACCTGTTGCTGAGCGAGGCAATTGTCAGGTGAGAGATATCGCTGCTGCCAGCAGCTGCCGAGAGAAGCGGCGCTCCCCAAGATGCCAGCCCACGCAGGCCACGGCTGTAACATCCTTTTCCCGACTGCTGCCTTTGAGTAGCATTTAGAAACAGCAGGCCTGGGATATAGGACATGCAGATCAAGGCTTGGCCGTGTCGCTAAACAGCAGCTACATCAGGCAGGTAGTTCAGTGCCCTCTCCGCTGTATAAAAATAACCCGTTCCCTTACGGGTTTTTGTGATTGCTTCCTTAGGTCAAGATTTTAGAAAATACTTGAAGATAAACTTAATGAAAACAGAAGCAAACCAAAGCTGAGTAGTTTCAGTTTTTTTCCTATTTCATTAGTTTGGAGCTATATTATGAACTGAAAACTTCGATGCTAAACTTGCTTGTATCTATGGAAAGAAAAAGCTGAATATGGATCTGCATTTCCCAGGGACCCTGTGCAGCAGACTGGCTCACATCTGTGCACCCACATGCAAGGTTCCTAAAGCCCGGGATGCTCTGGGTTGGAGGGGGACAAGGAGGAGATCTGGCTTTAGCTGAATACTGGTCATCTAGGACATAGTTTTAGCTAAGAAAACACAAAGCAGAGGCTGGTACATTTTTTTTTGTTGTTCATTAAGAATGCAAAGGCTTTTCTCTCTGAAGCTTATGCTCCTGTTTTGGCTGCACACCCACACCTCCGGGGGTGCCCACCTCTGCTGGGCTCAGTCACTGCTTAGCTGGGAACTTGTCCAGGCGAGCTCATCCCTCCAGATCGGAGACTTCTTCCTTTGAACCAGTGTCCCAGTGCCCTGAGAGAGAGCACTGTGAATTTGAAAGAGGAGACTGGGACTATGGCCCACCGAAATGAGACATCAACCAAACTTCTTAACTGCCATTGTCATCTGCAGTGACCCAACAGAGAACAAAAGCAAGTCCTGCAGTCAGTCCTGTCTGTGCAATGTGCACAAAACAAGCAGAAACGTTTAACTCCCTCTTTTGTACATGCAGTCAGATGCTGTTTTATCTGAAAGCCAATATATCAACATACACTAATTGGTCTGGGCTGTTGCAGTAACTGTGTTTTTAATTGCAGAGGCTGAAATGCGAACATATATTCTGTCCCCTTCCCTTTTTTCACCTTTGCTTCAAGTTTGGGTTTATGCAATGCTTTGAAAGATTCCCTTGGCGATTCTTCAACTTTTCTTTGTCTCTGTGTGCTCTCCCTCGTAGCAGAATTGTTTCTGAATAGGTAGGTATTTCAGTGATGGAACAGCTACGATTCCTTATAGAACATCTGTGTGTGTATGTGCATACACGCATATATCTACGGGTACATGCTGCAGTACCTATAAAAATGCTACCCCTGCCTACAGACGGCTGGAATACGGGGAGCTTGTAAAGCACGCAGGCAGTATGTGAAGCCAGCAGAGCAAGCAGAGGGGGCAAAGAGCTGGCACTGTGATGTAGGGACAGAGTATGGAGGAGTGTACGGACGTGCGGCTAACAAGAAGGGAAGGGAAGTGGCTGGAGGGTAAAGAGATATAATGGGTCCCAAATGTGGCAAGCACATATGCCACCATGGAGCAAATGCAAAATGCCACCACTAGTGACAAGTGTATTGCACCTAAGGAAAACAGCTGTGCCAAGTGCCCAAATCCACATTCAGCCTCCTGACCCCGTGTCTTCCCGGTCTGATGTGGATTAAATTGGTCAGGTCTGAGAGCCTACATAAATCTGTGTTCCACCGAAATAACAGCCCAGTAAATCTCTGAAACATTTCTTGCATGGCTACCTATTTTGCATTTGCAATCTTGCATTTGTGAGACTGGTTTATTTTATTTTATCCTATTTTATTTATTCTGCCGTGCTCGCTATCTCACAAACACTTTGATTATCTGTGTAGATCATTGCATGGTTTAGTACAGTTTGGTGTTACTTACAAACCCTCCCACATAACCCTATTAGTTGTTAATATTTTTTCTATTTTGAAGAAACACCCTTTGACACCCGAGCTGGATCTCCTGTTCTTAGGCATAAATATAATAAAGTCCCCTGTGAAGAGCATCCGTCTAACTGGTCCTATCTGCTCTGTATATATTTGAATATATAAAATATTAATAAATGATTCCAAATGTTTAATCATATCCATTTGACTCCATGAGGCTCAGTGTCTGTAGGCTTCCCGTGTTAACTGCCTCTGTGATATCTCCATACCGCTGATTTGTTGTTGATCTTGAGTTTTTAAAGCAAAATAAAACTGAGGTTTGCAGTTTGATTTGAATTAATCAGGTCTGATTAGACAGGAACAGATCAGGCTGTTCTAGAAATCCCTGACTCGCTTTAATACATTTTCATGTGCTAGTCAAAAAAATAAAATAAAAACTGTTCATATCTTAAGTAAGAGCGCCATTTATTTAACAGCATTTTTTCAGAGTGCTGAATCTTGGGGCTGAGGGGGGAAGATTATTGTGATGTTCAGGTTGGAAGAAAGAAATAGCATTTTGTTTTACAAAAATATGGATATTTTAGAATGGAGTCACCTGGTGGTAGATCTCATAAATGTACATAAAGAGATCCTTCTTACTATTTTTTTTTGTTTTGTTTTGTTTTTTATTCTTGTGACACTGGCTGTCCATCTAGAAGCTTTGATAGATGGAGTCACAAAAACAAAAAAGTGTATTTAGTTTAATAAGGCAATTTAAAGAGAAAGGCTGGAATTATGTATGGCAGAGGACAATTATGCAAGCTAAATGATTCTTCAATTAATAATGAGAGCCATGAAAAGCAAAGGAGAAAGGCTCCTCCTCTCCGAAGGAGAAAGCTTTATGGTTTCCTCCTGTGCGTACCAGGCACGTGAGGACAGCTTTGCTGGGTCCGGTGCGGGGGACAGGGGCAGCTCTGGGGTCAGCTTTCAGCCAGAGCCTCTGGGGGTCCTGCTGGTGGCATCTTCGGGGGCAAAGTGTCCCATGGAAATTTCGTGTTCCTACACAGGTCCGCCTCGGACGGTCTCCATCTCGCAGAGCTCCGTTAGCAAGCAGCAAGCCCCAGCTGAACGTGGACCTGCACTGTCAGCACCTGCCAGGCCCCAAGCTGTGAGTACGGAGCCAGAGGGATTTCCATCACAATCCACTCTTTTTCCCTCAGTTTGCAGCCAGGAAAACAGGCCATGGGGAGACACAAGCCTACCTGTAGAGCCATCAGTTTGGCCTTTTTCAAGCAGCTTTTATCCTTCTTTTAAATCCCTCTCTGTTGTGTGCCAGAGCAACAAGCCATATGTTAAAGATGTTAAAGAGCAAATAGTTTGCAGACTGTACCAGCATGCAGAGTCAGAGGGGAAGCGAGCAATAATGTTGGGAGAAAGGGGAAGAAGTGATTATCTGGTAGTGATTATTCGGGAGGGCAATAGTGGGAGGTGCTGTAAGTGACAGGGATTCACTATGGGACGCAAATCACTGAAGGCAAAGCCATTAGGATCAATTTAAAATACCAAAGAGGGAGGCTAAAGTGACAATAGCATATTTTAATTGAAATCACAAATATTGTGCTGCAAGATACGGTTTAAAAGACTAGGCAGTGTTACTTTATCAGCACAGAGCAAAGTTTTTTTATTTAAAAAATTGCCATTTTTTTTTACAAAGATCAAAATGGAGCAGAATGTTTTTAAACAATTCTTAAATCCCATTTATACATACTTTTCTATTTTAATGTTCTCATTTCTTACGATGTGCATATTATAAATGGAATTAACTACATTACTAATGCTTTAAATCTGATTTTAATAGAGCCTAAGGCTGAAGCGTGGAATCAGCATGTGTCCCATTAAAAGAAAAATACAGTTATATAGAAAATAAATAGCATGTCCAGCTAAACATTTATCTGTGCATTAGTTTTATTTATTGAGCTAACTAGCCCATGCACAGACACCGGGTGGGTTTTTTTTAGACACTTTCCCAAAGCTGAAGTCCATATGATGGGATTGTTACTGTTTTTGGCAGCAGAAACGTGAACTTGGTAAAAGAGCCTGGCATAGGAAACCACTGAGTTCTGACATATTCCATTTGCTCCTAACTCTTTGATTTCCACTCACAGAATCTGACATATGTTGGGCATTGACCTTGCTCTTTTAAATAAGCTTATTTTAGAAGACCTTTGCAGAATGCTGTCTATTTGGCCTCGATGTAAGCTGTTAGGGAAATGTAGTACAAACACAGAAGTTGTATGTTTTGAATGCCAGAGATGTTAAGCTGAAGAGCAGTTGGTAAGATCTATACTTCTGAATGCTTTCCATGCTATTAGCAAGGCTCTGTCCTTAACAAAAAGAAAAAAAAATCATTGGACAAACTTCCCTTGATTTGTATGAGGGTTTTGTTTTTATTTTGGGGGGGTTGGATTGGGTTTAGTTTGGTTTGTTGAGCAGGACATTCAGGACCAGGCTTCTTAAGGCTTCTTTTTTTCAGTCTGAAATCCTCTGATTGGGCTGGCTCAATCAATTCAGTGGAGTGCAAGCAAACGTTCCTAAAAGTACGTGATGGTTTGGGATGCCCCAGCTCAGAAACCTTGGAGAGAATCAATGTCTTGTCATGCTGTAGAATCATCCCCGTGTAAATGGCTCTGAATGTGGGCACTCAAAAATGGCAGAGGATATGGAACAAGTCAGTTCACTGAGTGCATTTCAAGAAGAGCTGTAACCTTCATGGGGAGATTTGCTTTCCCTTTGTCACAGGGGGGCAGCTTGCATGAAAGTTCACAGGGAAAGTGCTGCAATCTTGCAAATGCCAGGATGCATCTCTGTGCAATAATGCAAATCACTGGGTCCCAACGTGGCAAATTAGAGTGAGGGAATGAAAGTGTCTTCAAGAGGTAGGTAGAAAAAATGTCCTTCAGTAAGGCCTGCATCTGCTGAAATCAACAGAAAGTTCACATCAACTGCAAAAGCAGAAAGAACTTGGAAGAG
This sequence comes from Aythya marila, assembly GCF_965140915.1. NCBI lineage: Eukaryota > Metazoa > Chordata > Aves > Anseriformes > Anatidae > Aythya > Aythya marila. The sequence goes on along the minus strand of NC_139044.1, from coordinate 5,785,269 downwards.
TGCTTGCGACATGTTTGATGTTCTCCTGTTGCTGGTAGACAAACTCCTGCACCCTTCACTTGGGCTGTGAGGCTTGGAGCCTGGAAATTCAATCAGCTGGAGAATGTGTCCCTGGAAAGGCTTGCTAAGTTTAGCCATATCTGAGTAAGTGGCAATAAAATTCCACACATAGGAAAAGAGATATCAAATTGCCAAAATAAATGTAAATTTGAATTCGTGGTCATGTGTGCCTTTTTAGGACAAAGCCTGGCTCCATGCACAGCAAGGAGAGGCATCTGAGCTCTGCCAGAACATTAATAATCATCGGCTGTGGCCCATGGACGGCTCTGTGCACTGGCTTCCTCTCAAAGACTTTGTCTCAGTTGGCTTCACAAACACACAGGAAGGGCATGAAGACTTGTCTTTGTTGACACTGGGTTAAGAGGCTGAGAGCATTTGACGTGGAATATTTCCTTGGCTGGTGGAGCTATAGTAGATTTTTTACCTCTCTCTCTGCAGGCTTGTTTCCTGATTCAGTGGCAGCGCTGGGAAGCCTTCCTACTTCTCTGAATAACTCATCTTCCGCATGAATACGGGGTTCATAGTCTGACCCATAAAGTTTTTTGGGGAAAAGCGTGAGCACCATGCCATCATTGCCAGCCCTGTTGGCTGCGCAATGTAGGGCCAGTTGGACCTGTGCCATCAGCCAGCAGGAAGGATGGCAGAGCTGCTCTCACCTCCTGTACTGGGGGCCTGCCCAAAATTCCCTTAACCGTCACTCATAAGCTCGTTTTTTCAGGGAAATGGCTTTTATTTGTTGTGAATTCTTCATACAGAAAAGCTTCTTACAAAAACTAAATAATGTAACATATTCTGGGTTCTGGGCAGATAAAAATTGAAAGGGCTGTGGTGTTTGTGGAAGTGGAATGATAGTGATGAGCACCACATGAAGTCCCTGAAGATGGTGTCAGGGGATTTGATCCCCCATAAAATGATGAAAGACTCTGATGTAATGGTGTTTTGTGAAACAATTTGAGCATAAATGCCACGTTCTTTCCCATTAACAACTGACTTCCATTGTGCTAGGATTTTTGTTCTTTTTTAATATGTATTTTGAGCACACTGAGAACAAAAATTTCCATTGTGATAGTGCTGCAGGAAGATTTAAAGGTTGTGGTGGACTAGGAATTGAAATGCAAATCACACTTACACACCACCTCCTGCTGAGGCCCAAATTTTTATAGATCAGGTTCTGCAGCCCTGATGGAGAATCAGTGATCTGCCCTTCCTGGGATTCACAAATTAGTTGCAGTCTAAGGTATCATTTCCTACGATATAATTGTAACTTACCAGATGAAAGTTTGTCACCGAAGACAGTCCCCTGATCTTCCATTATTTCTCCAGCTGCAGTGCCACTACGGATCCGTTCACAGACAATGCAAACACATCCCAGCTCCCCCCTCTGCAACATGCTCTTGCTGAATATAAACATACTGTATATATTGATCCTCTCCCCCTTGCTTTTTTTCCTCCCCCAGTGTTCAGGTGGTAAAACACTGCCTGCCATGAACTTCATGTTAAAAGAGAAATGAAAAAAAGGAAAAAGCTGTGGTTTGGGGCTGCTAGAGGCTTGTAACATAGTAGCTGTTGAAATGGCTACAAGGATAATGGGACATACATGCATTTGTGGATAATTCTGTTTGCTAATTGCTCATGAAATTTCAGGTAAGGAACATCCAATTCAATTTATTATAATAGGTAATGGCCTGGGTTTATGCTTTTCAGGACGTTTTTTATTTTTATTTTTTACTGCTGTCATTACAAATACATGGCTCTTGGTGTTAGGAGAGATGCTTCACGAAAAGGCTGGGGCCGCGCTGCGTGGCAGCATGGGCAGCATTTGGCTGTGCACCTGGCAGGCAGTGGTGCTGGTGGTCGCGGTACCAGTACCAGTGATGGTAGTGGTCATAGTACCAGTAATGGCAGTGGTCGCAGTACCAGTACCAGTGATGGCAGTGGTCGCAGTACCAGTGATGGTAGTGGTCATAGTACCAGTACCAGTGATGGCAGTGGTCGCAGTACCAGTGATGGTAGTGGTCGCAGTACCAGTACCAGTGATGGCAGTGGTCGCAGTACCAGTGATGGTAGTGGTCATAGTACCAGTACCAGTGATGGCAGTGGTCGCAGTACCAGTGATGGTAGTGGTCGCAGTACCAGTACCAGTGATGGCAGTGGTCGCAGTACCAGTACCAGTGATGGCAGTGGTCGCAGTACCAGTAATGGGTCCTCCCCAGCTGCACAAAGGGATCGCTCTGCTCATCAGGGCCCTGAGCCACCGGCGCCTCCCAGGAGCCGTTCTGGCAACCCTCCCCGCCTGCTATTCGGAGGTTCTTGAGTATGCAAAAATATGCTGAAAATTATCACCAGCAGTGATCACAAGCTCAGCGCTGAGCCCTCCAATCTGCCTCTGCTTTCCATCCTGTAACTTTAACCAGTTCTACTACTTACTACTAATTAGCTACTACCTAATACTAATAGCTAACACCGTTGCACCATTTAAGAGTTACATATACATTAATGAGAATTAGCATTTGTTGACAGCCATGGTGGGAGTTGCCTGTCTTAAGCATTTCAGGGGTCCCCATTGCTGTAATGTTTGATTGCCTCCTTCAGTAATTATAATTGACACTGAGCAAGTTTTTCATAGGTCTCATTTGGCTGCACAGAGCTGAAAGACATATTGAGCTCTGTCTGTGGTGGAGAAAGAAGAGGCCAGCAGTAAGGTAGTGCCCAGCAGGAGCCCCTTCTTCTCTCCACACAGCGCGAGGGGACAGGGCCACCAGCTGCACCGCCACACCGGGTGGTGGCCGCAGAGACAGTGGCTGCCCTTGCTGTGTTCACCATCCCTGCAGGGCGCTGCCAGCTCGCTCCAAACATTGCCTTCCCGTGCTTCATCGTCCTACAGAAGTGCTCTTTCAGTGCTGTTTCAGTAGGTGGAAAACAAGTTAGTCATTTTAGCTTCAAGTCAATTGCCTTCTTCGTTTGGAAGCATGAGGGTATTTAAGATGCTGCGGAATGTCAGCACACCAGCAGTAAATAAGTGGTGGGCATTGGAAAAAGGGTGCATAATCAGAGTTAAAACAGTGGGTTTAAAAACCAGGGAGAAATAAAGGCCTCCTGTAACTCTTGGACGGAATATGAATGCGTGGCAGATGCTCTTCAGGAATACCCGTTGGCTCTTTGGGAAGAGAGGTACCAGGGAATGCCCCGGCTGCCTGCTCAGCTCCCTGAATCTGCTCTGCAGAGGCACACGTTACACATGCAGCCCGCCGCTCTGCCTTGGCTTTGTGCTGAAAAGTGAGCTTTTTCCATTTGCTACCGTGGAAAAGAAGCCGCTTTTACCCTTACCCCGAGGAAGATGAGCTATAGGAACATACAGCGGGCTTTTTTTATAGGCAGGGGGCCACAAGGGGAAGCAGTGGTCATAAGCAGAGATTGAAAGCTGGCTTGTTAAGTAAATCTCAGGCTGTAGCTGGTTTTAATTTATTTTTTGTTTTATGTGCAGGGGACTAGGCCTTGCAGGCCTGGCTAATATCAAAGCCTGGGGTTTTGTAGATTTTTAATCAAGGTCCACTTTGGGGGGTTCTGCTTTTGGTGGTTGTGGATGTGTGGGGATTTTTTCTTTTCTTTTATTTTCTTTATTTTTTTATTTTTTTTCTTGCTGTAGTGTCTGGATTTCTTTAGTTAAACTTTTCCATTCTTCAGACTTGAGCCAAGTGAGTGATTTCAAACTACCCAGCACTTTCCAAAGAGGGCTTTTTTTTTATTTTATTTTTTTTGGGGGGGGGGGGGTAGGAGTTTTTTGGTGGTTTATATTTTTGGGTGTTGTTGTTTTTGTTTCTTTTTGGAAGCAAATTTGCAGTCCAGTTTCTCTGAAAATCACAGATGGCATCTGCAATACTACCCTGTTGCCTCTCACTGATTTGGCATTCTTAGCACTGTCTAAATAGTTTATTGTTCATCAAAGCTGTATGAAAGGAATTTTATATAATTTTTTTGTTTTGTTTTGTTTTGTCCCTCTGCTGGCAGGGAATGTAAATCCCAAAGTATTTCAGCAGGTGCTATTAATATGCAAATAATGGAGAGTACACTAGGTCTAATAGACCTCCCAACTACATGGGAGGTGTCGCTGTTGGAGCAAATTAGCTTTCTGTAATTTGCATGCTTTTCACAGCCTCCTGGGATTATATTTTAGATAAGAGACAATAAAAGCATATGCTGTTAGTTTAAAATGTAACTAATTTTAGACTTTGAAACCATTTTAACCTAACTTCTTAGTGGTGTTAAACTGTTATTTGCCAAGAAACTTTTTACACAGCTTGTGATTTTCATGGCCTTTCTCTTCCCCCATTAACTGTTCCATCTCTCTTTTCAGGATGAAAGTGAAGAAGGGAATCTTCCACATGGCTGCATCTTGAAAAGCAGGTACCTCTCATAAGAACAGGCCCAGCTTGTCCTGGCTTGGTTCTGAGTCTGCATTCAGCTCCTGATGGATCTAGATTGGATTGTGCTTTTTAGGTCAAACTATTTCCCTCCCCTTTGGCGTCTCTGTGAGAAGTAAATCCATCCCAGAAGAACACTGTGGCCCCTGCTGATCACCCATGCAGGGAGGAAGCTGCTGTAGCATCACAAAAATCTTCTTTGCTAACCCACCAAAGCAAAGAGAAACTGGGCTGATGTGGCACAAATGTCCAGTGTGCTTGCCTAGCCCACACCTAGAGAGTCAATCTATTCAAAGTCTGTTTAAAATGAACAAAAAGAAGCACGGATTTCAGCACAGGTTCAGTCTGTGGAGTCAAAAGTTATTGAGCTGTACTGGCACATTATCAATGGCACTTTCCAAATTGGTATCGACAGCAAAAATCATACTGTTGACATCTGTGGTTTGTGACAAATTGAATGATAGGGCATCAGCTGTTGTGCCTGACAATTTCTGTCTTTATTTTAGGTGCCGCAGTGATTGCTTCCTACCCAAACACGCTGCGCTACACCAAGGGACTGGCCAGGTAGGATGCATAAAGGGCAGCCACTTGAAATCTCTGCCTTCTCTCCCGTGCCTGCTTCAGCCTCTCTGTCCTCAGGTATTTGTTGAGCCGGCTGGAAATGGTTCTCTTGGCTTGCAGCACCATCCCAACCTTGGCTGCTCCAATTCCGCCTGCTTTGAAGGACCGCAGCAAAAGGTTTGTTAGAGAACAGCAGGCTTAGCTGATGCAGATATGCTTCAGCAGCAGACTGGAGTGGTGTCGGCTGAGGGAGTCTGTGAAAGGTAGAGAGGCAGTCATTTTATTTTGTCTTTCTGCCAGTTGTCCCATTGCCCAGAGTATGTGATTTGTGAGTTTCCTTTGGCACGGCTGCTCCATTGCTCATATATCTCTGAGCAGCGTTTCCAGGTCACTTGGTCCGCAGGGTGGTGGCCATCTTTTATTTCAAGAGGGAGAGAGTTCAGGGGTAGGATCAGATGTGTGGAGGAGATGGCAGCCAGGTGGAGATCAAGTCAGTGTTGTCAAATTTATTTCTAGCATGGGAAAGGTGAGTGTTAGCGAGAGGAGCAAGCCTGAAAGATGTCCTTTGTGACAAGGCCAGGAAAAAAAAAAAACAACTTGGGATGCAACTTTGGCTATACAGCAAGATGTGGTAAGATTCTTCTGAATTTTTGGGGCCACAACTTTACCATTAATGTTTTTATAAGGATATTTCAAGCACACAATATATAGAAATATTTCATTTCCCAATACAAAAATAAAGGGAAAAAAAAAAAAGCAGGGTTTGACTGATGCTTGACTTAATAATATTGTGAGTTGTGATCCTGAAGAACTGTGTTCAGACGTAACCAATGCACTGAACCCTGTGAAAGGGAAATCCCTTCCCAGCATGAACCCATTGAAGTTGGTGGAATTAAAGCAGGTTGTCGTAAAGCCACAGAATTAAACTATGGAGTTCATTCCCACTCCCACAGGTGGCTGCACCACTAAACTGACCGTGACATAAATTATTTTCATTGTCAACAATAGGATCCAGACATTAAATAAGTCGTCTTTAAATTCTGCTCCTTCCACACCAAGCTGGATTTGCTTTGCCGTGTGATACTGCTGTGTTCCAGGTGCCATGCGTGGTGCCCCAAAGGCCTTCCTGCCAGGTTAGTCTAGCCGAGCATCTTTACTGCACCGGAAGAAGGAGGTTTAGCCTTCAACCAACCATCTCTGAGGCTGTAAGTAAACCAATGTTAAGGAAAAAAACATTTGCAGTGACGTGTGGGAATCTCATTGAAAATGCTGGATGCTTTTTTTTCCCCTGTCTCAGCTTGCTCTAAACATCGTCTAACATTAAGACCGGTGACCTCTCACTTTCCCAGCTGAAGTGGGATGTGACTTGCCTCTTACAAACCTGTGCCTTGAACCTGGGACCAGTTGCTTTATTTAAAAATACCAAAAAAATGATATGCCAGATGGCTGCATTTGTGAAGAGTACAGTTAGAATTAAGTTGGAGGGAGACAAGGCAACTGTACGTCAGCCATGCAAAAATATGGTCAAAACCAACACTGGTTTAGGAGGCAAATGTGGTGAGACTGGAGCAAAGAAAAGCACAAGGGGATACTGCATGGAAAACAAAAATGTCTTTCAGTAATGAACTGCTTGACTTCTTCCAGTAAAGGCTTAGAAGTTTACCAGAATCAAGAGACTTTGTTATTAAATGGAAGGACTGTGAACCAGTAAGCCTCAGAGTATTGTATCTAGTGTCACTGCAAAATGCCACGTGCGATAGAGTAAAATATTGATAGCAGGCTGTGTCACGGGCTTAGTTAGCATTATAGCAGGATATGCTGCTGCCAATCATCTCTAAGTAACCGCTCTCTCCAGTGACACAGACAGTCAGCAGCTCCGTGCCATGGCTGCAGATGTCCAGGAAGAGTTTTCTAGTAACATGCAGAAATGTGTTATATCTTACATCATATTCATGTCATTTGCTCATCGCTTTGCCCATTTCCATATGAGTGATATCCAGGAGCTCAAGTGATCTGGATTAGTGTCAAAACTCAGAGTTAAAAGGGGTCAACTTGTAATAATGCCACTGGCTATTTTGCACCTCAAATTCTTTGGACACATTGCTCATCTCATTGAGAAGTGTTACTCTTGATGCCAGGGCAACACACCTGCTGAAAATGTAAAAGCCCACAGATAGTGCTTCTTCACCCTTTTATGTATTGATGCAGGTCCTGGGTACTTTCAGCTTTCCTTCCATGCTGCAGCTTTTGGCCTCCACAGCGAAAAGTTTGTGATTGTTTATTTAATCTGAGGTCATAAATCCACATTTTAATTGTTTTCCATGCTTAAGCTTGCTGTGCTCCAACTGCTCCACACTGTCCTCCCCTGTGGTCTCTCAAGAGAGAAGGAGAACGTTGACATGGGAGCTCAGCCCCTGGCTCCCTCGGTTAGGTCTTGGTGTACAACCCTTGCGGCACCTGGGTTTCATTACAAGAGTCTCAGGCATTCTTAGATTGTAGTTTGATAAGAATATTGCAAGGGAACTCTGTGTTGGTTTCACTAAAACTGTATCTAGACATGCAGCTTTCCTCCACCACCACTACAGAAATGACTTTGTAAAAAACTTTTTGTAGATACTTCCTATTAACTTCATCCACGTGTATCAAAGGTAGGTTACATTGATAACAGTAAGTACAGCGAATGTGGCAGGACCATGCATCTTCCTCTGATTCTTGTTCTATGACTGCTACAGCTCAAATGTGAAAGTTTCATTCTTTTGTTTTTATAAAATTTCAATTTATTTAATAACCATAGATCACAAGTTTATTCTCCACACCAGTAAGATGTTGGATTTTTATTGTTGTTGCAGACTGCATTGTCTTACTTGGGGAATATGTTCACAATTGAGAAAGAGTTGCTTTTATTAACAAATCAAAAGCTTACATTGTCAAAACTGAAATTGTTCTACCTTTTTATGTGCAAATTTAAGCTACTGTCAAACCTTCAGCCATGGTGCATTTAATTTGTGGAAATATAAAAATATCTGGCTTCATATTAAAATATTCTACATGAGGAAGGAAAGATTTTTAAGTGATGCATTGCATTTAGGACTCTCAGAAAAATCAGATTTTAAAGAAATAAAGTGGTATTTTAACAGAATTTATTTTTCCTTACTTTTGCTAAAGTTCAGTGCAGTACTTAGAAGTGTGTATAAGTTATACAGGTATCTGAATATCTGGTTGGATTGCCTTTGGAAATGAACCAAGCTAAATGTGAGTGTGTCCAGAGCATAGGAGCTACATACCCTGTATTTTTCCTTAGAAAAGGGTCACAAGATTTCTTTTTTTATTAGTGGCAAAGGTGCTGAGATTTTGACTCTAGATTCAGTAAAGTTTGAGTAAAATATAAAAGTAACTATCGGTTTCATGGTGATAACTTGTGCTTTGCAACGTCTTTGTAGTAGAGGATAAAATTCTGATTATCCAAAGTTAGGCTATGTTCTAGTTCTATGTTTAGGCTTCCAAAATACAGAGCTTTCTATTTACCCTGCAGCACCCGGGCGCCCAGCCTTTCTGGAAACCCAGCAATGTGGGCCTTGATTCAGCAGTGTCCTGCAGCACGTGCTTCATTTCAAGCACATGAATGAAGCCATTGATGAAGCATGAGGTTTCGAACTGGGTGTTTTGTTAGATGCTTAAATATACACAATTCCTATTTTAAGTGGCCAAGTTTAGAAAGTATTTGGAGCAAAAACTGCCCTGAACATGGCAGTCAGTGTGGTGTGTGGTCAAACCATGAGGCTGGTAGTCATGACCTCCATCATATTTAATATGTATACTATATATATATTCTATATATACATATGTATGTGCGTGACTTGGATAATACATACCAAGAGTGAATTCCTTTTATCTGAAAGCAGATTGGGTGTTATCTTAAGGCGGACACACTCACCCTCAGCGTATGTCTGCCAATTTCTTTACCTTTTTAATGGGGAGAACTCTAAGTTGTCCTTCTGCCGTTCTCCCGTTTCTGTTGGGAGAACCAGCAAAGTGCCTGCCTCTGACTGCAGTGTTGCAAAGCACCTGCAGAACCTTCTACAGTGTCCACTGTCTTTAGCTGTGTTTTGACTTACGCGTTTTCTTTCTAGCATCCACGCAGGTTACGTGTTTAAATTTCCAGCTCTTCTTCTGTGACCACGGAGTTTTTCTATTGCGCTTTGAGAAGAGGGGTCCTGTCAAGGAAGGCTGTGTTTGCCAGTCATTTTTTTCCAATCACATATTCTAATATCTGTCCTGTCTTTGGGGAGGTTTTAATGGCGCTGAGTCCATTTTACCTCATTATTTCCAAGGCCTGAACCAGGGACATTTGCCCTTCTGCAGTGCCGAGAAGAGAATAAGTGGCTGTATCTTGAGGAGCAGACTCATTCCCTGAAGTGGCCCATTCCCAGCTCTCAGGGCAGTGCATGCAATTATCCTCCCAAAAAGGCCATCTGAGCAGTGCATTAGTATGCGTGTGTCTAGGCTGGGATGTGCCCGTGAAATCACAGCGCAGGTGTTGCTTTCCCAGCCACCTGGCCAGCTCTGCCGCAGCAAGGCTCAGGCGAAAGAGTCCCTGCAGCCACCCCGGTGCTGTCCTGACCACCCACTTCTCCTGTGCAGAGGGTACAGAAAGTATTTCATTAATTTTGTCAACTGCCAGAAGTTCTTTTTGGGTGGTAAATTATTGTCTCCAGGGATCTAGCCGCTCATCTACTACTTTTATGCCGATGTTGTTAGCAATGCTTAATTCTAGCATCCTAGTTTATAAATCATTTGTTTCATCTGGGCCATCTCTGTAAAGGAAGTTTCTATAGGCTGCATGCAGAATGTATTAAATTTGAAGGTGTTTATTACTGGTATTAGGCCATTAGCCATAATTAACAGTAATAACATCTATCAAGTCTGCGGGTAGTCCCAGATTTTGTGCACATTCTCTTTTTATATCCATTCCTCAGCATGAATTATGTGATCTTCATATTCTGCCTCTCATCATTAGAAACCAACAAAGTGGTTTGGGGTGGGATCTCCTATTTCAGGCCATAAACATATGATCCGGCCACCCCATAAAGTACATTCCTCCAGCTTACTGCTTTCCATGAGTTCTCAAGTACCTACGGCATGCGGTGGAGGTTGGGCCTGGTCCCTCCAATAGTGAAAATCCTACCCAGCAAAGCCTTAAGTAAGGCACAGCGCGAATTACTCAAGTGCTGAAGTTTCACCCAAACCAGTAAGTTGTGCCTCTGTGCTACAGTCACGACCTCCTTGGTTTCTGCCAGGAGCCCATAAAACAGTGAGACCTGTGCTCTATGAGACCTTTTTCTGTGCAAGGATTCAGGAAAAAAGATCTCCAGGCTCCATGGTTCACTGCCAGAAGAGCTGATGCAAGGCAAAGGCATGGTGGTAAACACGCTGGTAAGCCGGACACCTCCCTGCGTGCTTTTCCCCAGTTGGGAGTGCTTTGGCCTTGTGCACTTGATGCTGTAATCGGCCTGTGTGCAAGCTGGACATTTCTCTCTTTATTATTGTTATTATTATGCAATCAGACACTACTTAATTAAAGAATGTGCTGGGGATGCACTATTTATACGGAAACTATGTACACGGATATCCATTTTCTCCATGGTGATTGCAGATAATGTGGTAAGCCCTGCTTTGATTCATTAGTGTAGCAAGAGAGATATTCAGAATTATTTGGTATAATTCACAGCACTTCAGAATGCATATATTTTCATAATACTCTAAATCCACTGCTTGTGCTAGTAACTCAAGCATATGATGACTGGTTTGCTATAGCACTGTCATCTTAAAATTGTGGTATTGCCATTCTTTCAGTGTAACTGGCCAACTTGCAGGCTCGTTTAGCACAGTACTTTTAGTGAATGACTACTTGGCAGTGATGTGGCTGTTCACACAACTGTTTCTGAGCTCACTGAGGATCACCTCCTTCTCTACACCGTGGCCCCACAGCAGACCCTGGCGTCACGGACACCTGAGTAAAAGCCATGGGAGCCCCCCAGAATGGAGGTAATTTCTTGTCTGCCCCCAGGCTAAGAACATACTTTTCAAATTGACATTTGGACAAGAAAACCCTTATTTTGTTCCTGGAAAAAAAAAAAAAAAAAAAAAAAAGACTTACCGTGTTACTTTTAAACAATTAATAGTTAAGTTAGGAAAATACTATTTTTTAATACTTCCTTGAATTCAATTTTGTGCTGCTGCTGGCAAGTTAAGTGTGAGTAAGAAAACTCTTAGGATTAGTGATGAACCACCAGTATCTCCCCTCCCATTTGCACATTCGTTCCCTTATGCCTTATCAGGACCATCCTTCTGGCTGCACTGACCTGGGCATGACTTCATCTAATCCAGTGCTGGATGAGCCTCAGGAGACGTACCACTTACATTCACGCAAAGAGCCAGCCCCCACCCTGTGAAAATCTCTGGTTTTAAACGCTGCTTTTTAGATAGTCTCAAAAATTCTGTCTACCCAATGGTAACCTTTGGCAGCAGGAAAGCTTATAATTTCTAAGTGCTTGTTATTTATTTATTTATTTATTAATCTAGAATGTTATTTTTGACAGACATTTTTTTCATGCAACCATCATGCATATACATATAGATATCATCATCACCACGCTCAAAGCAAACCTTGTCCAAGACACCTTCGGAGACAGGAGCATTAGATACTAGAGACCATCACGTGGGATTTTTATATTCTTGTTTTTCCACATGCTCAAAGCAACCCTCGGTGCTCTCTGACCTTACTGGGCACTGTAGAGTATTTCCACACACCTGCAAATTAGTTGCATAATTTAAATGTCTAACTTTTATTTGCTTATTGGCCAGTATGATTCTTTTAGTATGATGGATTAAAATGTTTGAATTGTTATCTGAAAACCTTTATTTAGCTGTGCTGGGCCTCTTTTGCCTGACCCTGGCAAATGTAAATGTGATCAGACAGCTTTTTATATGGGTTTTCAGCTTCTTCTGCTTCCAAACCTTAAGTTACATGTTACTGCTTTACTCAATTCAATTCCCCCTAATCAGTTGTTGTTTTTTTTAAATACTTATCTGAAAAACTTTCACAGCAATTATCAGGGTGGATCATTTAAGAAAGAAAAGCTGCTTTCACTGCTGAGATTCCCATATGTATATATTTGCTTCTCTGTCTAAACATTTGAGAAGTTTGGAAACAATTTAAAAGTGGCCAATGACTGCATTTAATGCTAGACAAGATTTCACACCTCTGGGCTCTATATTTATAGCTCTGTCGTGTTCTTTTATTGTACTGTGCTGAAGAAGAGGATTTTTTTTTTCTTTTCTGATGAAAAGGTTGTCTGTCATGGTGCAGTTATTGCAGTGCAAAATATTGCCTAAAACTTGACCCTGAACAAATTTTGCACAAGGGCAGTTTACCCCAGAATTTGAAAGGAAATGCAAGCCCTCTCATTCTAGCCAAAGGAGGAAGCTTTTCTGGGTATATAAAATTGGGGTAATTCTAAAATTCATTCATGGAGCCACAGTTCTAAATGCACTCAGCCTCTGATCTCAGCTGAACCATTTTTCTCCCGCTGTTACTCTTCTGAATTCAATCATGTTAATATGGATTTTCAATGTGGTGAGATTCAGAAATTTTTAAAAAATGTGTTGTTTGAAAAAATTAAAAGTACTTTCAGCCTTATCAAATGATGCCATGCTAAAACACGCACCATAGCCTTGGCATTCAGAGAATGGGCGCATTCTGTGGGCATCACACTAGGTAGGGACCCTAAGACAGGATTTCCTATTTCTGTCCCATTATATGATGCTAATTCTTTCTGTTCCACTCCTTGCTATCTGCAGAGCTGATCACCTCCTGTGCATTCAGCAACGACACGGAGAACTTGGGACAGGCCTTCAGCTTCAACAGCTGGAGGAGAGGAGGGAAACGGCATGACACAGAGCTTTTAAGTATTATCAATTATTTAACTTAAGTAGCTGATGAGTCCGAAAAAAGTAAATAAACATTTACGGTGTTCTTTTCACCAGTGTGGAATAGATCACAGCATGATCTGTACCTTCCCAGCTGTCTTTCTAAAAGTTTGACTGCCTTACCTAGTTGGGACTCTTACTGCTTTACTGTAATTATGTTTTTGCTCAATGACTGTTACCAACCAAAAATGGGAATCATTTATAATGAATTAATACCTTGAAAATTTTCATATCCCTTTCCATTCACATTGTTCATGAGCAGACTGTGAATTTTCTTTTCCATTATTCATAATTACTCCCAAAATCATTTGCGGAGGAAGGCTAATTTTTTTCCCCTATGTAGATAGTTCAAAGGTAAAACATAGTATTTGTCCCATAGACAAAAGATGTGCTGCACACATATGCTTGTTATGTGGCGCTGTTTCTTTACACTGATTGAATGAAAATGATTAATGAAAGTTCATTCAAAAAAATTACCTTCCAGTTATCTGTGTTATTCATTCAGTTTTTTTCCTGCAAATAATTTTAAGTATTCTGGTTCACTCACCATGTCAAGCATTGTATTTATTATGGCTCTAGCTATTAAAATAGCTATTAGAATAGCTGCCGAAGGTGAGTGCAACCCCTAGCCCCCTTAAACGCTGCACAAGTAATATTTAATGTGGAAGCTTATATACGTATTTTATATATACGTATATATATATTGTTAATATATAATGTATATTATATATATACGTGAGGATAATCTATATATATATATATATAATTCTCAATTAAGGACTCAATTATAAAATATTTACTTATTCTGCTAAGCACTTAGTCAACCAATGCTCTTGGGTCCTTTAGAAGTAGTTGCCAGAGTAAATGGTAACCATTGTGAACAGGAACCTTCACAACAATGAACCTTCTCGTACTTATTGAAGACCTGTAGAAAAAAACTGCACCTAAATAAATACTTTCCACATTCATGTAATGTTGAGTGCAGGAGGCAGCAATAGATGACTGGCCAAAGCAGATGACTGGCAAACCAGCCCAATGGTTTATTTTGCAGTGAGATACAAAGCCAAAAGGAGTCTGTTTTCTCTTGCTACCGAAGCCCAAGGTGACAGAAATTTGGCAGTGCATGATCCCATACACTCACAGGCCACTATGCTGGAAGTCCAGGGCATTAAATTTAAGCATCAATGGACATGAAGCTATACTCTAGCCTGGTCCTAAAACTTCACCTAAAATTAATCCAGAGCTAAATGCCCTCATCATATTCCATCTCTTTGTGACAGTTTTTCAGAGTAAGCTACGTATATTTGGCTAATTTAAAATCCAGTGTCCAGACCCTGCATCAATTGCTTGCTTTCTAAAAAAAAATACATGGGAGATGCTAAAAGTCTCCAAAACATTCACAGTGCAATTCCAAGCTAAGCCAGCAGTACAGGATAGCATTCACATAGAATATGTATTTTTGATCATGTGCGCTGTACATCACTAGGATAGTGGGTTGTTTCAATTAAAATAAATAAATAGATAGAACAGAGTAAACTATAAATGAAAGGCTCTTTTGGCTCTTTTACCCAGTTGCCCTTGTGTTGTGCTTTTGCACAACAGGATTTACATAAGATTTTTCATGCCAAGCACAAATGTCCTCTGAATCCTGGAACTGTCATGTTACTTGATTTAGCAGAAAGAAGAGGTGCCACAAAATAATGTTAAATCTATTTTTGTACCAGGATATCAAGAGGAAAAAAGTCAATTTTAGCATACTGTGTCAGCAAACAGTAACCACTTTCACACAGTCTTTTTAAAGTTCAGTTCTTGTGTTCCAACTTCAACTCCATAAAGCTGTAAACACAACACCTTTCCCACACCAAAGTTGCTCCAGAATACAGATCGGGGTGCTCTGATCACTCAGTTGTTACAGGAGTGATGTCTGTCTGGTTCGCCTTGGCCTGGGGTAATGCAGCCCTACCATGCTGGCTGTATGGATTCATGGTGAAATGTGCACACAAAAGCCTCCTCCAAGGTAAAACCAAAAAGGAAATACAAATCTCAGCCTCTGCCAGGCCAAATAATTTACCTCCAGATGAAGAACTGCTGTTCTTTACCACTTCTTTCTGAACAACTATTCAGCTCTGCATGTTAAGAGAAAATGTTTGAAATACGGAGTTTTCAGGTGAGGGAAGGGAGAAATTCGAAGTTCTTTAAAGAGGGTTCCTATGAAATCAATAAATAAATCAACACTGGGTGTGGTATTGAGGTGCCTCCCTTTCATATCTCCCCCCACACACACCCCATGAAAGCAATTTCCAGATGGATTTTCCCTAAGATGTTAAACATTGTGCTAGTTTTAACGCTGACTGAAGCAAGGTAGCAAGTGGTTATTAAGGCCTGACATGCCTGTTCTGCCAAGAAACAGCATGAGCTTTCAACTCAGAAAACAAGGTTAACTTTGTTTTTTAATCAATCTGCTCTTGCCTGCCTTGGCCAGTTATATGCATGCCTGCTCATAACGGAGAGGCCTGTTAATTTATGGTCAGCTTATTTGTATTTTTCTTAGTCAAGGCCTGGTTTAATAAAGGTGGAAGCAACATTCAGCCCAAAGACTACTTTTCTAGTCGGGGGAAAAAAGAGACCCACTCAGTTCTTTTCAAGAAGTGCCTGTTGGCACTGTCCCCACAAAGTTTTCTGGTTTTCCCCTTCAGTGCCTTGTGAAGACAGCCAAGTAAGCTCAAGGCTCACTGCAGTCGCTGCCTGCCTAAGCCATTAACTGGGAGCCATTGCCTATGGGCTTCCTACTGGAGCGGTTTAGAAAATGGTAGCAGGTCATTTTGACCATTTTGAATGATTTTCAGGTTTGTCAAGTTGGTCATGGGACTCTTCTGGTCCTGTGTCCTGACTAAAACTGAAACTGAGAAGGAAAGTATCCTTTCACCTACAGTGTCTGCGTCACACTTTCTCCATGTCACTTGCCTTCATTTTCCTGCAGCACATCTAGGTGTAAAATGGCATGGCAGCTTAGGCCTGTTTCCTTCTACCAACCTGTAGCCATGCAGCATGCTTTAAATTAATCTGTCCCTACAAGAATAAAAAACTCAGAATGATAGTTTGCCCTTTAACAGATGGTTTGCTCATTTGAGAGTCTCTTGGCTATACGCAATAGGCAGTTTGTCTAGTCGTAGAGCTGATGTTCCTGATCATAAAACAAGAAGCTGAAGCATTTTAGCTACAGCCAAGCTAAGGCGATGTTTCCATTTTCTGCCTGCTTCTCAGAGTACATTTGTAAATGAGAAGCACAGTCTTCAAATGTTCATCCTTAGGATGAATTCTTGTTTCATCTTCTTCATTACCTGATGGACTCAGACCCCTTCCATCAGATCTGAGGCAGGTATACAGGTCCATGTCATTCTAGTGTGATGCAGAACCAGCAGTGAAAATGGGATTTAAATGTTGATGATGCAGGGTATGTTAATTCAGTTGAATGTTGCCTGACAAATAATGTGTAAATTGAAGCATTATTCAGAAAGGTGTGCACTTTGCTTAAAAATAAACCTGCAGTACTCAGAGTCTAAACATTTCTGTATTCTGTTTCCAATGTTTAATTTACCTCATTTTCACTTGGTATTCTTTTATTTAAATCCAAGGTTTGTGCGGTGAAAATGATGCTGTTAGGATGTGTGCTTATATCTGTGCACGTGTAGGTCCATGATTGTTTCCACCACTAAAGCAGCCAATATAGATATTGTTTTCACAAATAAGTTACTATTTTGGTGAAGCATTCATCTGTAAGGAGAGGAAAACTTCTCAACAGTCTTAAGCAAAAAATTGTCAGAGGTTTTTGTTTTCATATTTTCTTCTTTTATACTCCTCGGTTACAGGCCTGTGTTGAAGAATGTCTTCAAGCATCAGAACTTCTGAAAAGAGCAGGACTATCTGCTAATACAGGAATAAATACTAATGTTAATTAATACCAGATTTCATACCTACACTTCTAATTGATTTCTGTCTTTAAATTCTTTCTATTTAAGCATATTCATCTGGTTTGGATAGCAGCATCAGCTATCTTCACGTATCGCATGCTGTTAAAACAGTTCTGAAGGGCTAAAAGAAGCAAATAAATGTATTTGTTGTTACGACTGACCTTAGACATACAGTATGTGAAGCTGCAGGAATCATAGACTGAATCGCTGATGATAAGTATGGTGATAACTGGTAAGACTGTGCTGAACTACTGTGAAACAATTCAGGTAGTCAGCAAACAGGGCTAATTGCTAGTTTGGGGGATATTATGGGTAATTTACTGCCCACTGAGGACTTCTACCTAAAAATAAGCTTTTTTTTTTTTTTTTTTTTTCTTTCTTTTGGACAGGACTTGCATGTTAATGCAGAATACCTGATGCAATTATATGTGAAGAGGACATTCAGATGCACTTCTATAAATGGCCTTGTGCTTCTCAATTACATTAACTGTCTTCACAGATTCTTTAACAGAAAACATAGCCTTTTTTTTTTTTTTTTCAAAATAACAAATGGGCATTAATCTCAACTTTGCTGTTACCCAAGATGTCTTGATCAAAGATGTGAGAGTAATACAATAAACACAAGAAAAGAAACTACTGGTGGTTTCCAATACAAACTAACGGAAGTGTCAAGTGAGCAGATACTGACAATTCAGCCTGCAAATCAAATGTGCGTGTCCAAAACTCCACCTTTGAGAAGGAAGAATAAATATCCACAGAATGTTTTGGCTATAATTACTTCATTGAGGGGGAAAAAATGAAAAGAAAAAGGCGCTGAATTCAGTTTGCTAAAGTCAAGACATTAATATTTTTGGCATGTAAAGATGTAAACCAAATGTTTAAATGAAATGTCATCCCTTGGGTTCACATTTGCCCATTGAACTACAGTACAAACCCTCCATAGACCTTCATACAATACACATTTTTCAGTTCATTGAAGAAGGCCCCTGCTGCTTCTCAAGGAAAACTAACTTGCAGAAGCAAAATAAATACTGGCGTCACAGTGTAGCAGTGGAGCCTTGCAAGCACAGATGTGTAGCATTGTCGGCTTTTAAATCAGATAAGGAGTATTCAGACATAATCACTCCAGTGTCTGGGACATGTTGCATGCTGCAGAGCTGCCCAAGTATGGCCCGACAGACACATGCAGTGTGTGTTCAAGCTAAATGGCAACAAGCTGACAGTATTTCATAACAGTCCTGTTATGTCTAGATAGGCAAATGTTTGTGTAATTTAGCTGTGACTTTGAAATAGCTTAAGAAATCGAGACACAAATGGAGCTTTGTGATTAGTTGTCAATGATGCCATACCTGCTAGATGATGATACTGCTGAAAAATACCTGGGTTGAAGGGGTGTCCCTGGGGTCCTGAAGCTGTGCTGCAAGAGGCATCGCCCCGAAGCCTCCATCCATCCCTTCGTTTGACCATCTGAGGAGTGGGACTGCTATAGGGCTGCTCCTATAAAAATATATGGCCACGTAGTTAGACGGATGCCCTGGGCCTAGCTAAAGCACGGCATGCAAAGGGTTGTTTTTGTCTGCTTTTAGACAAGATACTGCTAAAAAATCAAAGTATATTTAACCCAACAGAAATAGTGCTCACTGGGTCTGTGGTAGGCCTATTAAGACCTATGAAGTACCTCAGCAAGAGAAAATTCAACTTACATACAACACATGATTTTAGGTAAAGAAATATTGATAGGGCGGGGGGAACAAGTATTTTTTTAGCTCTAATTTATGGCTGAGCAGCTTCATTTTAGTTACTTCATGAGAATATTTTAAACCAAGCCTGCATAATATTAAAATAAGTTAAAATGTATGTAAAATTTATGAGAGCATGTCAGGTGCAATGCTTGATAAAGTAAGTTTAATGCTTCAGAATTTTTTTCTTCAGGCAGAGAAAGCTGAATCCTGCAATTCTAGGTTACAGTATAATTTTAGAAACTCTTTTCCATTATACCATTCTTTTATTAATGAGATCCAACCCAATTTAACGAAAAGAGGTAAATTCCTAGAGTTTGTGGAAAGTACTCAGCAGGTTGGAAGCCAGGAGCGTGTGATAAAAGAGGATATTTTCCTACTGTTCATGTGAAATATCCAATTTTATAAAAACACAGAGGAAATCAATTTACAACAAACTTCATGCGTGCCTCTTCAGTGTGGTTTTTCTGCTGGAAATGCTGCCTCACTCCGTGAACAAATAAAAGCTTTGGCAGTTGACAGGGACTGTACATCACTTTGAAAACTCTTCATTTACCAGGGGTGTGTCATGTTGTTTCATTGTGTGACACTCCCAATTATCGTGACAGAGCTAAATGACAAAGTACTGTCACCCCACTGAAAATTCAGAGCAGCTTCTTTCCATTTTTCTGCCTGGTCACGGGAACATTGCTGAACTGGTACAACAGAGCGGCAGGAGCAGCAAACGGGGAATATCTGCATACTGCTCTACTGTATTAAAAATTCAGCTCCTCGGCAATATTAAATCTGAATTTACTTCCATCAAACAGAAACTTAGCATATCTCATTCTTCCATTATAAAATATTGACATCAGAAATAGTGAATCCTGAAATGAAGATTATAGATGAAAACTATATGCTTGGTAATTATCATTTTTTTCTTTGTTATTATTCCTTTCCTCCGAGGATTGCACAGGCTGCTGCAAACAGTAATGAAGTTAGCATGCGATGCCAATGTAAAGTACACTGCAAAGTTATTCTTTCCCTCATTATAGATGAGGGAAGTGATTTCCCCAGCCAAACTCAGACACAAACGGGACAGCCCTCTGCACCTCACGTCTTAATCATTGTCCCCAGCAGTGAGACCAGTGCCATCCCTCAGCGCCACCTTGCTTCCATCATCTTTTGTTCTATGCTTTCCCTAGGGTTTGTTTTAGGACTTTCCTAGGGCTCAGAGCTGTTAATACCAACAATTTGTGTCACTAACTGAGCAGCCAGTTCACAAATGCTTTCATTCCTGACAAACCCACTGCCCAGCCTTGCAATGGTCTTGAATAGCCACTGCATGCAAAAACACAGTTGCAAGCATGGAAATGCCCGACCAGCCATTCCTACAGCCCCTTCTTGGCTTGACACTGAAATCAGGAAGAGATCAATGGGTCAGCCAGCCTGCAGTAGGGTATCCCTTTGTGTTCCTGCATGTGGAGAGAGCTGTTATCACACAGCTTGGGATGGCTTTCCAACAGAACAGCCTTGTCATCACAACCTCGAAGTTCCAGCTTGGCCAATTAAGCTGGTGTCTCTCTCTCTCTTAGGTAATTAATTACTCAGAGTGGTATTGCACAGCAGGACAGCTTCATTTGCAGGTGCTTGCTGAACATTACCTCCGCGTACTCTTGAACCTTGCCTTGTTGCCTATGGATGCTTTCGAGGAGTGTAATATATACAGTGTGTGACACCTGACACCATATCTGTCTCGTATGCTTCTTACAAAAATCAATCTAAATCAATAAATTGTCCACCCTCCTCGTACAGTATTTGCACAGGTTCAAAGACAGGACCAATTATTCTTAAGGTTGAATTGTCAGGTGTCAGATGAGAATATAGAAGTTGAAGCATTATATTTAGGAACAGATTTATTTAGAGGACCTGAGAATTTTCTTTGCTATCAACAGGTCTATGAATAGAGCTTTTATAAATACATCCTGGTTGAAACCAATACCTTACAAAATGACAGAGGTTTGAGTGTTTTGTTTCTTTTTCTTTTCTTTTTCCCCCACAACTGAAATCAAATACCTGCCTGATAAAGTACGTAAACTAACATCCAACCTCACTGAAGTAATAGCAGTAAAACTACTGACCTTAAAGGGCTTTTGGTCCTGACCCTTCCTGCTGTGCACATGTTGCCTTTTTGTTACCTCATTTTCTGAGTACAGATAAAAATTCCCCATGTTTTAGCTATGTATAATAAATACATATCTTTATCATGCATTCAGTCTCTTGAGTTCAGTTCCAGCAATGAGACACGCACCCCCTCCCAGCCAGTATCACAGGTCTAAAGGTTACATGTGACCATTTTTGTCCCTGCCAAGACCACAGCACACAAATACCAAGGCTTATTATAATCACACACGATCTTCACAAGTTTAACAGTTCTCGTCCCAGAATACCAAAACCCCTCTCTTAGCACTCCCAGCAAATCAGCATGCATTATTGTTACGTGCTCAGATAGATACTACCATGATAGATATCAGATTTCTGCTCATGCCAAAATTTCAGCTAGCTGTTCCCTTGAGTATTTACGCTTGTGTACTGTATTTAACAACAGCCCATTCAAAATGCTCACAGCTCCTAGGAATGAAATGCACATAATTTAGGAATAGCTGCCTGGCTATTCAGGCATCATGCTGTGTCAAGGGAAAATTAAATCTTTGACTTTCCTCTCCCTTTTTTAAAACAAACCTGTAGTTTGCATCATATTTTGGGGAGCTGTATGAAAGTTTCATAAAGAGAAAGTAAGCATGGCATTTTTTTCCCTGTTTAATGATAGTGCCTACCCATCAATGTTCCACAATGATACAGTAGTTAAAAAAAAAGGTCTCAGCATGCAAGCATTGTATCACATTAAGAAATCAGGATTTTCTAGGCACTGCACAGCATTAATTACACTGAGCATGCTGCAAATTTAAATTAAATGATATGCCATGTTCTGTTGTAAATACCGAAGTGGAATGTAAGATACAGCCCCATATTAGCTTCTGATTGGCATTTGTGCAATGAACAGGATCATAAAATCTGTACAGTATATAATTTTTTTGTATCAGGAGCACCCAATACAAATGCACTTTTGTTTTCAGGCGTACCTAACAGCACAGTTACAGGTCAGAACTTATCCATGCTAAAAAGAACAGCTCTTCCTCAAAAGTAGTAATAATAAAAGAAGAAGAAGAAGAAAAAAAAAAAAAAAAAAAAAAAAAAAGCCCTTTTTGCTTTCATTCCCATTCTTAAAAAAAAATAAAATACAAAAATAAAAAATTTAAATACAATAAATACAATCGAGATGGTTGAGGGGTGCCCAGAGGAAAATGGGGGCCATGTGGGACTGAAGCAGGTCAGCATGAAGGCAACAGGCTTGATTTTGTCATGTGTATCAAGTAACCAGGTAAGATTGTACATAAGGAAATGCTGTGTGGGCTTCAGATCAGGTCTATTAGAATTTATGTTCTTTTTCTTGGCATAGGTATTTTACAGTCTCTTGTGATTTTATAACAACAGATTGAATTGTCAGGATCTCAACAGCCTCTGCTTTTAAACTACTAGATGAGGTGTATTTCAGCCCGTATTTCTATGTGATTAAATACCTAACAAATATTCTAAATTACTGTACTTCGGAGAAAGTCTCTATACCTAACTGTATAGAGACGGCATGTTACGGTCTGTGTTTTCTGGGCTTATTAAAGGTCTTTCTGAAATGATTAGCACTGAGCTGAGAAGGACAAGTGATTGCCAGTGAATGGGCGTGAAGGCATGAGGCATAAAGGAGGCGCAGCATAAAAGCGTGGGCAGGGCTTTGCAGAGACACCAACATCTTCAAACCCAGTATCACTGTATTCTTTCTAAATTATCTTACCTTTTTTGTCTTTTGCTTTTAGGAGTTAACTTGAGTTTTCCTGGCCCATTATGCAACACTCCTCTGTATATGAAAAATGCAAATTTTAAAAAACAAACAAACAAAAAACAACCAAATTAAGGCCACCTGATCTCCCCCAGAACAACAGATGAACAATAAAACCAAGCTCAGGATGCCTCAAACTTCTAAAACTTCTTTTGCTGAACTTTTGAAGAAGAAATTCCTCTACAGCCTTCCTCAGGCAGTCTGAAATACACTGCCCTGTTTGAATTGCGAGTAATAATTTTAAGAAATCCTCTAATAAAGAAAGGCTGTCCAGCTCGGCCTGCTAGAGATCAGTTAAAATAATATTTGTCCCTTTTTCCATTTGACCTTTTTCCAAGCTTTTACTGGACCTGTTTGGTGTCTCCTTTTGCTGTGATGCTGTATGTTCTGGAAGTGGCTGATGACAATAAAATCTGATATATAACAGTAAAATGGTCGTTCCTTCTTACATCTGACAACAATGCCTCACTGCCACCAGGACTGTCTGCATATTTATTATTTAAAGTCAGGCTTTTCCCCTGGAAGCTGGAAGGATACACTGAAGGGTGCCCTAACTTTCTCCTACCATCCAGAAGGAATTAGGTAGTGGCCAGCTGTATGAGATGGAGACCATGCAACAACCACTTTCTGTAAGTAGCACGTGCCTGGCAGAATTAAGTTCAGCAGTGGGACAGCAACTCTTCAGACCTCTCACCATCTTTTAGTGCTTCCAAACAACAACAACAAAAAATCCAAAGACAGTACTTTATAAACAGCCCAGGAAGCTCTTGGAAATTAGTGTGTAAAGTTTTGAAGGCAGAGCAGTGTGGGGCAATAACCAGCACACAATGCATTGGTATTGCAACAACAAACAGCTAAACTACCATGTATTTATTTTTCGGTATGCACAATTGTTGGAGGAGAATGTAGAATATTCTTTGAAGGAGATGTTGAAAGCGTTGTGCTTCCCCTAGCTGCCATGGTCCTGACAAGAAACAGCCCACAAATTCTAATAAATGGAAAATAGAAATAAATACTTTAACTATATGGCATAGGGTTTTGAATGGCTTTCTGAATCAGAAAGTGCTGCCTGTACGTCTTCGTTATTTCTACACTCTGTAATGTTGGCTCTCCAAAAGTCAGAGACAAAGTGAGATAGATACTACAAGGATCACAGATACTACACTAGGAAACCAAATATCAGTGGTACATCCAGATTTATGGTAGAAGATGGCAGTAAAGTGAAAGCAAAACTGTTTGCACAGTACGTATTGTTGCCCATTACTGTGTGTTTGCCCTTTTTTCTTGCTTAGCTACAGCTGAAAGAATGGAAAATTGTACCTTATAAACAGTATTAGGAGACACTTTGTGATCGTAAGGTCAATCAGACTAGTTTACCTGCTTGAGGTATTTATGGCACAATCACTCAGTGTCTTTAAGGAAAGGTTAGATACATTTATGGGAAAGGTATTTTGCAGAAGCCTTCCTGTTTCATAGAGGTCTTGGACAAAATGACCCAGGAGGCCCCTTCCAAGTCTATCAAATGTGGTTTCCTGATTGATGCTGTTCCCACCCCCACCCCCCCCAAGCCTTTTCAAAACACAAAGCACTGTTATAAAATTTAATATGATACACTATATAACTTTTACACAATACCTTATAGGAAATGGTTAGCCGGTAGCACAGGAGCCTCACACAAAAGGAAGAAAAGAAGAAAAAAGAAATTGCAGTGCAGTTTCTCTGCCAAGCGTTATCGACTATAACATTTACACTGTTTCTTAGTATGGGCCCTCATCTGTGCAGTGGGACACCAAGTCATGGAGGCATAAAAGTAACCTACACAGTAATATATATTTTTTCAGAAAACCTAATAAGGCCTGGGGTAATTTCCTATGCTACAATAACCTCAATGCTGGAAAACAAATGGACGTCCAAGTCTCCTTATAAATAACTGCCTGGCACTGTAATTGGCTGGGCCCAACTTAGAGCTGCCTGAAGGCAATATTCAGGTGTTTCCAACCGCTCTTGGCATGCCCACAGGGCCACAATGCAGCCATGTCCTCCACCTATG
Organism: Aythya marila; assembly: GCF_965140915.1. Taxonomy (NCBI): domain Eukaryota; kingdom Metazoa; phylum Chordata; class Aves; order Anseriformes; family Anatidae; genus Aythya; species Aythya marila. The sequence goes on along the minus strand of NC_139044.1, from coordinate 5,760,544 downwards.
GTCTCAAGACCTTCTGTGCTTACAAATGGTAAAAATTCCCAATATTGTCTTTTCAGGGCCATGAAACTGTTCAGCAAATTTAGCGCTATTTCTCACTTTTTTTTTTTGTTTGTTTGTTTAGTTTGAGATGGTGTTGCTGAATGGTTCCTAAATGGCCTATGGCCTATTTTATTTTTTTTTTCCAAAATAATAACGTTTAAATAAAAAGTCAATTTAATGACTTTTTTTAAAAAAGTTTCTCTGAGCCATTTGACTGAAATTCTGTGGTTGGCCTACATTGCTCAGTATTAAGCTTTAATTTTAGGTTCCCACAAGAAAAAAAAAGAAAAAAAAAAAAAAAGAAAACTGAGTTGGGGTCCACTCTCAAAAGCAATTTACACAAACCTTTTTAAATTACGCTAATTGATGTAGTTGAAAATCAAACTCCTCCTCCAAGCCCCATGTCTTCTCAACTTCTTGGACTGGCTCTGTCAGGAAATACCAGCATCCATCCACACACACTCCCAAGTCTTACAAATGTGAGCTATTCCCTTTGACAGGGCAGGCTGGGATTAACTGTTTTATTAACCTTCTAACCTCATCCATGAGAAAGTGAAATAGCATGGTTTTTTGTTGCTGTTTTGTTTTGTTTTGTTTTGAGGCTTGCAGCCTTCATTACCTAAACATTTGTGAGCTCTAACTCCCTACAGAGAGGAGTGAAATGAGGACCATTAATGCTGCTGTCCACAAGGAGTTCCCTGTCACCCCGTTTGGACCGTCCCATTGTGTTGTACTCAGTGTCAATGGCCATCCCTAAAGGCCTGTGATTTCACTCTAAAATATTTCCCCACTATCATGAGTCCTGGGGCTCGCTATTTGAATCATTTCTGTGGGAGCAAATAATAACTTTATGATTCTTTTCAACATGTTGTATTGGTGTATTTTCCTGATTTCTATGTCCAAAAAAAAGTGATTGATTTCAATCAAAACCAAAAATTTGACCTGGCTTTAATCCTGAAGATGGTACAGTTGCTCTTCCTTAGTTCTCACTTCATCATTGCATCACAGTCAGAATAGCTCTTCTCTCTGGAGTTAAAAATGGTAAAAATTAGCCCTAGTGAGAGATACAAGCAGAATTTTTCAAAGGGAAGAAAATTTATCTCCTGCTCTTTGTCTTACAATATGGTGCATTTTAGTGTTTGAAAGATTTAGTTTTCAAGCATCTCATATATATAAATCCAAGTGAACAACAGCTCTCCAGCGTCTTTTTTAGGGCAGTTGAGCTCAGCAACTGCAATCTGCCAGGGAATAAGGGTCAAGATGGAGAAGGCCTTTCCTGTAGCCTTCTGGTGTTGGTCAGGGGTCAGGCTTAGGAAACAGCCAGAGCAAAACAAAGGTTTCTCAGCTCTATCTCCTCACTCTGTTACACGAGATCATGGCTTTTCACATGAGGACCCAGATTTTGGGCCAGCCTTGTGTTTCCTCTGCTGTTGCTTATATCAGTAACTGTTTTGATAAGACAGTTCCTCTTGAGGTTTCTCCTTTTGAAAGATTTATACTTGTTTTAGAAGTAACACAAACACTCCATTTTAGCTTTCAGGAGGCTAAGGCACCTAAAAATCTCAGATTATTCTTTTGCATAATGTTCACAGAAGGAGGTGGGGAAGCAGTGAGGATACAGTTGGCATTTCCATGCTGTGTAGCTACCTGCAAATGCCAGCAAAGATGAGAGGCACTGGCTTGTGGGTACCCTTTGGATAATTAGTGGTGCTTTTTGGGGCCAGCCCCACTGGAAAACCACGTGGCCACCTTCCAATCCACCCATGGGTGGTGACAGCGAGAGATCCTGGGGCCCAGTGGCTTTCAGAAGTGCCACCTCCACCAGGATGTTTCTGCAGCTGAGCTGCCCACTTCAGTCCTCTCCCCAGGTCCCTTGTCAAGGCATTCAGGTACTACTTTGATGAGAACTTCCCAGCTGCCTCACTGGATAAACAGCCGTGTCAGAGCTCTAACATGCAGGAATCCTCTTCACACAAACAGGCAGAGAAAAAAGGGTGGTGGGAAGAGTAAAAGGCACCTAAAGAAATAGTACAAGCAACGATGGCTACAACTGATTTCTTCTTTGTCCCTTTGATCTTTGGAAATGGGACAACCCAGTCAGGATCATGGTTTTCCAGACTGGGCTGTATGCATCTTTAGTAGTGCCACAAAATAGAGCTGGTTTGCTATTGTTGCCTCCCCCCAAAAAAGCTGTTATTATGAGATCTTTGGGGGCCAGGAACTCAATTTCCCAGCTTTCAATTAATACTTCAACGATTATACATAAATAATAGTAATAATAATCATAACAATGCCTTGCTTTCCATTATGTTGTACTCAGTCTTTGTGATGCCTCTCTCATGATAAAATCTGTGTATTAAACACATTAATTGAAACTCTTAATAAAACAGAGATATTTTCACTTGTGCATTTATATTCACATAATGATCACAAAGCACTTTACAGAATCAAATAAAGGTAGCTAGCTTGATCCTTATATAGAAGCAAACACCATTATAGTGCATCTTAGGAGTATATAACACAGCTGTCATATAGACAACTCATGTCAAACGTACCATATTTTGGGTGGTAGGCTGGCCAAACAGCATCCAAAAAGCTTGTTCTAAACATCTCTAATGCCATCATGAGGAACATGGCAAGAAGGGACTGGAAGGTCTGGCCTACTAGACTAGAAAAGTAGACAGGAGGGCTGGTGAGCAGTTGTGCCTCATTATCAAGATCCGTGCTTTGGAAGAAAAAAAAAAAAAGTGATAATTTTGCTGGTTTACAAAAATAATGCATGGAAATCTTGATGAACACTGAGCAGCCTCCAAGGGGTCACTAACAGAGGACAAGGCAAAAGCTGGCAATACATGATTAACATTAAATGATGCCTCCCGAGGTCTGGGAAGGGGTCTCAAAGCTTTGGGCCTCGTAATAGGTAGTTCCAGAGTTAAGAGACAGGCAAAGAGCTTTGTTCCTTCTTGTGTAATTGATAAATTACCATTGTTAGCACTAAACAATACTACCAAGCACAGAATAGAAACACGCTAATGCTTTATCCGTCTTAAGCAATTCTGCCCATGTGCTCACACTGTTCTTAAATGCGCTAGATATTTGTTTGACGAAACAATAAGTTTTAGAAAAGAGAAAAATAAGAACTTTAAAGATAATCAAAACCTTGACTACATACTTTACCACCGGCAGCTGTGAATAAGCTTCAGTACTCTTTATTTTTAACATTCCAGATATGTAATTTAATGCAGGTCTAATGACAGTCTCGAACATACCGCTTTAATCGAAATTGTTCAAGCTCTGTTCTGTGACAAGGGCTCACAAGCTACCAGCAGGGTTGTCCATTTTCCCTGCTTCTGTAGGAAAAAGAAAAGGGAGGGGAGGGGGACACTCTTGAACTTATGTTGCTATTGATGTGTAATATACAATAAAAAAACAGTTAAATTTCAATTACCCACAGGTAATTATAATTTTATTGTTTGACTGTACTATGGGGATTTTTGTAATTCCCAAGACTAATAATTTTCTATAATTTTACAGGTTGTCAAATAAACTATTAAAGATTATCTTTGAAAAGGATTCTGCAATTGTAAGGACATATCATACTGTTCCTGTACATTATTAGTAATTAGAGATCCCTGGATAGTGAAATATCTGCTCTATATGCTAGCTGCTGGATACCATATTTTCTCACAGCCTCCTGTAATCTTGAACCAAAGCTTTCAAACTTCACATCCATTGTAGTCTGAGTCACGTCCAAACTTTTATTAATATTCACTGAGCACTCATTAAGCAATTCTGGTGTGTTCGATACGTTAAATCCATGCTTCCTGATGGGGAAAAGCAAAGGCTCACAGGTCCATCCCGGTGTAGTGGAAACAAACACAAAGGGACTAATTCTGAGCTCTGTCACCTAATAGGGATATGGAGCAGAAGCAACATTTATACCAGAGCAAAAGATCTGAATTTTGAAGATACAACCAGATAAAATTACACTTCCCAATTTTATTCTAAAAATATGCATAGATGCAAATATGCTAGGGATCAGTAGTGGAAGAATGGGATAGGTAGAGTATCCAGCCCACAAGGAGCAGAAATTTGGGGGCACTCCCTTTTCCTAGTCAGCAAGTACCTCAATTCACTGCGTTGTTCATGAATAGTTCCCTGGCCACTCTCCCTTGTGCACTAGTGCCCAACCTCCCCATGGATAAGGTGAGTGGACAGCAAACCTTCCCAGTTTAACTGGGAGAAAAACAAAAGGGAACTTCACCATCATTTGCTGGTTGATAGCATCCTTCACCTGTACGTGCATGTTCAATGAGATATTTATTCAAATCTTACAGCAGTGTATTCCTGAGGAGGACCAAAGGTGGGATGAGCTGAGAAAAGCAGACCCTGAAACAGTGCACATAGCACCTAGACACAGGCTGAGAGGGCAGCAAATGTAAAACCACACGGGGGGATTGGCAGTTGTAGAGATTGTTGATGTCTTGCCTGTGGAGCCATCAAAGGCACAATTTTTAGCTGGCGACATTTTTTTTACTGCAGCTGCCCCAGGAGATAGTCATTATTTGTTTTATTGGCCTCTTGGATTGTTATGTGGTGAAGGCTCTGTGCCGAGGGAAACTTCAACACATTAAGATTTCTTTACAGGCTGAAATCTCTCTGAGGAGAGCTGTTTCAGGACATGAAGATTTTCATGCAGAAAACTTTATGGGTCTCATTTTTTCCCCAATGAATGCCTCCACTCCTGGCTGGGTTTTTGCACACCCCTGGCCTGGTGGGACACTGAGCAAGAGCATCATCCCACAGCTCTACCCCAAGCTGGACACATCTGCGGGGAAGTTTTCACTCTCCTGCTCGTGCCAAGAAGCCTTCGTGGCAGCTGTGACACTCCGTGAGGGATCCAGCGAGGGATTTCCTCACACCAGGGAGAGCTGAGGGGGGGTTATGTTGGGTTTTATGGCTGGTGGAGCAGTATAAAGCAATGGGAGTACAGGGAAGAATTAAGGCCAATGGACTGCAGCTCTCTGCCTCACTCTGGAGACAACTTCAATCCAATCAAATGTATTAAACAAATGTGAGTAACCATTATAGATATACACACTGAGCTCTCTTTTCCAGGGCTTGTCTTACCATCCTGTGCTAGTCCTGCACCTACATGAAAGTGTGGGAAGAAAGATATTTGATGGTTTGGAGAGCTCTTCAATAAATGGCATTTTCTTCTCCTGCCTGCCTTGCTACCTGCTAACTCATCTCAGCTGAGACTGAACCTATTGCTCCAGATGATTGGCATTTATAATAAATAGACACAAAGGAGAAAATGGAAGCCCACACATGAGGCTAAATATGTACCTGGATAACAGACAATACCATACACAGGTACACATCTCTCTTTCCTGTAACTTTGGTCTGCATTTCCAGCTTAATACATTCCTTGGTGCAAGCGGAACATGTTCTGACAAAGGAATACTGAAAGCAATTAGAAACAGAATTAATTGATAAAATTTAAGCCCGGCTTTCCTCATGTTTGTCATATGACTGCAAATATTGTCACTCCCATTAATATTAATTAATATAATTATCAATGTTTCTAATCCCTACACATTTTGTCAAAAAGTTACTCTTAGCTCAAGAATATAATTGTTAAGTCATGGAAATGTTAAGTAGCAGCTAAGCAAGTCCAAAGAATTAATAGCAAACTGTAGTTTATCCAAGGATTAGACTTTTAGCAATACATAATCACCTCTTCATGTGTTCATCCACATAAAATAGCTTCCATCCCTCACTACTCTTCTGCCTACTTGTCCTTGCAGTGCACAGTTTTCAAGAGTAAAAAAAAAAAAAAAAAAAAAAAAAAGCAAGCGAGAGAGAGAGAGAAGATAGTAAGTAAATATTCTTTGCAGTTGCACGCTTTTCTTCAAGATAAGTCACTGCGATAAGAGTTATGTGCCCTTAGCTGAAAGCAATGTCAAGGTCAATTATCTCACGCTGAAAGCCCTAATGCAAGATACTTTTGTGATCAGAATAATATGTGTAACATTGCAAAGCCTTTGTTTTAGCATCGAGGAAAGCAAATCCACTCTCTCTAGACTTCCCAACGCATTGTCTTTCGTTTATGAATGTCACGGATTATGCCAACAATATAAAAGACCAACTTGCTGTGCTGTTGCCATTTAGGCAGGTTCTTCTGGCGTGGTACGACTGGCACTGATGAGTGCAGCATGGACGGACACTGAGCAGAGCCTTGCCGGCCACCTGCCCGCTTCCACGATGGCCAGTTAGCAGTTCCTGCTTGGCAATAGCACGTCTGCTTCACAGAGCAGTGTTAGGTGGAGCATAAATTAGCTGCTCTGGAAAACAGCCAAAATGCTTTAAAGGCCTTTGTTCTAAGGTGGGGGTTGCTGGTGTTTTTGTGTTTCTTTTTTTTTTTTCCTGCTAGAGGAGAATTATGTAATCATTTCACTATTAATTTTTAATTCTACGTTGCTGTGCATTATTGCCAACCTATACTGGTGATGCAAAGAGAAATGGTGATACTATATGAGCAACACCTGTTCGGAAGACTACTGGGCCACACTATAAAGGAAGCAACAGAAAAGATCTGTTCTTTCAAGTTCTTTGTGGTCATCTGCTGTTGTCTAATCATACAAAGTACCACATCAAATAATTATAAACTATATGAGCTATATGAGAAGTTCATGGAGAAGTGCCACAAGTTTTCCTGTTAAGCATTTGGTTTTTTTTTGCTTGGTTTTGGTCAAGTTTTTTTTTGTTTGTTTTTCTATTGGCCAGCCTTGGTAATGAAACATTACTTTGGAGAAATCTTTTGAAGCAAACCAAATTCATTGACATGGATGAAATTGGCAGCACCACGCTTGCTGCTGGGAAGAACACACATCCTCCACTGCAGGTTTGGGGCTGGGGGTTCAGAAGAGCGGAGGAACTACAATGCAGCAGCATCACCAGTTTAAATGATGACCAGGTTCGGGACTCAGGTGCACCATCTGTGCAAGGTGCTGTTTGTTTAATGATCTCTTCTGTTTTCCTTACATCTACCTGCTATTTACATCTGAGGCAATCATTGCACTGCAAGATTAAAACTTGCAGCGGGCTCCCTTTCAGAGAGCATCTTGATTCAAAAAAACTAATGCACCCCCAAAAATGTCTATCCTTGGGTACTGTACTTTGACAACTGACTCAGCAGAGTTGGACCATAATCCCCAGTCCATTGCTAAGGAAACAGCATCTGCACACCAGGGTAAGAAATACATACACGTGATTTCTTCTTGCAAGAAAATCATTATCAAAAGACGCTAAGATTCAGACCACTGATAGAGTTAGCCTACCCATAGAGAAATGATTGTATCGCCCATTTGCCTCTGCTCACAAATTCTTCATTTCATCTAGGAGAAGGCTAGCCATGAGGGGACAGGAAATCTTTAATCTACTTTTCTCCTTTTCTTCAAATATATGGTTCTTATCAACTAGCATTGAACATATGCACCAGAAAAACTTAATGATGTAGCCTCCACTTAATAAAATAAATGGAAACAAAGCACAGACAGTTCTCTAGTGTGAGAGGGATTAATCACAACAAAATATTAAATGAAAGCAAGTCCACAATGCAGTGCTAAAAAGGCAGCATGGCTGTAAATTCAGGAAGAAGAAATCAATTAGATAAAAAAAAAAAAAAAGTATGTAGAAAAGTTTACAATCTAGTAACAGAGAATTCATAAGCAAATTTCTGAGCTGCACTTTGCCATTGACTTCAGTGACAGTGGATGAGTTAGAAGGGGACTTCATCTGTTCAGCCCAGTATCTGGAAATTGCCCAGTGCAAAGAAGAATTGTGACATTTTTTCTCCTCAATCCCTAACGCTAATTATATCTGTATATAAAATTATACAATATTATTATAAAATCATAAACATTAATAAAATTATAACATTATATGGCAATTTATTATTAATTTGCTTATTTAGTGTATGAATTATATATAAGTGAATATGCATAAAGTGAATATATATGAGAGATTACTTATATTATTATATAATAGTATTTATTAACAATATTTATCTTTTTGGACAGATACTACAGACTACCATAATTTTTTAGACAGCCAAGAGATTCTGGTGGAAAAATGAAAAGTTTTAACCAAATTCTCATCATTTTCAGCTGAATTAGTTTCAAAAAAAGAGATGCTTTTTGAGGAAAAGAATTAGACAATTAATTTTGATTTAAAAAAAAAATCATAAGAAAATTTCTACCTGATCTCTTCTATACTGCAATCCTAGTCCTGGAGTATGTCCGTGATCATTAGTGAAAAATGTGCATTTACTCTTCTACATATTCAGCTTCTCAATAGCTGCAGGAGTTATTCAGGAAAGCACCAAGACATTTGTATTAAGTCCAATAGCACTTTTCCAAATTGCGATTCTTTCCTGAACTAAGGCCAACATAGGTCAAGTAAAGGAAAAAAAATGCAAACAATAAAGCAATGAAACCATTTTATGATTCTATGATTTGCCCATAATCTCCCAGCAAATTAGAGATTTAACCTCCTGTACAGTAGCCAGCCCTATTTTTCAGCTAACAGTTTCTAGTCTTCTTTCGTGGTTCAGAGAAAGAGAAAGAGACCCTCTCATCATTCTCAAAAGATGTGCTCTTGGAGAGCATGCCATGCCAAGACGCAACAGTAGTTCACGTAATGAAAACTCAGTTTGCTGCTTTGGTGAAAACATGGATGTGGTGTCTTACCAAGATGAAGAAGGATGGCAGCGGATTAACTTGCATGCAGCCTGTGTGCCCCAGCAGCTATTACATTTTTCCTAACTAGACCCTCTGTAGTATCTATTGCTCTATGAATCACAGTCAAATGCCAGCCAGTAATCTAACTCCATCTGCAACTTCCCAGCAAATACACTCTGTCAGGCCTAACAGCGAAAAACTGAGTTTTTAGCCACAGTAATTATTCCTTGCTCTCATCAAAGCAAATGGTGGTGTGTTGTTTTTCCAATGCCATCACCTAGCTGAGCCTGCTAAGCTTCACTGAGCTGCTGTAGGTTCAGCTAATACCAGCCTGACTATACCTACCACTGACGTGAATACATTTATCTGCAAGCCCTGTGCCTGGGAAAGAAAACAGCTTGGTGGGGACTGGCGTGGGTCCCTTTTTTCAAACTGGGCACTGAAGATGCAGCAATACTTTGCAGAAAGACTCAGTGGTCACTGCTGTGTCCATAGGGATTTTCAAAAGTGCCCCCACCTTGCACCTCTCCTGCCACCACACAAGATGCAACAGCAGCGAGGCAGGACTGTGCTTCCCAGTGTTAAAAACTTCAAGAAATCAACTTGTGCGTGGAAGGTGCAAAACAGCCATATTTTTGTCACTTCTTAATGGCCAAAAAGTTCTTTTTTAGCATATTTACTAATATCTGATGAGGTAAATCTACCTCTCTTGATGTTGTAAGCACAGACACAAGCAAATCCTTCCCCTTTGCTGAGGAGACTGTATTTACCACTTCAGGAATTAGTTTAATCAAAGAAAAATAATAGATGGAGAAGAGGAAGAGCACAAATCAGCATCAAAATCAGCCTTAATAATGGTCCATCTATTTGTGCATCTTGGCAAGAAATCTTGTCACCTGCTGCAGAGGTCCTAAAGTCCTACTGAAATACAGGTTGAAGAAATCTAATTTTTCTCACACTAATTGCAGTAATGCTAATGCATACTTGGAACAGAGCCAGGGTAAGTTGAATGCTGGCTGACAGCAGATAAATATAAATTATATATAACAAAAACACTCTGTACCTTTAACTCCTAATTCATTACAACTCAGCCATCAATCTTTAATTTCTGTGCATGTCACCCACACGGTCAATAAGCTGTGCTGTATCCTACAGCAGAAATGCTTCCTAGGGCACCAAGATACCAACAGGGCTTTAGCTATCAGGCCCTGAAACGACACCTTCCTGATGCCCGGGCACAATAAACATATTTTCTTTCTGAAGTTGTTAGAAACAGCAGGTGCTCAGAACTTCTGGAAATCTGCTTCGTTTCCACAGTGCTGCACATCTTGGGTCCTCTCAACAGAATCGGACTCTTTTAGTGGTTCCATGTTGCTTTGTGTATCAGCAACAATAGAAAGTAACAATGCTGATGTGCCCTAGGCTTCATTGGCAGGGAAGTCTAAAAGGGCTTCTTAGTTGGTCTTGCTTTGCATAGCTCTTAGGAATACAAGAAATCACTTGAGCACATTAAGAAAAAAGAAAACAAAAACAATATAAAACACACCACTACTTCCTGCTTAAGCACACAGCAATCTTTTCCTTTCCATTACAGTATTCAATTAATTTGGATTATCAAGTTGCTTCATGGCTTTGGGAAAAAGAAAAACAAAGCAAACAAACAAACAACAACAACAACACCCACACAAACAAAACAAAAAAAAAAGAAAAAGTTCCTGATCTCACCATCACCTTTGGTTGGGAGGTTCTGTTCCTCTGCTTATTTGAGATACTTCTTTCCATCTAGTATACAATCATGTTTCAGTTCCTGAGAGCTATAGATATTTATTCAGTGCCCTTCTATCTTGGCCATCATAAATAGCTCTCTGATAACAAATCGCACTCACTGAACATCATTTGCTACCAGAAAGAATCTTCAAGAAGCACATGCACTGCGATATAGGATATCTCCTGCTTTGTTATGAATGCAATAAAGAGTTTTACAAAATCAGTTTCCTTCCATTTAGAGGATAAGTATATGTCATTTTAGTAGTTTTACCACTTCTTATTGCCTGTCTGTTTATGCTTCATACTTAGAGAGTCACTGCTCCCTTGCTCTTCAAATGAATACTACTACTTAAATATAGAGAACGATATGTGCTTATTGAAAGATTCAAGGATTTCAGCTGTCAATAGAGGCTTAATTATCTGCTGGTGGATGCTCAGATACCATAATGATGGCTGTTGTATAAAGCCAGCATATAAGAGCCCACTTGCAGCTCGTTATATGCCCTGATCCAGCACTTTAGGAAAAAAAAAAAAAACAAACAACAAAAAACCCACAAAACGTAAAAATGTAAAGCATAATATTAACTTACATCCTGCTTCCTTATGTCATAACCCATCATGTAAAGGTATGTTATTTCATGTCATGTCATGCAGAACATGATGCAATGCAATGTCACACTTCAGAAAATATTACTAAGCGAGAACTGATTCTTGTTATCAGTTTGGAATATGAGTCTCTGATCCAAATGTATAGTGGCTTTGGCTGATGGGAAGGGATCAAACTGAAATGAATGTTGGGCAAATGCTTTTCTTCTCTGGCTTGGCGAGTAGATGCCCATTTGTCAGTTTTAGGTCCAATTGGAATTTCTTTGTTGCAAGTGCTTTCTCTTGTAAGAGAAATAGCTATTTTATGGCAAGCCAAGTACTGAAAAAAAAACCTTAGAAATACATAATAAATGTATATTAGTGAGACAGAAAATTGGAAAATGGCCACCTGCCAGCAGCCACATAAATTTTGGAGGCAATGCATTTTTCTGCCATTATGTATTATCACAGGAATTGCAAATATTTATTAAAAGTATTAAAATGGTGAGAATGTTAAATGTTTCCTTCAGTAGTGGAAATTCACATTGCCACACAGAAGATAGGATATTCTGATACAATGTTTATTAAAATGACTTCATTTTATTAGGCTGTCATACACAATAAATGTGCAGGTACAGTTAACAAAAGATCTATTGTGGATATGGGAGATTTGTGAGTAACACTTCAAAAAAATAATCTCTTCTGAACTCTATTCATATAACACGCATACTACAAACTTTCATTAACTTCCTTAGAACCAATTATTTTCTGAGCTTATTTTCTTTTTCTGCCATCCCACTATATTTTGCTAGTCAATTTGTTTGCTTACATTTTAATGCTTAATGGGATTAACTGCAGTTTATCTTTAATTTATATATATGAGTGAGCTGAGTGTATACTCTACATGTAGCAGGCAACAAAATACTGCGATTCTTTTTGGGTTCATTTACAGGTCTAAACATGAATGACTGTAATATACTGGGACCCTCGTACCTTTTCATCCATGAATAAAACATTATTAAAAGATTGGTGGAGAGTTCCATAATATTGATTGAGAAGAAAATCACATTCCAGCTTTGCCCACATTTTCTGCTAGGATTAATCAGAGTGATTAGGTTTATAAGGTTCTTTTAACAGTAAGACACGGACACAGCAAACACCAGTGATGTCCTGTAGCTCACAGGACAACTTTTCTCATCAGCTTTGCTGGACACGAGCCCTTTCCAGGAGGCTCTAAACACTGATGGGGGAGTCCTACCCCTATGCAAACAGTTGCTTTGAGCAACTGAAGGGCTTGGGTCTGTGAAAAGCAGCTCAATAATCATCTCTCAGGACAGACTTAGAAAACAGCTGGATTAGAAGAGGGTATCTTGAGATACCTAAACAGTCATAAGATTTGTGATGAGATTGGTTGTAGTGGTGGAAAACAACACTACTTCTGTTCTCACTGGTTTCCTGAATCAGCAGTGAAAGGAAGGAGACTAGCCACCACCTTCTCAACAGCAAGTATCATTTAAGTTGCTTTTTAAGATCAAGTTTTGGCAGAAATTAGCAGAGAAATAAGAGATCAGTACTGTTTCTTTTCTTATGCTGGGGTTCCTCAATTCCTTATAGTCCATTATGTAAGAATTGTGATTGGAGTATGTTTTTTAGATGGAGGATGAATAGATCAAAGTTACAAGACCCTAGATTTATGGGGAGCCTTATGCAAGAAAAAAAAAATAATAATAATCTGGTCTACAGAAAGTAAGATTTCGGAAATAAAAGATTTTTCTCTCCGTTCTCGTATAGTGCAATTTTATTCCTTTATCCACAGCAGGGGTGGGAAGAGGGTGAGTAGCTTTCATGAAAAATACAGCTTTGTCTTGATCCAGACACTTTATATGAGTTTGTGAGATATTAGAAGTGGGATTTGACACAAAATGTGTACGGTGGAGAGAAACCTTGGCCACCTCAAAGGCAGAGAAAAAACTGCTGTTGACTTCTGTGGGGGCAGGTGTAATGCACCCACCTCCACTGCTGCAGCTGCTTGACCAATCCTGCAGCTCAGAAACCAGAGCCGAGACTTGCTGTGCCCAAAGCACTTGTGTAATTCAGTCAGTGCTAAAAGTGTAGTCAGCATTTCAAGCAATGCAAAACCATTCGCTTGGCCAACCTTATTTAATATGAAGCATGTTTTATCTTGCTTTAGGTTGTTGTTGTTCTTTAATTAAAGAAATTACAGGAGGTCATTCTCATTAGTTTAGAAGAATCCTCACAGAAGTGGGTTGCACTGATTTAACCTCAGAGTAAACTGGCACAACTTTTGCATGTAAATAGGATTTAACACTGGACACTTTGTGAACAGTCCAACTCTTCACTCATGACATTCAAGGAATAATTGGAATACTGACTGGAATAAAAAGATAATGTCAATAAGCTGGGGTTGGGGTCTTTCTATGAAACTTGTCAGATGATGGTGGCAGCCCAGAGCCACCAGAACATCGAGAAGGGGACACCATGGACTTTCTGCTAAGGGCAGTCAAAGCAATACTCCCCGTCCCTATGTGAGGACATGAGCAGGTATTGTACCCAAATCTCATTGCTCACAGCTGGTCAGGTGAGAGGCTAACTCAGAAATTGGGCAGCAAGAGAGGAAAGCAAGGAGTTTCCTGACCAGACAAGGAAGTCATGCCCTGGGACTGGAGTATGGTACAGGTGCACGGTGATACAGAGGCCACCACTGTCATGGAAAAGATTTGCCATGCAAAGAAAAAAAAAAAGAAAAAAAGAAAAGGTAGCAGCATGAGAAGTGCCAACTCTGAACAACGCTGTCTTTAATTGGTACCACCGAGGGCTTTGTGCGGTCTGCATGCTTTTGGTGTTTATAATAGAATCCCCAAATTCAAATGATCTGAAGGGCATCTGACTGTTTTACATTAATCACAAGCTATACAGCAGAGGCTGAGAGCAAGTGGGCAGATACCCTGGTGTAGTAGCACTAAGGAGCTCTCATTATAATCATCCTGCCAAATCAAAAGAAAAACCCTAAGGCTCCTAATAAAGGAGACCACTGGACTAAACAAATTGAACAAGTAGCTAGACATGCATGAGCTTAAAACTACTGGTGTCAATCAGATCTGAGCCACTTACTCTGCTTGGTACTCCACAGCACACGCAGACAAAACGCAGACACAAAGCGCCACATACAAGCACCCAGCCTAGCGAGGAGCATGCTGACATACAGGTGCTAGCACATACCTCCGGTGCCAGGAAAACGGGTACAGATGTGATTTATAAAAGCACCTTCAAGATGTCGTCGTTGCACCACTACCAAAACAGAAACAGCACTACGTGAAATATGCAGTATGTATGGAGATGTCAGTCCTTGCCAGAATGTGTGAGCAGGAGGCTATCTGGACAGGATTTTCTGTCTTGGTAGGGTTGGGTGTCTACATCTATTCGTTCCAGTCTGGAAGATGCAGAAGAAAGATCTTGCACCTCATGCATTTGAGTGCCTTTAGCTCACAAAATACATGCAGTACCCTGAAAGCCCTACGCACTTGTCACCTTCTTACACCTGCTGATGGAAGTTATTATATGCTGTACTGGAAGGAAAAAAAATTAGTAAAAAGGTGGGTCATTGCTCTCTGAAAAGATGCAGTTGGCACTAATGAAAGATATCCAGAAATGGGAGGGAAAGACAATTTTATATTTAGAAGCAACATATTACATGTTGGTGTTTTTAAGACAAATGATAGCTAGACTCCATTAGCTATCACCCCTTCTCAAAAGCAATCAGGCAGAAAACCAAGATTTTGATGTACTCCCTCACAACTCAAAAAGAGGCTGTGCACAGAAGTACTGAAGGAGGAAAAAAAGCAATGAGAATGATTATGGTCAGTATTTAGTGCTGGAGTCAGGGGAGATGGAAAAAAAAGGACATTTAGATTGGGAACAAATGGACAAGGGATGCACCTGAGGAATAAGAAGGCATCAAGAAGCAAGTGTTTTTTATGAAAACGCCCCTTGAGTCATTAGTGCATTTGTCACTGTAAGAACTGATTGCTAAAACACTGTGAATTTTTTAAGTATTGGGAAATTTTCCCTACCAGGACACCGTCATCATCGTCACACTGCTAATCGTTGCGAGGGTGCTGGTTGCTGTCAGGCTGTCACCACCCGAGGAGCAGCTGCACCTCTGTGCAGATGTTGCAGCAGCCATGGAGGAGGCAGAACCAGGGCTCCCCTTACACAACTCTCTTGGTGCCTACTGAAACTGGAAAGCAAAGTTTTGAGAGATTATTATTTTTAAATGTAATTTTTACTTTTTCAGTTCATTCTTCTTTTTCCTTTTTTTTTTTTTTATTTTTTTCTTCTTCTTCTATTGCTTCCCTCTTTCTTTTTTTTTTTTTTTTTTCTTTCTGCTCTACACTGTAATAAATCAACATATAAATGTACTGGATTATTTCCACCTGGAATGTAGGAAGACAAATAGTAGAGAAGATCAGTTTGGTCATTTACCATATTGGTTTAGCATGGTAATGCTTTTTTTTTTTTTCGTTTCTCATTTCAAAGCTGTAAACAAATGCTGCAAGAACAGTTCAAATGCTCCCTACCTAAGACAAGGCCTTGTGCAATGAAACCACTGAATTCAGTTTTTGAACACCTAACTGCCCCTTCTTTACTTTTTCATAGGAACAGAACTGAATTTTGGATTAGCCCGAAATTTGAAACTACATTTTTCCCAAGCAGCAAAACCAGATGTACCCTTAGCTATGTTAAATCACAAACATACACACATGGAGATGCAGAAAATGCACATGAAATATGAAAAAGCATTCCCTTCAGGCAGAAGATAAACAGCCCTACTACAAATTAGCTCTCGGCCCCGTCAGGTGTGAATCTCTCTTGTCAATACGTACCAAATTCCCTGAGATAGAACCACATGGTCATGAATTTTATTTCTCTCCTGCTTAATTCCTAGTACCACTCTCCCTTGTGGATTTACTCAGGGATGATTTACAGTGGGAAAGGTGACATTAAACACGTCATTGAGCATGCAAAGATGCTGCACTCAAAGCAGCATATGCTTGACTTTGTTAAAAGATGAATGCTGTCAACTCCGCAGTGCCCACCAAGATCTGGCCTCCTTTTTCTTCCCAACAAACTTTGAGGAAGATGCAGACACGAGTCTTGACACTGAGAGAAATAAAAGTTAATGTATTCATGACATGATTTCACTTGCAGCCTGATTTAGCAATGTCTTGTCTAGTTTGGATCTGCTGTTGCTTTTCCTAATTTACTCATTGCACAAAGAAAATAAATAAATAAGTGTACTATAGCCTTATTTATCCTTCTTTGGACATTTCTTTACCAGGCAGATGGTCAATTAAGAGCACTAAACAATGACACTGTTTTCTCTGTAAACATTTTTTTCTAATAGCCTAACAAATGAGAATCTGTGCTGCCATACTGCTGAATACCATCTTGACTTTCTAATTACAAAGAACTGTGTCTTGATAGTAACAATTACAGCTGTAACAATGATGCTGGTACTTGAACAATATAGTTGGAGGCAAAGTGCTTATCGGAATATTCACAAATAAAGGCTTACATTTATGCCAGAGCTGGAGATGGGAGGTTAAACAGTTGGGGGTGGGGAGGTGTAGAAGAAAGGTTGAAAACATTGGTTTAGTAGCTACAGATGTGAATTTGAATCCAATTACATGAAAGGCAGGGGAAAAAAAAAAAAAAAGCATATGAAAAGATGCTGTTTCCTTCTGTTTGGCTAATCAATAGGTTAAAGGGTTAGTAAAATTAACATGCTAATAACATTCATTTTGCTATTTATGTACCACTCATAGTATTTCCAGTGAATTATGTCTTGTGAGTAATGTACGTGCTGCTATACGAGCTTTCCCCATTTTTGTCCAGAAAGGTAAAATGGTCAGTATTTTTTTTTCCCAATGTCATGGAAATTGGCTTCTCAAGTCTGTTACTTACCATACCTTTCTTATTTAATTTGCTTAGATCTAACCCCTGCAGGGTTTTGTTTTTTTGTTCATCCTTTTTTTTTTTTTTTAAACGAAAAGTTCTCAGTACACCCAGGAAAAGGAGTAATGTTCCTGAGCTCACTGCTGATCCCCACCACTGCTGTCCCTGGGGTCCATGTGCCCTCCAAAGACTGGCCTTTGCCCCCCTCTGCATTCCCACTGCTGCTGGCCCCTCGCCCCTCGGTGCTGCCCCACTCCAAGGCAGGATGGATTCACCTCCTCTGCTCCTGCCCTTGCTCCCATCCCCACTGCGCTCAACCCGCTCCCCGAGCCATCATTTAGCCCACACTTATTAATCAGCGCACATAATTTGTCTCTAATGCTGTCAATTTAAGATGGCAACCTGACTTTTTTTTGGAGGGGACAGGGTCAACAATTTAATGAATCTCGTCTGCATTTTAATTCAGACCTATAATCTGCCTCTGGCAGTTTTCTTAGACAAGTTTTACATTTTCCAGGATTTTCTTTCATCAAACCCAGTACAATGGGATGTTTACCTTCCTGCCTTGGATGTCTTCAGTACAGGGCAAGTCCCATGCAGACCTACCTTAATCAACCTGGGACACAGACTAAATCTACTGATCTAGTCTTCCAAGGGTTTTCCTGGGGCCGTGCACAGCACAAGGAATGAGCAACTTGGGGCTGCGCCGTCCCTTTTCTGCACAGCTTGGTGCACCGTTGTAGGCACCAAGCTCCAGGCTTCGTGACTTAGTGCCCCTGTGGAATAACCTTTCCTCACTAATGACCAGAGCATCCGGGGCACAGCAGGAAAAAAGCTTTTTTTTTTTTTTTTTTTTGATTTATTTACTCCTGTGATTTTCTTTTTGCTCTTTCTACAGGGAAGTACACCAGGAAGAAAAAAAAAAAAAAAAGTGAGCAGGAAAGGTAGCTGCAGAAAATTCAGTCCTACTGATGAATCCTTTAGCCACAGTGTGGACGAGTTTGTCTAATTGCTGTGGCAGGAGGCTGGAGCCTGATAGAGCAACTCGGTGGACTTCCCTGGGTCAAAATAAATAAAACTCCCCAAACGAGAGCCTCTCGATCACCATGTCAGATGTAAACAGAATAGACTATGTTATTAGGAGTGATGTGACTTTGCCCGGGCGAGCGCCACGCTGACAGTAGCTCCTTTCTGGATTTCAGTCAGCCGTTGTCACTTGCCTTGACAACGCGGGAAGTTAATGTATTCACGGCATTACTGCACACGCATCCGCAATTCGCAGCATATTGTATTGTTTACCCCTGCTCTTTTGTAGTAGTGCATGTAGTAATTTGCCTTCTAGCAGCAGAGAATTCCTCAACTTAAAAATTTTACCCTCATTTTATTTACCCTTAACAGAAAGACAACCCTCTCACAGCCGTGCCGCTGCTGCAAATACTGCACTTTGCAGCATCAAAAATGAAAAGAAGTTGTATTTCACATTTCAGTCAGAAGCATCTTCAATGTATTTTTATGCACATCCTTCATCTTTCTCTACCACACGTTATTTACTCCCTTTTAACAGACACTCAGATTATTTTTGTGTGTTCTCGACAGTCTTTAAGCAGCATGAGAAGGGGTATTTCTGCAATGTACCCGAGTACTGATAGTAACAGCAGAGGGCTTTTAATCTCTTGAATTATCTTCCACTGCTGGTATTTTTGTGTGCCTGCACAACACGGTGTTTCCAGGGCATCGACTCTGTCATGGACTTACAGCAGCTCCAATGGAGTGGCTTTTGAGTTTTTGGTGAGCAGGTGAATTATCTGTCATTTAATTGATTTATCGCTCACATTCATTACTGTCCCTTACTGTGAAACTCTGCTGGATTCAGATGGCTGTCCTTACCACCTGTGGCCCCATTTGCCATATCATTAAAAGCCACTAAGTGTACACCAAAACTATGCTTCAAGACAGTTCATAAAATAGGATAGAAGAGCAAATTTCTGTATCCAAAAATACTCCAGGTAAAGGATATTTTTT
Source organism: Aythya marila (assembly GCF_965140915.1). Taxonomy (NCBI): domain Eukaryota; kingdom Metazoa; phylum Chordata; class Aves; order Anseriformes; family Anatidae; genus Aythya; species Aythya marila. The sequence continues at coordinate 5,741,411 of NC_139044.1, read as the reverse complement.
ATTGATGGATATATGTTTCTCCAGAAACTTAAAGAATGTTGCTTTTGGCCCAGGCATCTCCCAGACTGAGAGATAAGGTCATTAGGAAGATACAATGTGAAATTCAGTGAAATATACTCATCTGACTTGCAGGCCTACATTTAATAGGGTAATGTTAATGCCCTTTGCTTTAGCTCATATAGTAAAGTGTGATATAATCCAAGCAGTCACATGTGGCGAGCCCTTGTTTTAAAATTAAAAAGGGTCTATTTTTGTTGCAACTTTTTTATGAGTTGAGAAATTCTGATTCTAAAATTCAGAGTACGTTAAAAATACGATTGCCTTGTGCAGCAGCTGCCCATCTCATAGTCAACATGTGTATGTCTCAACACAAAGGATTTTTATTCCAAATTAGATAGCTTTCTGAATGAGCTTAGCAGTTCAGAGCAAGTGTTCTTAACCTTCGCTTTGGGTACCCTCATGCAGCCTCTGCTCATTTGACTCCCATCTTTCTTCCAGACTCTGTTTCTTGAAATTTGAGACCAGTTCAGCCAATGTAATGCACTAAGCCACCAGCTGGAGATCTAACCTCTGTGGCTTGGGCATACCCTCACATGGCTTGAGCTGAGTAAGGAGGGCACCAAGTCCAAGCCCATCATTAACAGCATATGCTGGGCAATCCCAGAGGGAGACTTGTCCTGTCCAAAAATGCCTAAGATCGGTGAGATAGATAGATTTCCCTTTGATAGATCTCCCTTCGGCAATGTCATAGTGATTAAAGAAGCAGCTTAGCCTTTAGATGGCTGAAGTGGCGTGAGCAGAGCCTTGCCCTTAGCTTCATTTTGATGCTCAGGAGTGTTTAGCATCAGCACAGCCCCTAATGAATATTGGAGCCTGACACATCCATAGCATGATACTTAGTTTAAATGCCTCCATCTGGCTGCAAATGTCCAGTTCTAGCTAAGAGCCTGGAAGTGAGACAAACTGTAAAACAGACACTTCAAAAGAAGAAAATTGTGAAGAACTCAGGTAGTGTTGTGGAGAGGGGAGTTTCAATTCAAAGCACTTTCCAAATGAAACAGACAATTAAGCCCTTATTGAAAATAGACCCCCTCCCCCTCTTTTTTTTTCCTTTAAAGCAAAGGGAAAATAATACTGGGAATTTAGAAAACATGAATTTTTAAAACCTAATAAGCTACTCTAACAATCTACACAATTCCCTTCGCTTAAAATATTCATTTAGAAATACAAGATTTGTGATGAGGGCAGGCTGGGTAAACAGGTCTGAATACTGTTTGTGCAGGGTCTCAGCAGTACCCCCCGCTGCCAGAGCTGTCCTCAGCCACCCCTGGCTCAGCCCTGCTGTGCCTCTCCCGCTCATGCCTCCACACATTTGGAAACAACAGGCAGTTAATTGCAACATGCATTTATGAGTTAGGGTCTGTAAACTACCGTTTTATATCTGTGGGGACTGTTGGGCAGAGAAAGGGAACACGCTGCATGAGCAGTCTGGAGGACTGGAGTTACCTGGCAATGAAAAGCCCCAGGTCTGAAGCGGTGCTCACAGCCCCTCCAAACCCCCTAGTGCTTCCCTAGAAGCACTCTTGGGAGGACTGAATTTCCTGAGACCAGCTTGCATCTGACAAAACATTTAGATTTTGATACAGATCCGAATACCTTGGATTTGTTTCTCTAGGCACCTCCAGCCACACCTTTTGCATTACTCACCATAGGGCTACAATGTCTGATTTACCATTAGTACAAAGAGATACTTAGAAACCCTTGGGAAATTAACCCAGTCACAGATTTTAACAAAAACTCCAAGAAAGGGGAAGAAAAGCAACTCTAGTAGTTAGATAAATAATTTTCGGCTCCCAACACTGATTTCCTTTCCTTCCCCTTTACACTTCATTCTTGCACCAGTACCAAGTATAAGCAATCCAAACACTTGACTGGTAGCTTGCTTTGTGCTTCATGCTTTTGTCTTGCCTTTTTTTTTCTTCATTGCATTTTGTTGCCACCTTTTTAACCTAGCACAATTATCTTCTAACTCTGCCTCCCTTCCCTTGTATTTTGGTTCCATGTGACTAGACTTCAGACTTTTCCCTCTCACTCTCACACACAATGCTATTAACATTAAATCCTTTCTTGTAATTCTTTATTTCATTATAGGTCTTTGAGCTACTCCTGAATTCCTAAGCCAATCTTTGTAAAGACTAAGTTCACCAGAAATCAAACTTAAGCACATGGTTTGCTCAAAAAAAAGGCTCCTCCTTAACCTATCAGTACGTAGTTCCACTCAAAAGACTCATGAACCTACAGGCTACCCAACAAAATGACCGTACAAAAGAAAGGTGCACGCTACGTCCCATACCACAGAATGCATTCACTGCCCTGACAAATTTAGGCCTGGCTACCTAACAAGCAGATAGTCAATGACACCAGTAACTTGTGGTACTGAGGGCTCTGAGAAATGGTTTAAAGAATTTCTATTAAAGCATAGATGGGACTTGGAGAGGTGGGAGTGAAACAGACCTGGGAAAGCCACAGGAAGCAAGGAGACAAGGATGCAATAAAACACGGGGCTCTCGGAAAATATACCTGATGCCTTAATGCCCTTTGCTACCAATGTGCTTTTTGGCCATCCAGATGAGGAATGCTCCCATGGACCTAAAAAGGATGTCTGATTCAGGAGAATCCAGCCTGAAGGAACCTGGGGAAGAAACCAGCAGGAAAGTGCCTCCCTTTATCAGAAATCCTTCTGTACATTTACCAAGGATGAGAAGTGTTCAGACCTACCTAAAAACACCAGTTCCTCCCAAGTACCAATAAAATGATGCCTTTTACTTTTGGGGGGACAAACAAGGTGGCTTTTTAATGACTATGTATTCTACCATGTACTCTTCATACCTGGGCAAAGTTGTCATAACTCGCTGTATCCAGCAGAGTGGATGAAGCTTAGCTCAGGCTGAGCAGACCTTCTAACTAGTTAGGCAGAAGTAAAAAAAAAAAAAAAAAAAAAAGCATTTTTCACTAGTCTTCCACCCCATCTTTAAGGCCAACCTATTTTCAGTGCCAAGTCAATGCTGTAACTTTTAAGCCCTCAGCAGGCTGGGAATGGTGACAGAAGTCTCGGTTGATACATACATGACTAACAGGTCCAAGGATATTCCTTTGGGACAACAAAGGTAGCAGTGCTCAGGGCAAAACTGTCAAGAGGAAGAGAGAAGATTTGAATGAGCTTCAAGAAAAAAAAAGAAAAAAAAAGAGAAACACCTACACTGAGCACACCAGTCACCAAGCGTTGGTAGAGCACCAGGCAAGAATTTTTCTTTCCTTTTTTTTTAAAAAAAAAAATTTCTTGGAACAATTGGGGGTGACATTGTCACCACTGGTATTACCACCAAAAAATAAGCACAAGTAAATATACGAAGAAGGGGAAGTTTCAAGGACAGAAGACAACGATGAAGCCATCAACTTGTATTGTAAATGCAGCGTAAGCAGGAGAGGAAAAGAAGAGCAGAGACATGGTACTTGGACGCATCCTACCTTCCTATTTACAGTGCCCAGGTAGCAGATGATAAAAACATGAGCAGTAAGATATGTACCAAAAATGAGGATAATAGCTGTGACAAGTAATAGGATATAGAACTTCCTCAGTATGTTGAAAAATCACAAGTTAGCTGGGAAAAATATTCAGCAGACTGGTAGAGCTGACAGTTGTTAAAAGAAAAAAAGAAAGAGAAGGAAATACAAACGGAGAAGTTTGGTTTTAGAGGCAAAGAAAAAAAATTACACAACACACCTAAGGAGATCTGTTAGCATGGCTGCTTACCTTTAGCCCTACCAAGACATCTTTGTCCTCATCAGCATCTCCAAAGCATGGTTCTTGGACTTTCTTCCTCCCTTTTGCAAGCCTGGGCACTTCCTTACCCATACCAGGAGCCAAAGCAACTCATTAACCTGGTGGAAATATAACCTGGAAAAGAACACAGGTCTGTATATTCTGCTGGACCAGTGAGTTGTATGACCTTACTGTACAGTTGGAAAAGGATCATGGTATGTGTACGGCACTAGAGAGAACGGAGGAGGCAGTGAGCATAACTTTGCCCTGAGCTGCAACAGTGCTCCTCTTTGCCTGGAGCTGGAGACAGTGCTTGGACAAGGACAAGAAGAAGGGATTTAGAGGAAGGCAGCAAAGTAAACCTCAGCAAAGGACTGTGAGATGTAGTGGTACTAATTTAGGAATAACGAGCACAGAGGAGCAGGCTACAACCCTTGATGCAGAAAGGACTACTGACTCAGTCCCTCAGGGGACCAGGGGGCTGAATTTAGGGAGCTGCCACCAAACAGATCACCAAAGAGGGGAGAAGTGGGAATGTGTAGGTGAAACGCTTGTCTGCAGGACAGTCTGGAGGGCAGAGCAGAAGGGAAACCCATCAGGGAGCGAGCAGCCGAGAAAGAGAATTCTTGGAAACAGGATGGACAAATGCATCCCCAGCATTTGGGGGTGAAAAGCCAGTTCTGATTGAAATTCTGTTTGATGAAGTGGGGAGGGGGTATATTTCAAAGACATGTGTTTTGCACCAAAAAGTAATGCCTACTGCCCTAAAAATGACAATTTTGAGGTTACTTAATACTGAAGCACCAGAAGAAAACGTGACTAAATGTAGAGGTGTATTTCTTACACTGTGAATGTATCAGGAATCCTTTGAGCTCCTTTGCCTCCTGTGCTGTGATGCAGTGAAAGCTGGGTGCTTTGTAAAATGAAAATGTTGCAGAAGCTCTAGGTGCAAATGCAGCATGTGCAAAAGCCCTTTTATTCAAACTGTGCTACTTAACAAAGTGGTTTGTGAAACCATTTTCAAGCCTTCAGCAATTTTCCCTGCTTGAAGTGATCATTTTAGCATCTTCTTCATGGGTCATTCGTAGACTTTAAACCCTGGAGTTCACCCCATGGTGTCACCTGCAAGGGCACTGCAGACCACAACTACAGCAGAACTTGAAAGTTTATTTCATATATTGTTTCAGCCAAAGCATTCAATTTTGGGAGGCGATTTTGCATCAGAATGAGATGCACTAGGTACATACCACAGATTACTTTTCAGAGGAGTTAATCTTCCTATCCATTATCTAAAGTAATTCAAAAAGCTCAAAAATGGAACTGTTCTTGAAGAAAGAATTCATGTTCAGGTAATTACAAATAACAGACACATCTGGTTATCTTAATTGTTTGGGAATGTCTCAATTATCTAAGAATGTTTTCATAAGGACTCAGAGACAGTAAAACTTTCTCACGGCAGATTGCGTTCACTGATGAGAGGAAATTCAGTCGATCTAACACACTCAAGCGTGCTTAGACCGAGAGAGCACTTTGAATCCCACTGCCAGTGGGCTTTATTTGCCTCTAAAGAACGACAGACTATGAAGTTAGAAATGGGAAAGTCCCACATACGCAGCCCCTCTCACTACTCGTTGCAGTTTTTCCAGCACTCCTTTGAAAATGAAGTTTTTGCGTACTGATGGTTCAGCCTGAAAATGACAACTGAGAGCTGATTCTGTACACATCTGCCCCAGAGAGAGGCGAGTTGAGTAAAGGCCCTTCCCCTGTCAGAGCATTTGGCAGCCGGTGAGTGGCACCCCTTCCCTCACAGAAATTGGAAGTGTCTTTTGCCTGAGGGGGATGCATTGCAGAGGAGCTCAGAAGTTTCTGCACATCTGAATTCACCTGTGCCGGGCAGCAGCTGCGCACTTAGACCTGGAGAGGTGGACCATATGAGCCCTTAATGCAGACCCACACCCTGACGGTGCATGTAGCCTACAAAAATCTGTAATTAGCTGATCGGGAATGACCTCCCCTGGCTCCTAAGCCTCCAAACTATTTCTCTGCATAGTAGTGGCAGTGAAAGGGGGGTGGCTTTGCACTCACCCTGGGATGCCTGCACCCCCCTCCAGAGAGGGAGGGTGGGAAGGTTTCTCACGTGTTGGTCCCATAATTCATCCAGCTCTTCCACCAGGGCCACGGCCGCCTGGCTCTGATCTTTTCCAATAAGAGCTGAAGAACCTCTCGGCTCCCAGCTTGCTTCTGCTCATAGCCTAACTAGCACCTTTGTGGGGAAGACATGATTGGGGTGAAATCACGTAACTGTAGCGAATGTACCCCTGTGGCTAATGAAACCAGCAAGAAGGGGTGTTGCTGGGGCTCTACACAAATTCCAATCAATATTATTTATCTGGCTGAGCATGTAAGCTGGCCGCATCCTCTCCACCTAATGCCCACTCCCATCCCCTCCACCCTGTGGGTATCAGCAGGAGGGAACCTGATGTATGCTGGTAATTATCTGCTGCTGAAAAGAAGTGCTATTTCTCTTATTTTTGTAATGCAGATCAATGCACATGTCACTACTGAAAAGCTATGTCATTTAGGATGGAGCATTAACTGCTAGGAATGGATTTTGAAGCTCCCCACTTGTGGGTGGAATATTTTCTGGAGGAGTTGAGCCTTTTGAATGCTGAATTTCATTTATCCCGCTGCCTCTTTAAGAGTAGTTGGTGGAGGAGAGGGTGTTTGAGAAAGTGACAGTTTGTCATCTCCTTCCCCAGCGAGCTGGAGCTGGGGACCAACTGGTAGCAGGGAAAGAAACAAACTGGCACAGGCAGATTAGCAGGGGACGGAGCAGACTTTGCTAAAGGAAGCAACAGCCCTGCAGCGGGTTGCAAGAAAACAAACTCCAGAGGTCAGAGAGCACTTCGTGGGGGAGAGAGGGAAGGGTGCACCTGGGGGAGGAAATATGGTAAGGAACCGAGGGGAAGGAGAGAAGGAAGGCTGGAAAAAGGGCAGAAGTTGGATGCTTCACTAAGAAGAATACAAACCTGGAAATCAACACGCATGCAACAACTTCCTGCCAATTTTTCTACCTAGGAGCTATACTAACATGGGCTATCCAAAAAAGCAAAGTCAGATCCGCAGTGGAAGGCAAGAATTTTCCAAGTTTCTTTCAATTCTATTCATGGGAATGAAACAGGAACTTCTCCAGACACTTACTGAGAAAGAGAGAGCAAACTCTCCTGGTGTCCATCAAGCCCAGGTAAAGAGAAGCACAAGACGGTCACAACTGGGGTTCAGCCATGTGTACTAAGAAAAACCTCAAAATCTCAAAACTCAGAATAAAGAGGGAAACTCAGCTTACAGTTATGTAATATGAACACAACTCCTACAACTGCCAATTTTTAGGAGCTCTCCCCCCTTACACTTCCAAGCTAGTCTGGTCAGCACCAAAACAGAAAGCTATACAGTCCCCCTAAAGTAAAGATTTTGGCAAACCAATTAGGCTACTGCTACTGTGGTACTGCCATTCTGCACCTAAACTAATATGGCGTAGTTTGAGGAATGTGCATCTACACACACTGCACACTTTGCTGAGACATGCTGATGGACACAGCCCACATTTAGGATGTTGACAAAAGTGGCTGAAACCAAGACATCCATCAATCCAAGCGTCAATGTGAGCCATACCTTTACATGCTCGCTATTTGCCTTTCTGAAAACAGGCACTTGCCTTACTTCACAGCAGTGATTTTTAGAGCATATGTTCACTATATACAGTTCCTCTTTGAAAGTTCTGGACACACAGATGTTACTCTTTGGAATTGCTCAAAAATTTCAATATTCTTTTGAGTACTTGATATTTACAGTTTGATATTTAAAGTGTGCAATTTGTTATCTAAATTGCACAGCACTGTTTCAGTTTCCTGACTGAATGACCCAACTTTTATGAACCTTTCCAGCTTCCACAGGAAAAGGTTTTGTTTAGACACGAAACACCTTTCCATGATTAGACAAATATCAGCTACCTCTAAAAACTGTTGCAAGAAGGGTTGAACAAAGAGAAATAGAAATTATATTTAGAACTCCACAGACATGCAAATAGTTATTCCTTTATTCACCTACACCACATATGTAGGCCCAGATAGCTTTTCTTTTTTACTGATGTTGCTTTTACTTCGTACTTTGAAGAAAAGACACATGGCTAGTCTGAAAGCTGATCAGATTCTTCGTTCATTTGAAAAGCTTATTTCTGAATAGTACTTGCAAATATGTGATGAGCATAAATTTGGAAACCGCTGAAAAACTAGCTATGTGTCATAACACAGTGTCATTTTTTCTGATGTTGTACAGAAGTACGATGAAAAGCCAAAGTCCTACCAAAAATCCACTCAGTGATGACCAACGAAAGGAGGATTTGAAAACTGGCATTATTTCTGGACATGTTCTATGGCCCTTTTCATGCTGGCAGGCAGGTACTTATCACCTCTTTGCAAAAATTTGGGGTTTAAAAGCTGTCTCCTTAAGCCTCTCGACCACTACTTGTCCCTCCACATTGACAACCTGAGCACTGACAAATTTTGAAGCTTCCTTGGCTTACTTTTAAATTTTCCTTTCCACATCCTATGCCAGCAGTTACCCAGAGGGAGAAAAAAAACCCACCGTATCCATCCTTCAAAAAGTCTAACTTTCACTCTGCTAGTTCTAATCCATTATCTAGGCCCACTAATGTGTACTACATCATCAGAGGAGCAATGCTCTGATGATGTAGTACAGCCCATGTACATGTACATCATCAGAGTTATATCCTTCTGATCTGCCTGTGGGTTTAATAAGCATTCCAGATGGCTTGCTATGCCTGAAGCAAGAATGGATAATCACACAGCTCTACCCTCAAAACAATAATAAAATAAGGACACAGTAGCATAGGGGCTCATGCCTGCCAAAAACATTCAATAGACTGTATAATACAATAGTCCAATGTGATTGGTGAGGCACATTTATACCCTAGCTATTTACAGGTGAAAGGGACCTGGTTTTAAATAAAACAGAGGTTACAAACACGTAGTGTTATTGTTATTATATATTGCAGTGCGGCTGCAGTGCCTGAGCCAGGCGGAGCACTGGGCTGCGGCTGGCCCACCGGCGGGCCCATGGCTGTACCCTCGTATCTCACGTATGCAAAGACACGGCTTAGGATTGGCAGGAGGAGGACGGCCTGATCTGAATAATGGCTCAGCGGCATTTCTCCGGAGCCGTACAGTACACGCATATCTAATCGGTTATCTATTGGATTTGCAGGGTATCCATCAGCCCAGCCTCCAGTCATCAAGTACTGTAGCAATAAGTGTCACGAAGCCTTTCCTACTCAAGTAAAATTATTCCTTGGTGGCGTTGCTCGATGCGAATAACCTGAGCGATGCACGCTGAAGTGGCCAGCGCTGCAACAGCCAGTTCTGCAACGGCAGGGCTGCTCCGAAAATGGAGCTTGCCACTCAGAGATCATTACCCTACTCCTTCCGCATCGCCGTGCCACGACCAGGCAAGATCTGGAGTGCTACACATTAGGTCCCAGCAATTAGGAGAACAACCATCTTTGTGCTATTTAAATAGCTGTAACTTGAAAGGTTTTTTTTTTCTTTTTTCTTTTTTTGAGAAAGGAAAAAAAAAAAAAAGTGTACATGGAGAAAAAAGAAAGAGGTTAAGAGATGGAGGCTCAACTTTCTTATTCCTTTGAAGGATTGAGAACTGGAGGGAGGAGAAAGCAGCAAAGCAGCACTTTGATTCAGTCCCCAGGAGTGCCCTCTCCCACAATTGGACATGTGGGACAAGACACAGGTGCAGCGGCCTGCGCCCCCTCCCCAGGAGGGGTGCAAACCCTCAGAGCTGCTGGGACATGAGTTCAGGGGTGCCTTGAAGCCAAGAGAAATTTTGACGTGGACTTTAGCAGGGACTGGATTTCAATCTAGGGTTGCAGAGAAAGACTGGATACCCAGATAGGCTCAAGTATATCTGTCTCTGTGGGAGGAAAAGGTAAATCATCCCACCTCTCAGCAGACTTCACTCAGAGAAGAGTAGCTCATTGACGTCAACCATTTAGTGAGCTGATGGATAATTTTTCCCTGGCCAAACAAGTGGGTTCTACTTTAGTTTTAACATTAAACGCTATTAAATGAAATGAATACAGCATGTTTCCATCATACGTGTTGCCGAAGCTGCTGTGACAGCTACGAAGCTGCTAGGCATGATGTGTCAAGAAAATGTACCAGAAGAAAAGTACATGGAGCTACTGTCAGAAATACAAGCAGGATGGCAAACGGCGTATCGGCTTCATATGCTGTTGAAATGATTTTTTAATTGTTTCTGTATACCCAGGCAGATCTTTAAGGGTTAACTGCACACAATGTAATGAATTCAATAATGATGAGTTAAAAAAGGTCTAATTAGCAAGTAACCACTTTATTATGAAAGGAAATGGTAATGAATTTAATAGCTCAAAATCATTAACAATATTTAGTTTGCTGGTACTTGTTCTCTATTATCCTCATTAATACGAACATTTAATATGTTTTAAAATGGATTTGTAATACTTTTTGTACCATGAGGTTATACTGACAAAAAGAGTGTAATTATTCTGTTAATTGTAATCTCTGTCTGTTTGTGCTCCAAATAGCAGCATATTTAGGTGTTAATAAAAAAAAATATAAAAGTAATTAAGAGAGGGAAGTTTAAAATGTAATTAAACAAGAACTCTTAAATTACAGGATAAACTTCTCTGAGGAAAAAGTTTTGGAATAGAGCTCCCTGAAAAACAAGTTCCTTCTACTGAACTCTCTTCTGTTTTCTCATCCAAAAAAGGGGGGAAAAAAGGAAGAAAAAGTAAATAGAATCATTACTATTCTATTACTATTACCTTAAGTCACCCAAGAGTAGTAATTTCTTTGCACACGGTATCATGTCAGTCACCACCACTCAACTGACCTTCTCCAGATCTGTTCCTGACCTTCTGTTTGTAAACATCTTGCTCCCTTACACCATATGTATCTATATATCCTCTCTCCTGGCAGCATCTCAGGTGCCACCGAAGCACCACGTTTGCTGCTGGCTCTCTCACCTAGGAAGCTCCAGATCCTTCCCAACAAAAATAAAAATGAAAAGCCAAACTCCAATCAGCTGTTGCACCTTCCTCATGCCTGTCACACTCACAGTGGCCACAGTGCTCTGGGCAGTGGTCCTGGAGGCATAGAGGCATAAACCAACCAAGGTGCTCTTTTGACAACAGGCAGTGGAAGCAAGTGTTCAGAGCTGACATTACAGACCTGCCCTGAAGTGCCAGCGACAGCCAGTGGGGAGAAGGGAGGCTGGATGGCTCCGGGGTGCACAGGAGGCTCAGGTGGTGCTGGGCAAAGGCAGATACAAAAAGGTCCATAAAGCAACAGGCATGACTGGGAAGGGCAGGAGAGAATGCCCATGTTCACAGCTCCTAGGCAATACCTAGCAGTACTACAGGCTCCTGCATCTGTGTTGATTTTCCTTCTCCCTCTGGTACAAGCTGTGAGAGATGGTGACACACAAAGGCACGACACAGCACGGCACAGCACAGCATGACGAGGCACAGCACGGCCATGCAAGGTACGGCACGGCATGAAAAGACAAGGCAAGGCAAGGCAGCATTTGCCTGTTGTGGTACAGCCCTTTCGCTTAGCCATAGAGAAGAAACTCCTGAGCCTGTTTTCATTTGCTTAACCTGTCTCTGGTGAGCTGTATTCCTGTTTATAAAGGCCTGCATTAGCCAAAGCAAATCCTGACAAATTTCCTTTTGTGCTATATTGGATGTTGGTTTCTCCTTAATCCATGTGGAATTATTGCAGTGCCATTACCCTTTTCTCATCCACCTCTTCCCTACCACATCAGTTTTTAGTGGCTGATTATTACCAATCAGGACCCTCTTCAAAATCCTTCCCATAAAAATCAAATCACCATTCAACCTTCCTTAATACCAGAAACTTTTGGAGCTGTTTGCTCTGTTGACAGCACCAGCTCCTCACTGAAAACAGCTGTTCCCAAGACTTATCTGCATGCCGATGGGCAGAGCACCGGGTGACAGGAGGGCTGTGTCCTGGCATATGTGCAGCCCACGCAGGTGTCCCAGGGCACGGTGGGGCTCCCTGCACAGCTCATCGCAGCACTAGCACCTTCCCTTCCCTGGCAATTGCCTTAACAGGCTAATTTAAGAAACTGTGCTGAGCAGTCACAGCAGATTTCAGCATTATTTCTCTGAAATAGTCAGGGTCATTCAATTTCTTTGTTTAATTTTGCACAGTCTGTGGCACTTGTTGGCAGTGGGATCCATGCCCATAGAGTCACAGGCATATGGCTGCCCATGGTTGCAGTGGGTCAGACAGCTATGGAAACATTTGGTTTTGTGCACATCTCTGGGTCACTATTCAAGCTTCCTGAGTGGTGGCCCAACCAAGAACCCCCTTCCAGCCCACATGGATAGCTAGCCCACCAAAGAACATTCTCTGTTTAATTTTTTTTTTTTCCTGAGAAAAGGAATTCAAAAACGGTTTAAATTAAAGTGAAGCATCTCATTTGCCCACGAATGACATTTTTCAACTTTCCATTTTACAGGGAAAAGTTGTGAAGGATTCTTTTTTTTTAAAAACTTATTACAATTTCTTTTTTTTTTTTTTTTTTTTTTTTTTGAATTGCCAGTGAAGAGAAAAATATGTGATTTGCAGAGCTCTAAAAATAACGAGTTAAAATAGTTTCTGCCTCTCAAAGGAGGCCTCTTAGTCCTATAATTTCTGCAGATTTTGCCTTTCAGGATGGGTATTTTAAAGAATGATATAATGTCATTTCTATAAGTATCGTCTCATAATCTGCTGCTACTGTTGGAAATATAAGGTTAGAAACAGCTTGAGCAGAAGAAATACCAGCTCGCCCAGCTCTATTAAAAATATATACATATTTTAAGAAAAGGGACAGGTTGTATATCCCAAAGGTGAGCAAACGCTGCCAAACATTTTTTGAGAATATTTCTTTTGATTTCTATCTTCGTCTGCATTTGCAACCCTTTTGTGTTTGTCTACTGCAAAGAGTTCAGCTATGACTATTACGGGGATGTTTATTCCTAGACAGAAAATTTTAGAAAGAACACTTACATTTGGGCTAGGAGAGCATGTACAGTATTTCCTTCTAGAAATAAACAATACCAATTGTGCAGTTGAAACAAAAAAAAATAAAAACAAAAAAGCTATTAAAAGTTCAAATTACTCAAGTAAAAAATAAGAATCATCTATCTACCTTCTGTCTAATCCATCCAATCTATCACACTTTTAGTTTTTAACTTAATCTAATCACCTTTGCTCAGAGGAGGCCTCTGTGGCCCCTGTGCCCAGGACTCGTCGCAGGTGCTGAGAGAGGATAGGGAGTGGGGCTTTGCTGCCAGAGGAGACCTCACCACAGTGCATGGGAGGGAAGCCACCACCTCCTGCTGCATGGCCAGCAGAGCGGACATGCTCTTCGAGATTAGTCACCATTTATCAAATGGTGCCGGGGGCCCGAGACAGCAGCTGAGAGGGCAGCAAACATTTGTGGGTTGCAAAGAATGAGGAAGGAGGCAAATGCCAGATGGAGAGGTGAAAAAATTCTTTGGGGAATATATTCTTCCGGGAAAAGGAAGAAAAAGGACTGGAAGAAAATGGTGTGGAAAAGCACAATGGTACCACCTGCAGTGCTTCAAACACACTTGGCCACATGCACACTGATTTCGCATTCCCATGACCCTAAGCTGAATCTGCTCAAGTAAGCAGTGGAATTATTTTGGTATGCAAGCTACTGGTGCACCACGCTTACCCTTAGCACAGAGTCTTTGGGGCTTCAGGAATAGCCAGCATGTAACAAACCAGTCATCTAGAGCCTTCTGAGAGCACGAGCACGTTGCAGGATAATCAACTTATCCCTGTTTTTGTAATTCAATCCCATAATAAATAGAATGCTTGCTCCAAATCTGTGAGAGTTTCAGGAAAGAGCCTAAAGATTTGGCTTTGGACAGCTGTGCTGCTTTCACCCTCTCCCTGTGCTGCCCTTCCTGGTATCCTTCTCATACCCATCATGAGAAGAGCTGATAACACAAGAAAGATTCAGGAGTTACTGAACGAAAATCAACTCACTTTGAAACTGGAAGCTTTGGTCTTGTTAATAATAAAAACAAACGCAGTGAGAGCCAGACTGGCTTCTCCTTCTCATAGAGGAAGAATGCCAGGGAAAACCAAAAAAAAATAAAGGTTTCTCTTGGTGCTAGCAAGCCTCCATTCTCTTCTGCAAAACAAACAAGAAAAGACCTAATATTTCATCTCTGTGTTCAGTTCTACTGGTTTTATTGACTAAGATACAGGTATATTTCATGCTCAACATTTGCCTTGCCAGTGCACAGTGAAACTTGAGGAGCACTGCTCCCCCCGACAGACAGAGCTAGTTGCCAGACACAGCCGATACAACACGTTTCCTTCACGGAGCTGTTATTTTTTAATCTCTGCAATTACTTTCCTCATCCTACCCAAAAGAGGAATCGCATGCACAGATGAATCTCCTCAGGAATTCGAAAGAAAGCTTTTATTGCAGAATGGGTGCCCCTATCAAAATCTCTGTGCTATGGGAATGATGGTGAAGAATTTGTCATTTACAGTAGTTTTCCTAATGGAGGGCTCATTCTTTTAGGTCTACCCTTTAGACACGAGCTTTTTGGAAGGTAAACGTCTCCCCGGCTTGGGATGCCTCTCAAGCATGCAGATCTCGATGACCTTCTGCAGAAGAAGAGGTGCCCTAAAAGGCTGCTCCTCAGGGATGCCTAAGCATGTTTATCCTTTAAAGAGGGACTCACGCAATTCCCAGCCCAGATGGTCCCAACAGTCACATGATGTGAGACAGGTTGTTTTAGTCTAGCAAAGCCCCACTGTATGTATTTTCAAGCAAACAGTTATTGTTGAAGGTAAAAATAGGAGGACCTTCCCCTCCACATTATCAATAGATTATCATCTTCAACATCTGTGTAAGTTTTAAGCAGTATGCTCATTTTATGGCTTAGAAACTTGGGTTAGTCATTGATCTCTGGATGTGTATAGAAAAAATAGGATTTTCTGGCTCCCACTTTAGTTCCTATTCTAGTCTTAACTTAAACAGTTTCCTCACTAAAAATTCAAGTGTTCTATCATCTGAATTCATATATAAGCTCTTTTACTTCCTTCTTATCCTGTAAGTCATAACTACCTAAGCTACAGGTAAATGACAGAGATTATTGGTAGTTTCTAAAAGAATGCTAAAAGATTTTTTCGCACAGTAATTTATTTTAAACAAAAAATATTCCATCTACACTTGCTTAAGACAAGCATATAGGTACATTTATCTCTGAATCCAAGAGCATGAACTGAAGGAACAACAGAACTCTGCATTTACCAGTGCACCATTGTAATAATTACCAGGGCAAATGGACTGGCTCTTTTAGCCACATGGATAATATCAAGGCCAAGATGCCTAAATCCAGCTTGGCCTGCATCTGACTGAAGAAATTTGTTGTACATAAATAGACACAAAGATGAATGTTATTCCTGACTCCACCCATGACATATGCTAGACTCCATCCTGTGGGTTGTCGAGGCTAATTGTGAGACACCAAAAATACTGCAATGTTGCAGGGTATTTATTTGCATTGTGAATATCAGCTATCATTTCTTTTACTAAAAACAAACAAACAAACAAAATTACTTCAGGAAGGAAAACAAAGTCATCAAATTGGCTAAAGAAAGCAAGCCAAGCCCATTGCTTATGCCTAATCTTTCTTCGTGTGGTTATCATTGTTAACTTTGTCCTTTTTTCTTCTGGTGTACTTACCTTCCTCATGAGAAAAACAATACAGTGCTCAGGTGTTGTTTCGCAAAACACCCTCATGTATGAAAAGATCTGATTTGTCAGCAGTCTTCTTTCACTAACTTGACTTGTATTTTATAGACACTTAAATCCAACAAAATCTATCCATGTCTTGACCAGCCATCAGCATTATTATTTCCATCTAAATCTAGGTCAATGCAAACATGAAATATTAAAACAACAACGAAGGAAAAAAAAAAAAAAAAGGCAAACCTGACAAAGAAGTTAAAGTAGGGTAACAACAACTCAAGTATTTGCACTTCTCAAATGGCGAGGGAGAAGATGGTCCCCCACCAGGACCAACACAAACTTCAGCAGACAAAGTACCAAGATACAAAGCAGAAGACACTTACTAAGGTCTCAGATATTGGTTTTGGGGGTAGGGAAGAGCTGAAAACCACCAGATCTAGACTCCCCTTCAGGGACTGATTCATTTTTCTTGCTACTAAAATGTATTCCTTCTTAAATATAACTTTATGAAGTGAGGGCATCCGCTCTGCATTGATTAGCATATGCCAACAGAGGACATAGATAAGGTCACTCTAACTTCATGCCATTGAGAGCCCCTTGCAGAGGGTGCATTCCTTTCTGGGCATCCAACAGTCTTTTCTACCTCGTTGTCATCTTATGTATAAGCCAGGAGGTGGGAATACCCAAGGAACACCACACACTCGCAAAGCCTGCAACATGAAATCTCTCCGCTCGTGGGTCAGCAGATGTTACTTTCCAGGTGCATCCTTGGGCAAACAGCACTAACACAGGGATATCCCATATGGGCTGATACCAGAACTGTTGCCTCAAGCAACCGCTTTGGTCCTTGCCCATGAGGTAATGTGAGTAAGGGTTGTGGCTCCCTGAGATAACACAAGGATGGTGGGTCCCCAGACTCACTGGTAACGAGGTTTAAGTTCGCCTCATGTATTAAAAACACCTTTTAAACCCTCCTCTTTACAAGAGAATACCATTAAAACACTGATGCATATCAAGAGGAGTGCTGGTCTAGAGGGAAATTCAATCCTTTCAGGCTCTCTGGGAGAAGACAGCTGCCTTCACATCCGTATCTCACTGCATGTAAAATGTACCCCAAAGGAAGTACAATGTGCATGCCCTTCTGCTGCTAGCTAGTGAAAACACATGGAAATGCCATGGTCCCACCACTCACCACCAAAGCATGTCCTATCGAATTTAATGGGCCATTACCATCTTCCTACTGGCTCCTTCAGTTCCCGAGGGAACCCACCAGTGACCCACAGGGCATTTCCAGAAAGGCTATGGAAAGTGTCTCTCACTCTCTTTGTAATTCCAGAGGCTTTTAAAGCAATTTCTCCAAAGCCCTAATACATTTCTCTATCATCCACCGCTTTGATCATGAGCACATTGTGTAGGTCTTCTCCACAAAGCCTGGAAGGCAAGGGTTGTGCTCCTGGCACCTCCACCAGCAATGCTGATTGCATCCTCAAAGTTTCAAACTCGCTGTGTATGCTTGTTACTTGCAGGGCCTGACATGTGAATGGACCTGGCTGGTGGCAATAGCTAGCATTTTTCTTTGACAACGGCCGTATTAACAGATCAAACTATTGGTTTTAAACATCTTAAAACATGTATTCTAATAGTGAATACAGGGCACTGGTCCAAGCCTTCTGTAGTCAATGAAATGAGGCAGTTTCGAAAGATGAATTTGGAGCCATGACCTTGAATTGCTCTCTATACTCAGAGGAGAAATTGTGAATCTGTCACATAACATCTTTTAACAACTTTTATGTCTCGTATTAGTTTTGTATTGTGTTGCCATATACATCTATATAAAAGTAATACAATACTGTATATATGTCTGTGTGTGTGTGTGGAATCCACGAAGGCATCACAAACACTCTTGAGTCATTTCCACATTCCTATATGCAAAAGTGGGCATTTCAGTGCTCTCCTGGTAAAAACCACAACTATAATCTGGCTTTTGATGCTAGTCTTCTAAAAATCTCAATCTGCATGCATAAAAGGAAGCAATTACACACTGCTGCTCATGCCTTGTACTGGAAGGAAAACCTAGACCGGTGACAAGCAATTTTTTACCTGTCATTTGGGTGGTCTCAGGCCAAAGGTATATAGAAAAGGCTGCAGAGGAACACCCTGCTTGATCATATAAGCAGTGTTATTCTTGAATTAGAGATAAAAAAGAGTGGAAATTCTGTCTCTCATTGCCAGCAGTCTATGCTGAACACACATTAAAAAAGAATCAAGAACGTATTTTGGTGGGAAGACTGCAACACGAGGAGAGACATTCGCCCATCCACAACTTTGCCTTTTTAGGACAGCCCTGACAATGTTTTGCTGTTTGCTTTTCCACTAGGAAGCATGGGAAAAATGGAGACCTCACATGATTTGAACACCTCCTGCATTTCTCTACTTTGCTCTCTGCATCTCTTGGGAGTTTGGTCCACAGAAATCTTCATGGAGGTTTATTTTTTCTACCTAAAAAAGCTTTACCCATTGATGAAGGACTAATCTAGTGAGTTGACGTCATCATATTTTCATAACCTACTATACCCTGAATCATCCTGGTCCTCAGCAGGGATTTCCTTGGCTTGATAAAGCCAGTACTTAGATGATCGTGTTACCTGTGATAATAAATTAGATCCTAACTGCAGCTTCCGATTATGCTTTGGCTAAGCAACAGAATAGGCTTTATAACTGTTACTTTCAAAGGCAGAGAGAGGATAACATTCAAAGAGGTGGAAGCAAGAAAAGACCCTATTGTGTTCTTCATCTATGCCTCCTCTGCAAGGAGCAATGCCTACAGACAACTCTACTTGGATGACTGGAAACCATCTCTATTAGGGTACATTTTAAAAATCCTTCAGGACAATATCTGCTCTAATCAAGACTAGCAAGACTGTCTGATTTCCTCACAAGGAGTGCTGTTTATACAGTTTCAGAGTATTGGGTCCTATCTGCGCGCACCTCACAATCCTGGCAACCCTGGCCAAGAAACACTACAAGTTTCCCCGGAACAGATGTTTATGGCTTACAGCAAAGAGGGAAAAAGAAAAAAAAAAGTGCAAGGGCACATCTCCTAATTGCCGCACTACTTTCAACCATCAAAAAAATTCTGTTAAAAAATGTGACGATAGTGCAAACATCTTAAACATCTTAAACTCTTTCATTTACCTCTCATTTTAACATTAGTCAGAGTTAGCATGCTGCCAGTATACAAGGGTGCAGCCCTTGTTGTTCTAAACCTCCTAAAGTCATACTGCTCTGGGAAAGGACAGGAACCATAAAAAGCCTTAGCTGGGAGGCAGCTTTTATACTTATGTTCAGGCCTCTAGTAAGTTGTCCCACCAAATGTAATGAGACCTCCTGCTTAGCTGGGGCTCTTATTTCCAAAGCTTGTGCCTGCAGCACTCTTATATTTTATAAGCCATATTAACTCACCTCTTGCACCAGGAGGTTGGGTCAGTGGCACACTGTCTAATAATGGAACATATTTGTTAATACTAATAGACATTTGTAAAACTACCACATGCCTTTAGCCTTCAAGTCAAAGCACAGGATGCTTGCTAGGGTTGTGAAATGTATGATGTAAAACTTGGGATGTTTTGGTTACAACATATCTCATTTATTTTTACTGTCATCACCCTCCCTGGTATATAATACCTGCTGCATGCAGAGTGAAATATTGCAGATGTTTTCAAAATAATACTGGGCTGGTGGAGAAACCAAAAGGTCTCTTGTGCGTAAGGTCTGGTTATTTTCACTTCAAAACAACTAGGCAACAAAGTTTCTGTGTGCTTGTATTTTAAAAGGCCTGGATTCCTATGCGCTGACTCATACTTGTGCTGCCCACCCAAAAACTTACCTCTAAGAACTTGGAGAGAGACTCCAGCCATTTTAATACCCTCAGGATTCAAGAATGAAGAGTAAAAAGATAAAACTAGTTATAACTATTCATTAGTTTTTTGTACTTCACATAATTTGTGCAATGGCTTCAGGGGTCTAATTGAATCACTTTTCCCACCTTGTCTTAATTTTAATTATGCAGCAATCTTTTTTACCAACCTGTGCAAAGGAGCCATATGAAAATGTGACATATGACAATATACATTTACCTAAGCTCTAGGACTATTCTGACCTACAGGCAATTAGCTACTGCCTCCAGCACTCAAACGACCAATTAAAGAGTTAACAAAATGCCCTCCAAATCACCTACATGTTCAGGTTTTTGGACTGCCATGAACATTATACTTCAACTGATATAATTTTTGACTGACTGATTTACTAAGTCTGCATCGGCTAAAATTCCAGAGCCATGCCTGTAAAACTGAAGAATCAGATTTTATGAGGTGCTTTCATTGTCATTAAAGACGATCCCACCTTAGCCCTTTCCCTAACAAGACAATCTTGCAGCAGTCATTACAGAATGTGATCCCAGCTTGTCATCAGGGAAAAAATGGCTTGCTAGGTCAATGAGGACTGCACTAAGTTCATCTCAAGGATGTAAGACATCGCTCTCAGTGGCTACCAGCCAAGAACAAAAAAATTCAACAGCCACAAAGGATTGATTTTTCCAAGACATGGTCCCCAAGTTTTACAGGTAGCCAATTTCAGAAATCCAGAGAGATTAAATCAGTAGTCACAAACGGTCACCTTTACATCTGTTCATGATTTGCAAAGTAGTAGTGAGCACTTCACTGCAGACAACAGATCATTTACAGCCGGAAGTGCACAACAGGACTGACCCTAAGACAGAAAATTTCAAAGAAAATTGTATTCAAATGCGTTCTTGCATGGGAATAAGAGTCCTAGGACACTGCTAATTATACCAACTAAGAGAGAAGTGAGGGGTGCTAATCTGCCCAGGAAATCCCAAGTTCCAGTCCTGCCGCCAGCAGTAACTCAAGTTGTGGTTTTGTAATCTCCTTTCCTCCCTTCCTCAGCTGGCAATGGGGGATAACAATTTCCCCTGACATATATTATACATGGTACCTCGAGGACTGACATTCTTAAAGTGCTCTGAAAATGGGCATATTGTCTGGGTGACCCACCAGAGTCATACTGGGCATTCCACCATAATTTAGGAAAGTTCTGCTTCTGCTTTCTATGAGCAGTGTGGTTTCATGATGGTATCTTACAGGTACAGACTGCTTTGCAAATCCACCATTGCCTTCACACAAGAAAAGCATGACTCTGTGATGAAAAATGCCAATTTGTAAAACTGTTATAGACCTAAGACTTGTATGCAGACTCCCAGCTAAACTGCTGCTGTTCCTCTGACGCTGATGGACATCATCCGTCCAACGGTCTGAATGCTTGGCAGAAACTTTTCTGAGATTGAACAGAAAGAGAAGAGTATTACTGGTCTTCCTTCTCTGACTACAAAGACACAAATACTACCGAGATTTACACAGGTGAAGTCCATCTGGCTTTGCAGACCCAGCAAATGCTTCACTTGAAAGCATACCCATTCACAATATGAAAGCATACCCAAAAAGCATCGCAATCTTCTGGATGCCATCAGAAGCTGAAGACAGAGCTAAAGAATCCAGAGCAGAATTTCTCTTCCACTCTCTGAACTTTCATTACTAAGACAAGGCCCAAAGGGCATGTTGACCAAACAGCTTCACTACACACACGGGGTAAGGTGAAGCGAACGTCATCATGGAGATAAATGAATCAGACAGTCCAGTGACTTAAGGCTACTTGTCTTCTTGCCTACCATTTGGAAACCAATGTCCGGCAGCAGCAACCTTAGTTCTCCTGTTTTCCGAGTCAGTGGTTGCAGGGACCATCATGGAGGTGACACTCTTGGCCTTCAAGGGGTTAGAGAAATCAATATTGGCAGCACAAAGGACACTTAATGACAGATTCAAAAAAGTGGTGTTTTATCAGTGGAGGAAACGAAAGGGGCGAAAACAGGTAGTTGTAAATGGCCAGGTAGGCAAAAAAATAAGCCCATACAAAAAAAAAATAAATAAAACAGTGCTTTATTTTCTTGTCTCTATTTGCTGTGCAGTCCAGTCAAAGAGTGAAAAAGCAACTGTTGGATGCCCAGGGCTTCTTTGCTTTGAAAAATACCGAGTCAAACTTAACAATGAAGAGCAGGGATTCCATAAGGTTGTTTATGTATGGCACACATGCAAATGCATGTGATTATGTAGAAGTGTGTCTGTGTGTAGTGTAGCATTAACACCAATTCTTACAGCCTTATGAAATGATATCTTATAAAGAAAGAGAGGAAGAAAGGAAAAGCAAGCTAGATTTTTTTTCTCCCTTCACAAATATGATGCAGTTTACAGAAGCATGGTCCTTTTTTAGGAAGAATTCTAAATGCATCATTCAAATATTGTTTGAGCTGAATACATGATATACATATCATGAATACATATAATCACAGCACAGTCTTTTGTGGAAGTTCTGAAAATAGCATTGGAAAAAGCTGACCATGAGTTTCCATCTAAGGATTTGCATTTGGTTAACATGTGTGAACCAATTCCATTCATCTCACCCTCAATGGGAACTATCCTGCAGCTCCTAATGGTGAAGCTGAAAAGTTTGGCCTGAATGACAGGGATCATTTACATGAGCCTGATGGCAAGGACAGCATTTACAGCCACAAGATCTAACTGCGTACTGGGGAGCCCCATTAAACTGAAAAATCCCTATCGGTTATGCAGTATATGCAATATGCTACCATATTGCAAAATGCAGTCAAAAGAGTACGAGCCTCACAGCAAGTTAAGTTTTAAGTTATCTGTTGATTTTCCTAACCTTTTTCCACCAGTTCCTCTTTGGAAGGAAAGGTTAGGGTTGCCAGGAGCATTCAAAATTCCTTCTCTCCAGCTTGTCTTGCAGGATGTAACTCGGTTTCTCTCGACTCTCCAATTGCAGAAGGCTGTAGGAAAAAATAAAAGAGGGAAAGGGATAAATCAAAGGAAAATAGGGCAATTAGGTGTGCGAGCTTAGCTTCAAAAAACTTTGCATCCACTCTCTGCTCAGCTGGGTGCGTAGAGCTGCTGGGAAGCATTGCACCGCAGGGGGGTCTGCACTGAGGGTGTCGGGAGATCAGAGGGGACATCGCTGCCCTCTGCAAAACCTGTGGGAACCAGTGAAACTGGAGGATGTGGGAAGGGTGGCAGGGAGGGCCGAGTGCTCTCAGTAGCATGTTTCCTAGGAAACCTTCGACAGCAAATATCACATTAGTCCTGCCTTGTGGCCCAGCTCATGTGATGTCAAGAACAATTTCTCACAACTCAGCTCAGAAGGTTAGCAAGACTTGGTGAAATGTTCAGTGATTCCAGCCTGACTGTCCAGCTGGGAATGAAACAAGAAATTGAGGGTGTTTGCATTTGTTTTGGAGGGTTTTGACAGATTCCTAAATAAATCTTTTTTATTTATTAAAAAAAAAAGTACATTTGCCTTATAGCCTCACAGGTTTATGGAGACTAACCCAATTGCCATGTTCATTTTCAAGGCTCTCCTTTTAACAAAAGAGATTTTCCAGAAGTGAAAATATAGTGGGGAAAAAAAAAATAATAATTAAAATAAAAAAGAAGGAAAAAAAAAAAAAAAGGCAAAAAGCAATTCCGTGGAAGTCTTAGGGTAGTTTGATTGCCATCTAGTTCATATGTTAATAAAAAAACAAAGCTCCATCATAGACTTCTGGTGTTACAAAACTTCATTTACAACTATCCCTTCTAATTTCTGTCAGCTGCAGTCTGAAAATATCCATAGCCTATTGGATTTAAAGAGAAAAGCCATAAGCTCTGGCAGCACAACTCATATATGCGATGCACCTTGGCCTCCACCAGCTCCTTGCCCTGGGGCTCAAATGCCTGCAGAGGGGTCTGAGCGCAGGGATGCAGCATTTTACTTCTCAAGGCTGCACAGCCTTGGGTGGTTGAATATCTGGGGTGACTACACGGTTCCATGGACCTTCCCACAACATAACTGTTGTGCACAGGTTATGTTTTTCTTCCCTAAATCTTTGCAAACTGGCCACACCACAAGGCAACTGCACAGTATTGTAGAGGAAAGGTGCCAGCTTTTCTGTCTTTTCTGCTGGCTTCACATCTGTGACTTCAGTGGAGTTTCTTTGACTTCTAATTCTTTAAGAGAAAAGAGACTAAAACTAAAAAATCTTCCTCTGGTGACACACTTCATCTCATACTTAGTGAAATATAAAGACCTTTTTAATAGAAAGTAATATATTTAAACAAATTAAAAATAGCCCCACTAATTTCTTTTTAATCATAAGCTAACTTAGGTGTGTGACCTCTTTATTTCCTTTTGCTGTTTCTCATCTTCAGTGATTTGAGCCCTCACATCTAGTTTTTTTTTTCCTTCCTTTTTTTTCCTTCCCAGGGAAATGAGAGATGAATACAAAAAGAACAAGACAGCTTGAGGTACCTAAGAAACACCAGCATAGAAATAGGTCCATCATTTCCTTTCATCCCATTTTAGATACAGGAGGCCTGATGGATCAGCTTTTCCTTCAGGAAAGCTAGGATTAAAGAGGTCAGGTCAGCAGTGTGAGAACGTCTTTAAGAACAGTGTGGGAACACAAGATTTCCTTACTAGCACGTTAATGTAGAGAATCTGAAGCTCATTTACAAGAAACAGGGACAGCTGATATTACCCCATCCCAAGTCCACTATGTCCTTAGAGCTGTTAGATCCACCAAGTGGCAAATCTCCGAAGCCACGCGTCACTGGAAATCTCATAAAACAGAACAAGGACAACATTAGGATTTACTGACCACTGTAAAGATTTCTCTTAAGATTCAAAAGCAAGGGTTCTGCAGGGGGAAAGCACGACAGCAAAGGCTCCAGCTGAGGTTACAGAAGGTGAGGATACACCCGACTGTTCAGCAGAAACGCGAGTCCCCCTGACCCACGAGCATCTCACAGCTCCCTGCATTTGTTACCCTCTCCGCCCACCTAAGGCCTCCCTCGTTTGGGAGATACCTGCTGGCGTTCACAAAGCAGCTTCTTTGTGCTCCCTGGGACAGGATCCGTCCTCCTGGGCTCTGCAGGGCTCCAGGCATCGGCCATGGGGCTCCGTGAGGAGAGGCCCCGGACGCTTCCAGAAGGTTCCAGAGGGTTCCGGCGGCCCCCTCACGGGGCACAGCCTGGCCCCTCAGTACCACTTCCGGTCAGGAATAGGTCTGCATTAATTTAAATGAATAAGTAAATAAGTATTTTAATAATAACGTTTTTTTCTAATCACATGAAAAATATTTCTCTGCTCTAGCTGTAAAATAAAGTACTCTAATCTCTCCCGGTTGACAAAAACATCCTGCTTTTTTGAATAATCTTTGAAAGACTAGTCTACCCACCCTCTCACACGTGTACTGTACATATGTCATATTTCTGAGACATGTAAATGTTATATAGCACTGACTGAAGGGATGAAAGGGTTGAACGCACCCACATAACGCTGCAGCGTCGCTGGAGCAGTCAAAGGGAGAAGGCTCTTCTTACATCAAAGTTGTCAGGTAAGGTTGTTTTCTCCATACAGGCATCCTTTTTTTTAAAGTTAATAATATCCCAGAGCAGTAAACAGATCTTGTAACACTTAGAGCAATTGCTTCTCATACATTAAGGACCTGAACAAATGAAGATTTAAACTCTGGTTATGTATAAATAGCCATATCATGTTTACCTGCGACGCTAGAATAAATATGCCCTCTTTCTTCTGAACTCTTTACAATAAAAATTAATTCCTCATCCGCAAGAGCTATGGATGAAACCTCCAGCAGTATGTTTTACCACACTTCCAGCTGCTAAACGCCTGCGATGGAGACGTCAAGAGATGAATTAATGGAAGCTCCCTGCACAAGCCTCTCTGCCACCAGGTAAGCAGTGAAGGCCCCCACCTGGCGAGCTGGGTGGGAAGGCGAGCACACTTCTTCCAGCCTCTCTAAAAGAGTGCATTGGTCTTGTTTGGAGCATGTTTAAGTCTTGTTCAGCACTACGATGCTTGGCAGAAATGGTATCTGGAGGGACTTGGCCACTGCTGACTCTGGTCCCTTCAGTGTCTCTGCACCAGCACTGTAGCACCTTCCACCATTATCTATCGCTGAAAATACACACAGGCCTAAATAATATCTCAGTCAGTATCTTATAGATATAAATGATTTGGAAAGAAATATCTGTTCTTATCATGAGGAAAGATCTATAACTCACTCTTAGTCTTTCATCACTAGGAGGAAATATACTGCAATTTACGCCAATACATTATCTCTTCTTATTTCCCTCTGTATGTGTATTTATCTCTCTGGGTCACTCTTTATCAATCCAGCCACCTGTGCTCACCCAAGCACACAGTTCATGCGTAGCCCAAGCTAGCCCTCTGGTTTGGGTGGGAGTCTCTGTTCTTCCCTGACCTGCAGCCCGAACGAATAAGAGCACAGCTGGTTTTCATACTCTAAACTACATTTTCCCTGCCTGCAGCTGAAATCCCATACTAATGTCATGTCATTTTGTCAGCCATCATGATCGGACGCCGAGTGGTTAAAATCAGCATGGCATCAGTCTCAGCACTGTAAATCTCAACAGGAGGGGCCTGAGCCAAGGCTGGAGCTGAGCTTTCCCCCAAGCCCATACATGTTTCAGCCTGGAGTTTTAGGTCAGGAATATTTTGAATTCCAGGTTGTTAAACTTACCAGCTTATGCACCCATCTCCCCTCCGGCTCCCACAGAGGAACCTCTGTGCTCTAAAATGAAGGTTGCTTCTAGCCCTTGCCTCTATGGTTTGCAGTCTAATGTCGTAAGATTCACAGCTACATTTCTTGCTTCCCAATCCACAACAGCAGTTAACCCTATCCCCGTGTATTTCCTCCACAGCACACTGCAGTTCTTTCCCAAAACACTAAGATCCTTCTGGTATACGTATACACACCCGGTGAAACCCGAACGTCTGGGATTGCAGCAAGATCAAATTTCGGCATTGATAGTCATTCATTCACTCATTCATTCATGGAAAAAGAT
Organism: Aythya marila; assembly: GCF_965140915.1. Lineage (NCBI taxonomy): Eukaryota > Metazoa > Chordata > Aves > Anseriformes > Anatidae > Aythya > Aythya marila. The sequence goes on along the minus strand of NC_139044.1, from coordinate 5,714,690 downwards.
ACAAGGACTCCATCCTGCCCAAGTACGAAAGCTTTTTTTTTTTTTTTTTTTTTTTTCCTGAGGAGTATTGCATGCAACAGCCAGCAACTGGCTGCCCTGTTTGGGACATAGGTGCTTTGTAGAAGATTCCTGTTACATCAGCTCACACATCAGCTTGCAAGAAAGCTTCCAAGTGGGGAAGCATATGATTTTTCATTTGGCACTGCGGTACTGCTACTAATAAAAAGAGTAAGCATTTTCTATTAGAGCCTGGAAAGAGTTTGCCAAAAGTCAGGGTTCTATACAGAAATAGCTGCATGTCCACATCAGTTAGTTTCTCTCGGAAACTTAAAAAAAAATTAAATATATCTTTTTGATGGCTTTACCCTGCACTGCCCAGGCACATTAAGCCACAGTAAACTACATTCTTATGGTTGTCATAACATTTCGCTCTGTGTTGCTTGCAACGTGAATAATCTATTAAGATATATAAGGTGCAAAACGCTGCCTTTATGTCTCCGAGTTCCCACAATCTGCTGTACCAACCCAGTGCAATTACTGCTGGAGCAGCGCAGGAGCGGTTCCCTGCCACTGCTGCAGCTGACCGGAGGGTCTGGGCCAGTGACTCCGGGAAGGCTTGGCCACAGCCATCAGGGCTGCGGGGACCTGCCTTCCTCCCACTGTTCTCCCCCTCCTCCTCCCCTATCCCAGCCTGTCATCAATCTTACTAAAATGACAGCAGACAGATGTTAGCCTTTGCAAAGATCAAATGAAATCTATGGCTTTAGGGCTGTTCACCAAGGAGCGGAGTAGTCTACACCAGACACGGGCACCAGCAGTCACCTCCTCTGCATCAACAAGCCTCGAATCAGTTTGGCAGCCATCACAGTCATCTCTCCACAGGCAACCCGAGTCCTGAAATAGATTTTGACAAACTTTAACGTTTTAGCCTCTCTACAGAGTTGTTTGCTTGTTTGTTTTTACAGCAAGATTGCTCATTCGGAAGTTTTTTGGGTGAGAGTTTTACATGTGTTGGGGGTGAGGTTGGGAGGGGCTTGTGTTTGCAGCCACATGAACAAGCAGCTCAGGAGTGCACAGGAGTGGGGCTTAATTTGGGTTTAGTATACTTGGCCCCTGCGAGTTCAGTACCTTGAATGCTGCTAGCAAAGGGGGAAAAAAAAAGATTACTCCATGGCATAAATATGCTGTATGTGCCCTTGTCTCATGCAATTTCTTTACATCGATGTGCAGGAATATTTATCCCCAGTAGAAATGTTTAACTAATCTGGTAAATGTCAAGCCATATGGTGTACATTGTAAGGATTTCATCAGGCCTTTTTAACTCTTTGTGAAAGTCTCTCCCTCTCTCGCTCTCTCTCTCAGTGCTTTTTCCTTTTTTTTTTTTTTTTCCTTCCCATTGCTGACCCCAACAGAACCTATGAGGCAGGAGATAGCGTGCATGGTGTTATTAACATTAGTGAGATCAGGAAGGTGATGTTCACGGTTTATAATAACAAGCAATATTAGCCAGAAGTGCAACTTGTGAGGCACCTTTATGCTGGGCAAAGAGTTGCTGAATGTAATTTTTATCAGCAGTGACCTGCAGAAGATCACTAATACTTTTTTTTTTTTTTTTTTTTTTCTTTATAACAAACCATCCACCCCAACAATGTACAAAATTCCCCGGGGCTACCTCATCTCTTATCACTTCCTTTGAATAATCAAGTCTTCACAATAAATAAACTGCAGCTCTCCAGCACTTTCAACTAAAGGAAATGTTTTTGTACTGTAACTATCTAGTGTATCTTCCAGAAAGATAGAGCGCAATTTACAATAAGCAATATCAAAAAAGAATAAACCGTTATGCTCGTGCCAATCCTTATTCATGGATTTATAACAAGACATATCTGTTTTCTTCCTATAAATCTTGACTCTATTTTTAGAGTTTGCAAATAATGACTCCAGTCTTTGGCTGCCTGCCACTTCTGGGAAAAACTAGAATAGTCACAGTGCAAGACTACAATATTAAAAAAAAAAAAGGGGGGGGGGGGGGGGAGAGGGAAGAGGAATCTTGCTGAACTCCAAATATTCCCTACCAGGAGAGACCATTCAAGATCAGTGGTAAGTGATGCAAATACACAGAACGTTTCAGAGAAAATGGCAGCAGGCTGGAAATTTGGCTTTACTTCTGCACCTATTCAGGAATTCTTTTTACCTAAAACAAATAGTGACAGCCTAAGCAAGCCCTTTGCTGCATCTCTGGCAGTGCTTGCACCAAGCAAGCTGTGAGCGAGCCTGGCCATCTCTGCTGGGCACCACTGCTGCCTGTCTGTCTCACGGGCCACTGGACCTGCTGTTAGCTTCTGTTGATGGAGACAGCCTCTGAGGGTAAAGGATTGTAGAACGCTTCTTGCTACAGAATAGTACAGGAATAAAAACTAAAAAATAAAACCAGGAAAAACTACCACCTCTGTAGGTGGTAGCTGTAGCCTCTGGACATTTTAGAGCGGTGGAAGGCTAGGGAGGGGGAGCTGCAGGTCAAGGAAAGGATAAGATCTGGGTGGCTGGGAATGGGGAGGGAGAAAGAGGAATGTAGTGAAGGAGGTAGAAAAGGAAAAGCAGGGAAATGACAGCATTCAGATAAATTTAGGGTTGAATGCAAACTTCTGGGGGAGGGGAGGCGTTTCCTGCCCCAAAACCTCTGAACTTTCTGAGATTCTCCTGTATTGCAAGTGATTTACCTGTAAAAGTGAACTGGAGAAAAGAAAGGAAAAAAAAAAAAAAGAAGAAAAAAAAAGAAAAAGGAGAAAAAAAAAAAAAGAGGGAGAAAATTGAAATAAACAATTCTCTGCTGTTTAAACAATCTTTCCATCCTACTCCCCCAGGGTCAAATGTTCAGGCACAAGGACACAAACAAAAAAAAAAGAAAGAAAGAAAGGAAAATCACTTTAAAAGGGGGATCTTTACACAAATGCATTAGCCCTAGTTTTCATCAATATAACATCAGTATATCAAATGTTAACACAAAGTGACTTCCCCAGATACCTGCAGTTCCTTAACTCCAAAATATTTATTGGTGCATTACACTTAACATTTCATCATTATTAAGGACATTCACAAGCAATAGTACAGCAGCTACTAGTGTAGTTATCTGAGCTTTGTTATATGCAGGCATTTTGGGAAAAAGAGTGAGAGAGAGAGGGAGAGAGAGAAGGCTAAGTTGTAAACACACTGAAAAAAGGAACGAGAAGACAAACATTAATAATTAATCAGAAGCACTAGTCCAAGACTTTGACTGTGAAAGCTATGAGATGAATGTATCTATTAGCCATGTATATTAAAAAAAAAAAAATCTCACACTAATGTGTTTCTAATAACAGCATTATCTGGTTGTATAGACAGCTCATGTCTGAGCAGCCTCTCAATATTCAGGAAGTTGTTGACAAAGACTTCAGCAATAGCCTGTGTGATTTTGTGTTATTTCCTTTAATTGAACCAATAAGACCTGCACTCCTGACCTTTGCTCAGAAGGCTAATTTGAGATTAGGGTAGTCTAAAAGTAAGAAATAGCAAGTGTATTTTTAAAGTACAGAAACATTTCTATAGTAATAGAAGATTAAGATGAATTTCAGTACTCGGATCCTTTCAGCCCCCAAGCCACTCTGCTCTTAAAGAGATTTTTGAAAGGACTTTGGTGGGACAATATAGTATCTTAGTTTTCAGAAAACGTTAATTCACTCAGCTTTGTCTTTGTGCTGAGTGTTTTAGGGCTTGTAATAAAGATGAAACCCATGACCCTGAGTCCTTGGTGTCTTTACCATCACCCACTAGGACATTCAGAAGTCCCTTAGGAAAACTTACACAAGAGCATAAAATATGCCATTTCAGATAATGAGTCTTTGTGTTTCTTATATTATTCTGGTCTAGCACTGCAGGCTGCAATACTCGAGCTATGTGTAAAAGCCAAGGAATGAATGAGACTGGCTCCTCAGTGGGAGAAGGAGATCCCAAGTGATTTGGGAGAAGATAGGAGAACAAATGTTTTGATTACAGCTGTGAACATTATACCAATATAGTAGAGAGACCCTGCTGCACAACTCTGTGCCAAAATACAGAGGAATGACTAAAGCCCAATGAAAAATGGGACAAAACAGAGCAGAGGGGGGCAGAATGGGTGTGGGTTTTAATATGTGTGGATTTACTCCATGTCTTCTCAGGCAGAATAATAAACAAATAGTGAGGCTGTCTGAGGAGCTGACCATGACCCAGGAGCCAGTGTCTAGTCCTGCTTGTGCTCCTGCCTCTCTGTATAGCTCTGTGGCTGCAGGGGTGCCTCGGTGTGCTATGCCTTCAGCCTCACGGGGCTACATGTGAGCCAGCCTTGATTTAAAAGAAAACCAGGAAGAGCTGATACAGTTTTCTTCCCGGGTTTTCCTTTCCCCACGCACTCTGTAAGGCTCCAGCTTATGTTTTCTTACACAGGGGCTGGAGGCGCATAGGTGCTCTTTCCACTGGAAGCAAGAGGCAGGAAAGAATTGCTGTGCTGAATGAGGCTGCCTACCCTGCAGAGAGAGGGCAGGATGAAAAGAAGGAGCTGGAGACCAGTTAACTTAACAATAGTGCCCTTTTGCAGTGCAGTACACAGAAAACTCATATTCAAACTCAAATTATTATTTTCCCCTCAGCTGCAATGTTCAAATAGGGCTGATCGTGATGTCCTATACAAGGACATCCACGAAGTCAGGAGGAATACTTCAAGCAGCGTGGCTGCAGGTAAAAGAACCAACAGTCACTGCTGCAATGTGGATGGATTTAAAGGCTGTTCCCTCTATTTACACATGTAGATATTGTAATGCTGCTATGCAAACAGTCCTCTGTGGACTTTTGCTTGTGGATTTTATTATAACACGTTCCTGACTATGAATGGCACCTTTCCTCTGCAATTCCTGCTGTCGTGCCCTTTGTGTTTTATTTTCAGACTCTCTTCTGGTTTTGTTACTTTTCTTGCTGGCACAATTTAAAAAGTAGGAAATTAACTTTCTCTTCTCTAAGTGATGCTCATGGCATGTGAGCTGCGGTTGAGTTGTATTCCCTGAACTTTGCAGCCACTGGAAACACGAACAGTATGTCAACTTGTTCCTGCCTTTGCAAGAGAATTCAAGGTCAAGCTGACCAGTGAACTCTCGTATTTAAACAGGGTAAGTCAATGCTCATCTACAGCACTGAAACTGCCTCTAGGAAAGATGTTAACCCTGTGCTGGGCCTCCAGACAGTGCAGGCCGTGTCATGGCTTTTAAAGCAGCTCTCTGTTGCTGTCAATAAGAGCTGGACATACTGCATATGTCTACCAGGCCTAAACAAGTGTCCCTTCTTTGGATGTGCGCCGTGCACAGGAGGCCCTCAAGGGGTTAATACATGCCATTCCCGAGTTCAGTGAAGGGACAGGGAGAGCCGAACAGCGGGAATTTCAGGATGTTAATAGCCTCTTCTCTTCCGATTGGCCCAGAACGAATGCAGGGTACAGTAAATTGTCCTTGTCAGCTTAGCTCACATGATGATATGCTTTATTTCTAGACATGCCTTGAATCTGTCCCTTGAATTTATGTTCAGAAAATAAACACTTCCAGACGGCAATAAAGCATTCAGTTGTAGCTGGCTGTTGCACAGTCTCAAGCCAACCAAAGCCATTCGCCTTAGAGTTTCTAGAGCTTGCAAAGCTTCAGCTCCGTGTCGTGCTTCCTTTGGCTCCTGCTCGCATTAACAAGTGCCTCCCCACTCCACCTAGTACTTGAAGGGATGCCCCAACTTACTTCGGAAAGCTCCAGAGAGTTTTCTTTGGCTGCCATGCAGGCACCATCCTGATAGATGATGTCAGGCCCTCGCGCATGCAGACATCCCGTCCTTCACAGCAGGCAGCACTGAATCAGAGAAAATAAAAGAGAAAAAAAAAATCAATGGCAGCAAGTTACAAAATAAAGGTATCAATGATTCAGGATATGAATTTCCTACCATAAAAAAAAAAAAATTAAACAGCTGTTACATTTTTGTCTGATGTGGCTAAGGAAACAACTGGTGGCTGGCTGATTTACTGATTAGGAAGGTTGTATGCAATAATCTCCAGGTGTTGCTGATAAATGCCCAAATAGAGCTGCAGTGTTTGTTTGCAACCAGTAATTTTTATGGCTATCCTCTCTCTCCACCTCAGCTCCCCTCAATAACACCAGTTTATAACTGCATAGTTACAGTATAGGGGAGTTTGGCAAAAATCAATGGTAAATGCGCATAGGAGACAACAAAAGAGCAATACAAATAGAAAAGGCCTCGTTACAGCTTTAGTTTATTAGAGGTGTGTGGATATTAAGATGTGTTTTTCAACCCAAAGGCATTAGAGGAAGAAGTATGGAGTTATATCTACCACATTTAGGGTTGGGCAGCCAGCACCCAACTATTACACTTAGAAAATGCCTGAAGAGCCCTGTGCGTAGGCAGCTTTCATTTTGCTCACATTTTGCTGTCACTGAAGTCTCGCTTAAGAGCAGCATTGCCATGGGCCTGTGTACAGGGCTGTGGTAACTCCCTTGCAGTGTTTGCTGGAGGTCCTTAGTTTCTTCCAGCCTTAGCTGTAGCCCTTGATGAAGCTGTGGCAACTCGCAACTTCGGTTCAGGAGATGCCCTTCTGCTCCTGGGGTGTCCCTGCAGCCTGGGGCTGATACTATTGCTATGTGCTCAACAGTCCTGGTCCAGCTTTCTTCAGAAGATGGATGGTGCTGTTTTCCTCCTGAACAGATCAGCTTCAGGGCAAGAAGGAACCCACACGGGGCGAGAAGTAGCTTCTCCGTGGTCCAAATGAGTCTGATGGTGAAATTTTTTAATAAGAAGTCCGGAGAATGGCAGGGGTACAGTGCTATTGTAGATTATATATTCACTGGGAGATCAGGATGCAAAAATTAGGAATACTCCCGGTATCAGGTGCAGCTGGAGTGAGTTCCCATGCACCCCTTTTTGGTGACAACAGCTGCCCATTACAGCGCCAAGGCAGCCAACAAAGGGGTGGCTGCAGAGGTGGTGGTCTCCTACCCCGCAGGCGGGGAGCTGGGGGACCCCAACAGACCTAACGGGGGTGACAGGCACAGAGCCCGGGGGCAGGGGCACTCACAGGGCCCACCCTGGGAAGCGGTGGGGGTCTGCCCAGGGGAAAATGCTGCCCAGGGGAATTAAATCCCTGCTAAATTCCATTGCTTTCCTTTCCCCTCCAGCACCAGGCCAGACGCCTCCCAGGCAGCGGGGATACTTTCTCATTGCTGGTTCAGCAAGGGTGTTCAAAAGCTTTTACAATTTCACAGGAAGCCAAAGGGCAATTATGCTTAACACCTCCCAGCCCCCCTTTCCTTTTCTCTGGCTATCTTGCTTTCTTCTGTTTCTCATTCACTCTCATTCCCATCCTTCCTTTCCTCTTCTCTTCCCTTGATCCCATTCAGGGACTCCAAAAGACTAATTCAGCACAGCACTGGCAGAGATAAGTTAAAACAATGAGCAGATTTGCAATTAGGGAGAGTCTGAAGCATGGGGAATTGCGCATGTTTTACAATCATCTCTTGCCGGGCAATAGGGACTTTATCTTCGGTAGATACAGCTCCTTCCTTAGCTGCCGTGGCCCCACCCTCGAGCATCAAGTGAAATTCCACATTCGCACTACGGTGCTGCAAGATTTCAAACATATCCCACTGAAAAAAAAAAAAAAAAGTTAAAAATGTATGCTGTACTTTGGCCGGGGCTGATTATCAATGGTGTACATGCCTTTAAAATCCTTTGTTAATGAGGTATCCTTATTACCATAATCAAACACACTTAGAAACTTGTCACAGATAAGAAAAATTCTTTACATTCTTTGCTCTGCACTTTCCTTTGGCATCTCTTCCCCATCCCCCTCAGTGACTGCTTAGCTTCTGAAGGTTAGGGACCAGTAGCGCTGGAAATTAAAGTCCTCTGTTTACCCACACAAGCAAAGAAACAGTCAAAGCTTCCTTACTTTGCTGCAGAAATGACCTGAACGGTGACCTGAGGAGACCACCCTCCTGAGAGAGGAGAGGTCACCGAGCCTCCATGCAGGATCTGCTCTGGGCATCCTCTGCAGACAGCGCGAGGGAGAGATTGCAAATCATCCAAACTGTGCCAAATTATGTGTGAAGGTTTTGTAATGCAGACTACTGTCCACCAGGGATTAAATTAAGAACATCAAACCCAACACAGGAAAAATTGCATTTTATACTTAAATTTGACTCGTAGTGTTTTATTTAATGCATTTTATCAACTTTTATGTCCCAAAACATCTCACCACCAGAAAATACTCAAATAAATTGAGCAATTTATGGAGAGGGCCATACAAATTTAGCATGAAAGACTCTTGCTTTTAATTTGTTCGTACAGAACATGGACTCAGACAGCCACTCAGGCAGCCATCCCATTCATTCCAGATACCACCCTGTGTTTCTCCCCGTGTTTACAGAACACCTGTCTAAATGGCATGAAAGCTTGACTTAAATGTGAGTGGTCTGACATGAATCGAGTGATTCATAATTAGAGCAAAGGTAGAAATATACTCAGCTCAGACAGGGGAGTTCGCACATCACTACATGTCAGCATCCTCTGCTGCTTATCCCAGGACTGGATCATTTCATCTGAAATTACAAGATACAATGGGATTTTTAGAAATCTGACTCCTTGTTACAAAAATATACATCTTATTATTTGTTGGGTGATTATTTTTTTTTATTATTATTATTTTTTGCTTTACATATGAACAAAACTTCTGTTTTACTGTAGCCTTTAAAGTGAAGAATTTCTTAATTTTAGATTTAAGAATATTTCTAGGTAGTAAATTTAGAAACAAGACCAGGGTAGAAAAAAAAAAAAAAAAAAAAAAAGATAAAAGTCTCTTGTGGAAGGGTATGAGAACCGCTCATTTTTAAATACATGCTGTTTGCCTGGTACTCCTTGATGGCTCCATCAGGACTATGATAATATATCAACCACATTCTTAGGGCTTGGTTAACCCTTATGCAAATGGAGCTGCACTGTAGGAAGCACATTTAGTCAGAAAATGTTATTTATTGCCTTTTTTTAAGCACCCCAATGAGGACAAGACCCTACAACCTCGGACTCTGTATTGCCTGGTCTAGTTTCATACCTGAAGCTCACTAAATTCTTTTACTTTGGTGATGTTACCAAGAGCTTTTCAACTCTTTCCAGCTGCTGTGGAAGGAAAAGGGAGATTTCTTCCCCTGGGTACCAGCATTAAGACTGTGTGAGATTCGTGCATTCCCAACAGCCCGTTGCCAGTGAAAGCCTCCCCTGGAACCATTCTTCTCCAGAGCCTGAGGGCAGTGGGCAAATAATGAATATATCCTCAAGCTAGTCGTGAGAGTAATGTATGTATTACCACTACCTTACAGATGTGAAACTGAGGCACAGAGATTGAATTTTTGGCTTACGGCCACATTAAGAACCTGAAGTAAGACAAATTATGAGGTACTGAGGACCACTCCGGCTCCTCTGCTGCGAAACTACACTGACTTCTGTGCAGTTCCTTCCTCTGAGGAAAACAAGCAAACAAACCATCCAAAACAAAACAAAACAAAACAAAACCACAAGAACAAACAAAACAACATCTTGGACTGGTAGATACAAAGACTGCATAAAGTGAAAAGCTGAGGAAAAATCACGCTTCTGGATACAAGGAAATTTGATTACTGAACTCACCAGAACGCTAGTAATAGAAGCCTAAATGTGTAAAGTAAACAGAATTTATTCAGAGAGTAGACTATTGCCCACGTATATGTAAATATATATATAATTTATATTAAACAGTAACATTCCGATTCTCCAACTAGTAGTGTTTGGTTAAACTTATCCACCAAATATGGGTATTCATTAGCACTCGCGTTTCAGCGGCTGAGTATCAATAAATGTGTGAAGAACAGCCACCGAAAACGTATGTGTTACTTCAGAAAGTGAAACAACATCTTCTACAACACGATATTATGTCATTAAAGCTCTTGATACTCGTATCAGCCTCTGTATTGATCTATTGTGACTGCTTGTGACCTTGTAAGGCAGTAAAATCCTATAATTTTATACAGTGGGGGACCCGATCCTATTCTGGAGCCCTGATCCAAAGCCCACAGATGTGCACAGCCGCCTCTGCGTTTGCTGCAGCCCGGTTTGGGTTAGGCTTCGCATGAACAGCCAAAACACTCCTGCAAGGACATGTGGATTGGGCCTTATAATCCACCAAGTACTTGGCTGCAGTACTGCCTATTAAAAAGTCAGCTTTCGCCAGGAGTTGCCACACAATTACAGTGATGACAGTAGCGTCTTCGAAATTATAGGGATGACTGTAGTATCTCCGACAAGACAGTGTGGGAACTGCAGGTTAATGGTATCTCTTAATGGTGATGGCTGTAATGTAGGTTAATGGGATCATCTTTTCTTTTCCCTGGGAGAATTGGTGAATTCTTCCATTCATTGACATTATTTTTAGTAGCAAATGAAGGATTCGATTCAGACCCGGAGATGTTTTCACCAGGAGGTTTGTTTTTAGTGACGATCCCGCTCTACTAACCGAAGCCAGGATGGGTGTGATCTCTGTGAGGAGCTGTGAGAAAGGCTCACCGTACGCACCGACACCAGCCTGCCCCAGCGTGTTGGTGCTGCCCGTGTTTTGGGGAGCCCACCTCCTGGGCTCACGCCACCACGCACCCTGGCTGTGCTCTCGGTGGCAAACACCCTGACGCAGCCCATCGAGCTGAGCCAAAATCCTTTATGCCCTGAAATCCGCCATGCGGGACATCGGGGTTTCTGCAACGCGCTTTTTGGCTTCCTGGGGAAGTTTGTCACCGATCTGAAGGCAGATCTTCCCAGCTGCAGCCCCAACCCCACTCATCCCCTCGCTAACCCCTCCGTCCTGCCCTTCAAGCCTTGCTGGCAAGGATGCTGGAGGGCACGGGCTGTTTGTCTGCACGAAAACCAAACTTTGCTGAGTTATCAGAACAAGGCACGCCTGGCTGTCAGCTTATCAGCCAGAGGAGGAAAAAAAAAAAACTACAGAGGCTGAAGAGCACAGCTCCCAGCTCCTCGACCCCCAGTGCTGCTCCGGGGCGGTTCTGCCAGGCGCTGCAGCTGGCACCCAGGCAGGAAGAGCCCTTCAAAGGGGATCCCCTCTGTCCTTTCCCCCTGCCCCCTTTTGCTCTATCTTTCTGCTTCCCTGCCGTAACCCGTGGCTTGGCCGGGGTGCCGGGGCTGCAGCACCGAGGCCTGTGGGCAGTGTGGCCACCAGGAGGCTGGGGTGGCTGCTAATTGCCCGCCGGCCCCGTCTCCCACTCACCGAGTGCCGACGTGACCCGCCTGAGCGAGCGAGCGCGCCGGGTCAGGGCTCGCGGGGGCCAAGTTCAAGGGCACAGGCTGGTACAGACGTATAAACAAGGGAATGGTATGTAAGCAATAAAGACATAAAGGTTAGGATCAGGGCTAGCAGTACAATAAACAGCTGTGATAACCCGGTTTGTTTATAGATAAAGAATTTACTGTAAAATCCGCAACGTGAAGGATACATTTTTTAACACTTTAAGGGATGTATATTTTTAGATCCCCTTTTATTTTTTGTTCCTTGTACTGAGCGAATGTCTCCTAACGTCCTTTTTCGTTTCCTTTCTTTTAAAGCAGTCTTGGAAAACGCACACTCATCACGTTAGTTAGAAACCTCCCCCTTCAGAAATCCCTCCAAACAAGCCAGCACTGTTCCACAGGACTTTAAAACTACTGCTGCAACAAATTCGGAGCGGCAGATAGCCTGGTCCTTAGTGCTTAACGCTTCCTATTAAAAAAGCCACGTTTCAAGCAAGGAACATCCCTTTACATCCCATTTTTCCTAATTTAGTTTTAATAAAAGTAAGTAGGGTAAGTACAATTTCATTAGAGCTCTTGTACATTTTGCGCAGCGCATGTTTTGCCAACTTTACTTTTAAAACTATATTTCAGAGCGTAGCCAAGCATTTTGCGAAATTACTACAGTGCTTCTTAACTGTCCTGTGAGGCTGCCATCAGAAGCACAATATATTGTACTGTAGCTATTGATCCAAATGGCTACATTTCTAAAGCAGAAAATGATTGTGTAGTGAAAGCAGTGCAGAGGTGCAGTAAAATGCCCTCAAGTATATAAAGACATAAAGATTAAAGTCACCCTGCAGATTCCCTTTAACTCCTCCAAATCCACTGTGTAATGTGTTCTTTTAAGATAAATCACAAACTTTGTACAAATTAACGTGACAGGTGCCAGTGTTCATAAATAAGATTGCTCCTCACCATCAAGAGGCTCAGGGAACCTTTACTTTGCTTTAAATACATGCAAAAGCTGTTAATTAAATTCCCAGATGTCAAAAGATATCTGATTATCTAGAAGGCAAAATAACACCCCAAAATTTGTCAGGCAGAATGGGATAAGAAACTGAGACTTCAGTATAGAGGATGCCCCAGAGTACCAATACCAACCATGTTCAGTTCTGCGCTTAGTGTTCAATAAAGTTTAGTTGATCTTAAAAAGAAAATACACGGGTGGACTCTGCCATAGGCTCTTTCTCCTCCACAGCACCGAAATGCCTTTTCTAAACTTCAGAATACACTTCTCAACGGCGTAGTTGGTAGTAGCACATATGTTACATGGGACTTAAAAAAATGCACTTGGCTGCAGGAAAAATGTATTTGCTCTTGCATTGTTTTCACGTTCATACCAGGGATACTTTTTGGTACCAGTCATCTTCAGCACCTTTAACTTTCCCCATATGACTCCAAAAAATGGGATACGCCTTGGAGGTGTGGTGCAGGGCTCCTAGCACACCTGAACAGCACAACCAAATGCTGATCACGGGCAGTGCTCTTCAAATCTTTAGCCTAATCAGTAACTAATGACATTATACCAATAAACGATTTCGTTTTACGTCTGCTCCGAGTCAGATTCTTCTCTGGCCTGTTTCTGCTTCCACTGTGCTCAGCAGATAATCGCTCATGGTGAGATATTTCCCCCAGTCAAGCTGATGGCCAAATTCTCCAGGATTATAAGGGAACTGGTGGATCCTAAACAGATTAATCTTTGAAGAAAGGAACCTTTCAATCTCTGGCTCCTGGCTGTTCCTGTACACAAATAAGATATCTTGCGTATGTGTGGATGTATACTTCAGGAGCTCTGTCACTAAAATAATCAGTTGATCAAAACATCCTTATAAGTCAAATTCTGGCCCTCTCTAGCTCTGGTCAGAAGACAGATGGATGAAAAGGCATTGCTAATGCAAACCCCTATCACGCCTGGGGCCTTTCCCCTGCGCAATTATCCTGCCTGGATTATTCCTTCAGGACTGTGACTGATTTACACACTACAGGAGTGTATCTCATCTGGGAAACGAGTGCAGATTTTTAATTATTCTCTGCACCACGGTACCACTCGTAGGGTTTCGGCTGGAGCTGCTGTGCTCGGTGCTGCACATTGCAGGTGAGGACGGTGCCTGCCCAAATTGCTTCCCATCTACCTCACACATTGGACGGAGAGAGGGAACACAAAGCAACAGTTAAAAAAAAATAATAAGCAGTTGTTGTAACACCTTACCTGCCTCACCATCTCCAAGGGCTTGGAGGTGTCACTGCCCAAAAGGAGTCCAAAGGAGGAGGCTTAGCATGGGTCTTGTGGGGAGCTGTACAGTAGAAGCCTGATGCTGCTGGCCATAACTGTTGTCTGAAAACATAAATAAAAGGACAGCATTTTAGGAAGGGCTCCGACAAGGAGGACAAGACTTTTATGTGGAATGTGATGGGAAGAAGTCAGTGAGGGAGGCAGCAGGAGAGGACACGGAGGCTCCAGCAGATTCAGAGCCCTGGGAGCCCAGGGCTGGGCTGGGGAGGGGGCACCCTGCTGCCTGCCAGGGTGGAAGGAAATGGGGCAATGTGAAAGCACGGTGCAGGCCAACCGCCTCTGAACACCCTTAGACACCGAAACAAAACCATCCGTTAGACATACAGCAAGTGGCAGCAATGAGGGCTCAGTCTCATGATCCATCAAGGAAAAGAAAAACCTGCAAGGTTAACCACAGTTCGTTTCCAAAGACCCCAATCTCTACCGACGCAGCTGATCTGCGGAGAGAACTGTTTGAAGTGGGGCAGTGAGCCTGTGTCCTTCCCACCTGGGCCACCTGCGCCCCAACATCTCCAGACGGAGTGTGGACTAGCGCAGAGGATGCAGACAGGTTGGACAAGATGCCTCCAGCTCCAAGCTTTGGCGGCTGCTTTCATCCTGCACATCTATCTGAGAAACACGCTGCTGGAGGGGACCCTGGCTGGCCACAGGAGGCATCATTAGAGCCGTGAGCTGGCCTTCAAACCACTGGTTTTGCACTTAGAAGAAATGAAGATCTGTACTGTGCGAGGGATGGATAAAAAAGGACAAATACCCACTTCTGCTCTGCTCACACAGGTAACGTGCGGAGGGCTGACACGCGTGTTGGGGGGCTTGGAGCACGTTTCCCTTTTGAAATTGGCGGTCCCACCCGTCCCTTGACAATTGTCTGCAGAATTCAGATTTACGAGGTTCCTCACCCAGCCAATAAAACCAGGAGGGAAATAAAGAGATGTCCATAAATGACATATTTTCATGCTTTGTGCAACCTGTCTCTGCAAAGCACTTTTGAGCAGCTAAGCAATTTACATCTAATAGCAAAGTGTTTTTTAATCAGTCAGATCAATTTGTGAAGAATTGGTACATTAGGTATAGCCATATAGCAGGGATCCTTATAGCAAAGGTTTATAAGTAATTGCTCCCTGACCCACTGAACACTGTATTACTATAGAAGTTTGTATTCTATTAAGAGTTAATAAGTGACCAAAATCTAGACTAATACACTGTCAGGGTTCATTATCATTACACGTTCTTGCTATTTTTCCAGTGCCTTTTGCTCTGCCCTTCTTGCTACATATGGAAAACCTATATCAAGATGGTTGCCATGGCAATGAAAAGATTTGCATGTGTCTTATCTATCTATTTAAATACCTTCTTATGGTTTATAACTACCATAATACATCCCTCCAGCCCTGCTCATTGCTAATTTAGAGCTAGCCCAGTGTGTCTGAGGTCAGCGATACCATCAAAAGCATGTTGTCTAGACAACTCCAAAGCTACTGTCCATGGGGTAATTGTTTTATGCAAATAAAAAGTACAATGGTGACATGCTCATCCATGACTTGCATGATCCACTTGTGCCGGGCGAGAGCGATTCCGCCCTGCACGAGTGTTTGCTGCTGCATCTGCCAGTCACGGCCGCATTGGTTTGATGGTCTTTTTTGTTGCCAGTTTATTTTGGTCAGGTCTGAAGCTGGTTTGGGATGATGCAGATACTCTAAGAGACGCTAAAAATCTGCTCAATATGTATGTGTGCGTGCACATGCTCATGTGCACGTGTACAACTTCAGAGAATTAAGTAAACCTGCCCAAACCACTCCCCTCACCTAAGTTAGTCATTTTTAGAAAGGTGAACAAAAGCTCCCTTTGCACGCAGCATCGTGGCACGGGCACATAAGCATATTGCATTTGGTACCAAGGGTCTTTCGGGAGCACAATAAATTTTAAAAGCAATTTGGCAAGGATTTCAGTGGCTTTCCCTCAAATGATCCAAACTTTCTGTCTACCACAAATTTAAGTTCTTCTTTTCTCCGTGTCTTTATACCTCAGCTATTTCCATCAAAACGTACTGGACTGAGAATGCTCTTTGAGAAGTCTGAGTGGAAGACAAGGAAATAATTTGTATAAACAGAAACTGCTCTTCCTCAACAGACAAAGTAATACCTACCTTGCTCTGCTTCTTTCTTTTTTTTCTTTTATCTTTCGCTCCGTCAGGAGTTCGTGCTTTGCTGCTACATTCAAATGGCTGCAAAGGTAAACGTGGTTATTACTGCATAAATCCATAATGCACGCAAGGCAGCATGCAGTTTGAAAACACAAAGAGAGGTAACAACAACAAACAAGAAGAGACATCTCTGAAATCCAAAAAACCAGACTCTTCATTCCTCTTTGATCTCCCTGGCTCAGGGTTGTGGCTTTTCAGGATGTCCATGGATTAAAACTACTTCTAAAAGTACTTCAGGATCTAGTAAGGATTTCTTTCCTGGCAAATTGTATGCTGCTGCTACCAGAGACCAATAATAATATTGGAAATGTTTAATAATTAGGTAATTGACTGATTTGTTACCAGTATTTGAATTGCTTGACCACGCTTCCAGATTAGAAATGCATTTTTCCTCAAGATAATTTATATTTGTATTCATAGTCTGAGGAAATGCCGCCTATTCCTGCAGCAGTAAATCAGGCACCATTTACCCTGCCAATACAGTTAGACAATGTTTACGTGCAGGACTACATTCATTGTTTGACTAATCCGTAAGGGGTAGATTTTCTATTGCATTTCAATAGCTCATCTACTTCAGATTGTTGTGAACTTTCTAAAGATGTGTTTTCACTTATAATAGCAGATCTTGGAGTGTAGTAATCTGGAATTGAAGTTTCAGTGACAGATTTATTCAGCTAGCATTTTGCATGAGGCATTACCGCAAACATTATTTTGTATGTGTGTGTGTGTGTGTATAAATATATAATACATACATGTATCTGACAAAACCTTCCAGAGATAATTTCTGCAATTTAGCAAACTAAGGATTTCAAGTCAAGCGTCAGTTTCCGGGTGTTTTTCATAATGGATTTCACAGCAGATGACCTGACAGCTAATCTCATGATCTGAATTGCGCTCTGCAGCACAGCCCCTCAAAGGAGCGCCCTGCTTTCACATGCCACGGCCGCGCCTCGCGCCGCACATGTCCAGCGGTCCAGACTGACCTCCTCACCCTCTGTCTGGGAAACATTCCTCCTCCCGGCAGCCCATTCTTGCCGACAAACAGAGCAGGACCAGTGGGCACTGGCTGAAAGGGGACAAGAGAGGGGCCGTGAATGGAGCGTGTCTGGTACAACAATGCCAGACAATGCGTGTGAATGGGGTTGCAAACCGTGCTCCTGTTAGCGGGGCTGCCAGCAGCTTCCCTGCCCCCTCTCCCCTTGGTGTCTGGGGCTTTGCTCCCCTTCTGCAAACGGGTTAGACCCCAAAGCCAGACCCAACGAGTGGACAAAGTCAGTGGGAGCTGGGGTTCAGAAGGGGCAGGCAATCGCTGGCGGTGCCTACCAGGGGATGCGCTTCCCCTCCGTGCCCCCTCCCGCACCACCTGCTCTGTGCTGTTCGAAACGGTGCCGGGAACAAAAGCGAAGCAAAAATTGGAGCGCAGGTGCTGCTCCTGCAGCTGGGTGAGGGCAGAAGCACCAGCGATGCTCCAGGATGGGCGGCTGGCCTCCGGTTTGGGCCTTTTTTGAAGGTGAGAGCAGCACTAATGAGGTGCGGGGTTCACACCTGGCTTTATTTATCCTTTTTTTAAGCCGTGGTTTTGGAGGATAAAAAAAAAAAAAAAAAAAAAAAGAAAAAAAAATGAAAAAAAAAGAAAAAAAGGAACTCTTTATCTACACACTGTGCTTCTCCTGTCTAATTCGCAGGAAAGGCAATGACTTCTTTAGCAGTGCAGATAAGATAAATCTTAGCAGGACGGGCTAAGAAGTTTTACAGGATACAGTTAAGCTCTGCGCTCAGTTACGCTGAGCCAAACCCAGGGTAACTTCTGAAATCAGGGGAGGGAGGCCAGTTCTGGTGAAGGTAAGATCACTATCTAGCCCGGAGTACTAACGAATTTTGGAAAGAATTTGGACATAAACATTGCCATTTTTCCCCTATCTGGGAACATACAGAACTTCACCAGAAATACTTCATTTAAATTAAATAGAAAATGTATTTTCAGTATGCATTATAAACAGGAGCCCTGAGTAATCACCGTGTCTACAGGACGAGCCTTTAGTACCCAGCAGGCCCAGAGTGCCCCAAATCCACAGGGCAGCTCCAGGCTGCGGGGTGCTCCGTGGGGACTTGGGGTTTCTCACCTGGGGACTGCACCAGGAGCCTTGTTTCTGCACCTGCCAACGCCCTTTAGGAAGGGGCCGGCTGGGTCGAGGCAGGATGAGGGGGACGGCTGGGAGCGGGGTCTTACAAGGATGCCCCCAAATCCCTCAGTGACTGGGATCAAAGAGGCGGCTCTGCCTGCAGCCCTCCTCACGGGCCTGCCTGCAAAACAAAACTTCCTGCTCGTGCTTGAGCAGTCTCCAGAAAGCAGACCTTGGAGGTGACCGTCCAGAGGGACCTCGCCAGGCCTCTATCAGCAGCTAATTTGAGCCAGCTACACAACCACAGGCGGTCACAGCGCGGGGGCAAGATCCTGCCCACGTAGGCAGGCTGGAGAAGGGACCCACCGGATCCTGGCCTGGGAAAGCAGCCTGTCACCTTGGGGGGGAGCGAGAAAAAAATAATAATATTGAAACACAAATATTTAAACACGAGCAAACAAAAAAGCCCCTTGGACCGCAGGGCCCGGCGCTGGCCCCTGCTGCTCTGTGTGGCTGCGGCTGGCTGTGGGGCGAGTGCTGGCCCCCGGGGCCTGGTCCCCTCCCCGTGTGGTGTCCCCCTGTGTTGGGGACAGGGAGCAGGGCCCGGAGCTGCCGTGTCCGGCTGAGCCCCCTGCCAGAGCATCCCCGGGGACGGTGGGCAGCTGGGGGTGAGATAAAGCAGACTCCAGGCTGTTTTATCTTACGCAGGGGGCTGGCCCCAGGAGCAGGAAAGCGTAAAGGTGGTTTAAAAAAAAGCAGCTTTTTTTTTGCTTTTTTTTTTTTTTTTTTCTGAACATCTGGGCCTCTCCTGGAGTGTGTGCCGTGGGCAGAGCAGCCCCCCTGGCCCCGAACCTGCAATGCCCAGAGGAGAGCCAGCGCTGCAACCACTGCGAGTGGATAAAAGCACAGCGGGGGAGGAGGTCAAAACAATAAGGAGCTTTTATTATTATTATTATTGTTTTTTTTAAATGCGTGCCCCTGTCAGTTTAGAACAAACACTTCCATTGTGAGGAGGGATCCCAAACACCCAGAAGGAGCTAGATTGGCAGCGAAATTTGGTGAGATTTGGGTGCGTGGGTCCAGGAACACGCCACTCTGCGTGGAAGTAACGCGGATCTTCCCATGGCTCCGGTGGCAGCACCGTGGGCAGCGGTGACCTCCGGAGCTGCAGGCACCACGGGGACAAAGCCACCTCCCTCCTGCCCTGCTCGCCCTGGCCCTGGCCCCGGCCGGCAGCTCCTGCCAGCCCCGGAGGCGCGACGGGGCCGGAGGGAGGGGAAGCGCCTTCCCCTCCTCCCCAGGCTCGTAACCAGCTAAGTTTTTGTCTCGTTATGCCTTTTAACGCAAGTAAATCCAAATAACTGTGCAGTAATGAATTATAAATGGAACAAAAATGAATATACTATTAATACTACTCCCAGAAGGGGATAAAAGGGATCAGCAGCTTTATCCCATGGTGCAGCTGAGAACTGACAGGCAGGCTGGGCTGACATTCAGAGGCCACTCTGTTTTCATAAGGGGAAGAAAAATCCCTGGCAGCGGCGAGGCGATATTTTACCCGCCCCGGCGGCCCCACGCTCGAGAGCCCCGTCTGCAGCCCCGTGGCTCCTTCCCCCGAGATAACCGCTCGCAGGAGGCGCAGCCCTAAAATGGATGCGGAGAGGATGCTCGCTCCGCCAGCGGCCGGGCTCTTCCCCTGCTCCGAGCCCTGTGAAATATGCTCGTATAAAAGAGGGAGTAAACAAAATTCGGCGCTTAACAATCTCCAGGCCCCTCGGCGCTCCCGCCGACCGACCCTGACGGCTGCCGTGGGGCGATGGGGAGGGAGCAGAGCCGAGAGCGGGGCTGCCCCGGCGCTGACCTCCCCGCAGCCAGGTGCCGCGGGGCGCCCGGGCCCCCGATAAGGCCGCGGCGCTGCTGGCGCGCAGGAATGCCAGCAGATAAGGGCCCTGCTTGCTGCGGTACTTCGTGCTCGAGAGAGGGGAGTGATCCGCTCTGACCACCTCGGATTTGTATTTTATTTTTTTTTGGACTTCTTCCATAAGGACGGATCCCGAATGTCGCTCGGCACCGTCGGGTCTGGGGCATGCTCCTGCAGCCCGGTGGGACCGACCCGAGGGCTGATCCGAAATCGGGCAAAATGGAGAAAAGGAAACCCCAGCAATGGTTTGTGGAGGAGTTCCTTTGGCCGTGGGTCTCACTGCCCATTTCTACAGCTTTCCAATCTCTTTTTGCCGAAGGCGATTCCCTCCTGTGAGCTGTGGGGAAAGCCTGCTGGCTTTTTGCTGGGCAAAGCAAACCAGGAGAAACGTCGTGGGTTTTTGCTGCCCTGCAGTGCCAGCACTGCCTGGCATTGCCTGTGGCATGGTAGGGACGTGGAGGTGCACTGAGCTGCTCGCAGGGGCTCCATCCTGCTGTGTTAACATCGGCTGTACCTTGACATGGGATGGAGACACCAGCGTCCTTGGTTCAAACTAGGTTAAAAAGTTCAGAAAGCAGCATGAGGCCGTTTTCAAGAGTGACGTGACTAATTTGGGTGGAAAGGAAGGATGTGCTTCATTTCTTAGGGTGTTTAACTGGACGTGTTGTAAGGGGACAGATTTTCTTCTTGATGGACACATGATGGGGCTGAGATCAGCCTCTCCAAAGCGCTTTCATCATCTTTTTTTTTTTGGCTTTGACTTGGCATGAGCCATTTTCAGTGCAAGGAAATCATTTGCAGGTTAATCTCCCTCCCTGCTGCCTTCCCCTGCCCCGTGGCACAGCAGGCACGCTCCGTGCTAACGCCCTGGGACACACCGAGATAAGCAGCCCTACGGGGTGGGAGCCGGATCAGCGATAGCATCTTGTGCGAAGGAAACAAAACCTCCAGCCACCACAGATGAAGACGATCCAACACTTCGCAGAGCCCTCGGTGACACTAATGCTGTTTACTGTTGTGCTTATGTCGCCGCCCGCCCTTAACAGGATTAGGTCATTTGAGAAAAACAAATTGCCATTCCTGCACCAACAGCTGGGGAACCGCAGCAGCCCCAGCGCCCGCAGCTTATCTGGCGATCGGCAGGTTGCCTGGTGGGTAGCAGGGACACGTCCCCACGAGATGAAACGCCGATGCAGGCAGCCCTCAACCAAACGAACGCAGGGACCACAGAAGCCAGCACGGCACCAAAGTAAAGCACCTGTAAAGCAGGTGGTCTCGCTGCCCAGCTCCGTAGCAGTCCTTGGTGAGAGCCGGGAAGAGATGCCCTGCACCGGCCCAGCTCCAGTGGCCACGGGAACCCGGCGGTGCTCAGCTCGCGATGCTCAGGCACCGGGGGCACGAGAGCACGGCCCCGACCCAGGGACAACCGGCAAAACCCACGCGAGCAGCACAGCAGAGACGCAGGAATGCCACGCGTCTCTGTCCTTTCCCTTCCACGATGCCCAGACTGGGAACACCACCCGAAGAAACCCCAAAAAGAGAAAAGAAAATGTACTGTTTCTTGCCAACACTGAGCGGTGCCATAAAACCTTGTCCCAGATCCATTGGCCAGCTCCAACCCATGCACAGCACGGGTTTAGAGCAGCTGACTTGCAAACAGCCCACAGGTTTGGCTAAGCTTGTAAACGGCTTAAAAATTAACTTAAACACTAACTTCCTCCAAAGGCTACTAATTGTTAGTTGTCATCACAGCCCGTGATTGCTGCACGAGAAGGACAGCAGTCATTTCTACCAGGTTCAGATCAGGATACAAACGTGCCTACGGACTGACGGAGTCATTTACTTCCTTGCTCAGTGGATGCGCACCCAGCCCTAATTGTCAGGCTGTCTGCTGAGGTCATGGAAGACTGGGTCAAAAATTACTAGAAAAAAAATCATTTGGGGATGATATTTCAATTACAACTTAAAGATATGCTGGGTGCTGTCAGTAGCACAATATGGCATCACATTGCCACTGCCCCGACCACGGGTAGCAGGGGAATACTCCCGTAATTATATCAAATCCCCGGTGCCTTTTGAGGTGAGCTATCTAGAATAACCAATTTTAATAGCGTGTCACTCTTCCATCTCCTGCGCAGCAGTGGAGGGGCTGTAGAGATGCAGTAGGGGGACCTGTCCATGCTGGCACCCAAGGGGTTTGTGCCGTGGGGAGCTGCAGTTACCAGGAGCTACGCAGACGTTTGGTGCCCATCACCACAGATAGCTGGGTCCTCACCTCTCTGCTCCAGCCTGGCTGCCTCCTGCTCGCTGCTCTGCCATGCTGCCCAGGCAAGCAGCATTTCTTCAACAAGAACGGAAACCGCATATAAAGCATCAAACTTGAATTTAAGGTGCTAAAAGTTGGCTTTAACGGTGAAAATGTTGTCTTTGCTAAAAAAAATAAAATCACGCCCCTCAGCCCTCCAAAGCCTGTAAAACTTGGAAGAGATAAGGAAGCTCGGTTTCCTTCCCCTCTGCACCTCAGTGTTTTCTTCCGACTGCAAAACCTGTGCAGGGCATCCTTGTGAAGTACAAATTCTCAGAACAGACTTCAAAGCAACTAAGCTAATATTTGCATTTTTCATAGCTTTACAATTATTTTATTGTGTTATAAAACTTCACTTTTTTTTTTTTTTTCTTCAAGAGTACAGACTAGGCAGGTAACTTGCATGATTTCAAGGCTGCAGCAACAAACAGGAACCCAGCTAACTGAACCAGGGTTTGCTCTGTTGGCATCAATGGCTGCAGCCAGCAGCCTACAGCCATATACATTTGTGGCAAATGCTAGCTTGCAGGGCTTCAGAGGTAGCTTTAAAAAAATAAAAAATATTAAATGCATCAACTGTGCAGTGCTACTAAATTTCATTTTGCACACATTGACTAAATAGCTACTCTATGAGTTGGGGTAAAAGCAAACAGGTCCAGCTTGGCGAAGTCCCCGCATCCAAGGCAGGGCCAGCCACGATTCCTAGCAATGGACAGAGCCCAGCCTTGATGAGAACAGGACTTCTGCCCACAGAAACAGAGAAGCAAGCAAACAAAAATACGCAACCCAAACCAAAACACTAAATCTCAGTTTTAATATATTTGTAAAGGGTGGAAACACTAAGGTTTTCTCTGCTTTTATGATGCAGAGTGGTGTTATTACCTTGATTATTTGACTAATGAAATGGAGTTTAGCTTACAGAAGTGTTTGGCACGCACTCTGCTTTCAGAAACTTGTACTACCTACAGAAACGTTTTAGTTACATAGATCTTTTTGCATGATCAGTAACAAGAAAATTAAGGGGAGTCTGATCCTGATTTCCTGTGGCTCCTTCTCCCCACTCCGGGACTGTAAAAGGTGTATTTGCGTTGTAGCATAATTTATATTCACTTCAAAGACACTTCATGGGTCATGGGAAAATGTGGGCTCTGCCAAAGATGGAGCAGGCGAAGTCTAGTGATGAGGATTTCACCTGGCATAAAGGAGCTGTGTTATTAATGGGAATCGGATGCCCCGAAGAACTGATTAACTTCAGCATTTTCTGTACAAAATTAAATTTCCCAGGTTTCTGCTTTACCTAAGCAGAACTAGCAGAAATGAAGATTTTGAAATTATCTTCTGCCTTGTTCCCCTTATCTCAGCCTGATCTTATGGAAATCAGTCGTGCAAAACTCCCCTTGCTAGCGATTCACGGGACCCTGCTCGTGTTGTACAGTCGTGCCGTTAAATCTCGAGTGAAGGCGGGGGTTCTGTGTGAAAGCAGAAGCAAGGCACAGGTGTCACGTTTTTCTGCAGGGCTGGGGGGTCAGGAAGGAGAAATTCCCCAAAGCAAAATAGAGAGAAAAAAAAAATATATAAAGAGGAAGCAGGCTGTGGCCACAGGAAAGCATATTTCTTTAAAACCACCTCAGGAAGTTATGTTACTTTAAATTTTTCAGCTGCCGCCCTCTGAAGAAGCATGCGCTTCACTTTGTCATGTAAAGGAAAGAGTAAATTGAGCACCATAAATCGGCGGTGTGCTTACGGTGAAGGTGCTGTTTATCTGCCTGATATTTAGACTGACCTTTGCCGGGTTGTGGAGTTTGTCTGTCTGCAAATCCTCAAATCTCAAGCAGAGAGCACTCTGCCGAGAACCAACCGACCCGCGGGGAGATGAAATATTATCTCCTCCGCTGCATGCAACTTTTTCCCCGGGAGGCTGCGGGCTGCAGCATGTTCCCCAGCCCCTCATGAGGTCGGGCACTCGCCCACCACCAGCCCTGGCTTTCCCCCAGCATCGCCCATCTCTGCTCCTGCCGCCAGGAGCCCAGCAAAGCCCCGCTGGGGAAAGCCCAGCAGCAACACGTGCCACTCGCACCGCGGCTGTGCTGGGAGCTACCAGCCCTCTTTCTCAGCATTGCTGCCTTCTCTCCTTAAAACACCGTGGTTTGCCGTGTTGTTTTGTTTTTTTAAAACCACCCTTTGGAAGATGGTCGTGTGGCAGAGATGGCACGGGCACTACCTTTTGTTTTCCCGAGGAAAACTACTGCTGGTTTCTGCCAAGTGTCTCCACTGCCAGTGCTTAAGATTCAGCGCCGGAGCCTGTGCTCTTCCCTTGCTTCGCGTTCCAAAGCCTTTTGCAAACATTTAAATAAACAGCCCTAGGAAGTAAGTATTAATAAATACATTTTACAGAGCTCGATTTAGTCCAGCCAGTAGGAGTTATGCACACATGAATTAGTAGCAGACTCCGAAAAGCAATCCGTGTGCCTGCAGTCCAAGTGCTGCCAGACAAAAGCTGGCTGCAGTCACTTCCCCAGCACCCCCCCCAAAACAGGCTCTCGCTTCGCAGGCCAGCCCCTTGCAAACTTCCTGGGGCAGGGGACGAGCTCCTACAGAACGGCGAGGTTCACCCAAGGGGGCTGAAATCGGCCATACCCTGATTTTCATGCACCCGAGGTGGCACATCCCACGCAATGCCGCCCGTCCTCCTCTCCAGCTGCAGGAGGAAACCCCTAACGAGTTAATGCACAACGAAGCAACAGGCAAGATTTGTGAATGAACAGGCCAGAGGACTGTCAGGCCAATCTTCACACAATGATGGCTTATTCACAAAAACTAGGCTTTGAACAACCTAATTAGGACTAAGAATACATCATCCGGACAGTACTGAGCAAAGTGAAATATGTCGCAATGGGCAACGCTCTCTCTATTGTTTGCAGAGATGGCCGAGCAGCCAGCAAAACCTCCTTCCTCGAGCAGGAGGAGGGCAAAGCGGGCTCGGCATGCCTCAGCTTCCATATCCTGGGGAGACCTCGGTGCAAAGCCCCAGGCTGAGGTGCCCCCTGGTCCCTCCCTGTGTTATAGGTGAGTCCTTGCAGGATAACCCCACCCGCCCAGACCTGGCTAAAGCCCAGGACTCGAATCCAGCCTTGGGCCCCCCTCTGAAGCCAGCAGTGCAGCACCCAGAGAGCTGAGCACCTTTCCTGCCCCGCGGTGGTGTTCCCTGCTGTCTCCCCATCACCAGCCGAAAGCAACACAGCGAGACCCAGGCGCGAGCTGGAAGAGTTAATCCTCCAGCTTTTAAGCACAGATGGAGCCCGGGAGGCTTTCCTTCTTTAAAAGTACAATTGTTGTTCAGTTTCCCTCAGGTGCAGATTCATTAGCTCTTGACTGGCTCTCCTTGCTTGCTGACTACTTGTGGAAAAAGCCATTTACCCTGGTGAATGTCAAGGTTAGTTCAAACCGTCCTTGTCATCAGTCTCTCTGGCAGAAGGTCAGGGAGAAGCTTTCCTCAAATGGGCAGCGTCAAACAAAGCAGAGGCTGACTTAACTCACCTAAGGAAAGGAGACCTTCCCCGAGAGGCGATAAACATTCCCTCGGGCAAGCAGGACAGGAGATTAACCCCTCTCTGTCCTCCCATCGCCTGTCGGGCTGCCTTCAACCAGCAGCCTCCGTGCCCATGGGTCCGATCCGTCCCCACCTCCCCTTGCTGGGAGGCTCACGAGAGCACACCCTGCCTTGCAGGGAAGACTCAGCCATGAAAGATGTTATCCCAGCAGCCATTAGCTTACGTTTCCTTTTGTTTTCTTGAAACTCTTAATTTAATTCTTACACCTCCAGCACCGCGAGCCCCGTCAGTAGCTCATATGGGAAGCATTATGGCACATAAGTAAACAATAACCACCCATTTTATACCTGCTAGCTTCGGTTCCTATGGTACACGCTGTGATGTCTTCAAGGTGGTGGGGAGCCACCCCACGTATGCAAAGAGAGGCACATGTGCTACTTAATGAAAAAGAAAAAAAAAAAAAATCCTGCAAAGCCTCTGTACCCTTTTGTGTGCTCTGAGCAAGCGGGCTCAAAGGATAATTAATGTGAGAAGGAAATAGTTCTGGAGGTAACACTTTTGATAAGAATACCATGGGTATATTACAGGAAAAGTTCTCCTGCACCTGGAACGGGCTTCGTCCACAGGGCTTTAGCCTAAGAAAATGAATGGGAAAAGCAAGAGGAGAGACTTTTGGTGCTCCTTTCATGCTCTCCGTTCACATGGGAAGAATTAGAGGAATTTTTCAGCAGGAGGGAATGAGGGCAAATTATAAACTGCCTCATCATATGGAAAACACCAAGGTTTTGACCACTCAGACTTGCAGCATTACCAGCTTGCTTCTAAGGCTTCACTCTCATCTCTGTCCCCCTGAGGCCACGCATAAGGGCCAGCCCCAAGGTCCCAGCTGGAGAGCCACCCCGGCTGCCTCCATGCCCATCCAAGGGGCCTGGGACCAGGGGAGAGCAGAAGGGATGGACCTGCCCTTGGTGCAGAAGCACAAAGTAGAGCATACCCATGGGAAGTACTGCCAAAACTACGAGGAAGAGTAAGCATTATGGAAATAAAGGCTCCACTGCTGGCTGTCCCATAGCATTTCCCAGCTAAGACACTGGCAGTCTCCTGTAAAGGCTCGTTAGAAATCTTAACACAGAAGGAAAACACCTTGCAATTAAGCAGCTTTAACTCAAAATCCTTGTGGAGATTGTATCCATTTTCCAGCTCTCTCCTTTACCTACAAGACTCTGGAGAAGCTCGAAGTGAGAGTTGTGGTGCAGAAGAGCCCTCCCGTAAAGAAATACTTCCCTGCAGTCAGTTAGACATTAGCCAGTGCCTTGAAGTTCAGAGGCTCTGAGATTCTTCAAAGAAGGTCTATTTTGAACCAGTATTTCAGCCGAGGTCAACCATGACACCCAGACCTCGCTTCAGACTTCTCTGCCCTCGCTACAACAAACATAGTTTATGGTATTTCTAATTTGTGGAAGTTTCTGAGAGATGAGCAGATCAGAAATGTAAATGACTTCAGCCCTCGGGTCAAGCAGGCAATCTGTGCCAGCGCGTGAAGGAAGCGAGTATGACAGTTCACAAAACGTTGCTCCCAGGAATGAGAGCTCTCCGTTTCCTAATAAGCTAGTGGTGGGCTTAAAGAGGACGCTACGAATCCCTCTCTCTCTCCAAATTTCCTCTGGGTTGCAGCTGGAGAGCAGACCCTGAAACCGTACAGTCTGAGACTATTAGGGGAGAGATCTGTCTACCTGAGGGCCCAGCCTTGGACCTACTTTTGGTTATCGCATGTTTCAACATCTGTCTGAATTGCCTTGGATGGGATTCAACAGAGCTCATGCATTTCGCCCGTGTGTAAATGAGATCCTGCAAAAGCCCTTCCCAGTTTTATTGTCTGCAAGTCTCCTTCCACAATAATTCTCGACTTGTAACACACTTCTGTAAAATGAACCCAGAGATGTACAAGACCTGTCCTGTCTACTCGCATTAGAGATGGGGAGCACACGGGCGGGTTTGAAAGTAGGTCGAGGCCTTTTCATGTTCGCTCAGTTTTCAGGTCTCATTTTTATACACGCGCACGTACATATTATAGGTGGGGCTGATAGCACTGCCTATTATTAAGGTTGTATGACACTTCCCATTATAAAAGACTTTTATATTTGCTTATAACTTTGCCAAACTCAAACCAGACTTTTTCTGTAATTGTGGCTTCCAGCTGCTCCAAGAGAGGCCTCGGAGAAAACAGGAGTCAGCTCTCCCTGGGTATCTCCCAGTCTGAGCAAGACAGGAGAGGAAACAACAACTCGGAAGGGGACACGTGGGGAAGACAAGGTGGAAAGAAACTCATGGGATAGCACATCAAGCAAAACTGGAACGTGGGATGGGAAGGATGGGCTACAGCTGGCCTGGCTGGGTGGATGGGGGCTCCGCAAAGAGGAGCTAGTGCTAAATGGTGAGTGGAAGAGTAAGACTGGTTGGGTAAAGCCATGGAATAAAAACACCGGTGTGAATTTAAAAAGGAAAAGAGCTGCTGTGCTTGGCCAAGCAAAGAGGCTGGGAGTCAGCTGGGGGCAGCAAAACGGGGGAGCTGGGTGAGAACACCATGGTCAGACTGGAGTGGGCTGGGTGGGGAGGCAGGAACAGGATCCAACCCAAGTGCAGAAAGTCACTAAGTAGCACCAGTTGTTCTCTGTCAATGGGAAAACGTCAGGGATTTCCCAAAATAAAGGAAGAACTTTGAATGAACTTCCCAACCTATCCCTGAAAAATGAAAGCAGCACAAAGCTGAATTCAACAAACACAGGAGTCTCCTTGCTTAGCCACGGGTGCTGTCTGGGGTTATCACCGTGTGCAGTGACAGAGGTGAGAGAAGCCTCACAAGATCTTCTAGTCCCCCGCCTCAAAACAGCATTGGCATCTGCCAAGTACGGATCTTTTTCTTTTCATACAACTATCATTAAGATTAAAATATATATATATACATATATACAGCTACCATTATTCAAAACAAACTGAGAAAATGCATTGGCACCCACATTTTTACCCACAGTCATATGGCTTACCTATGCTACAAGAAACAATAGTCTACATTGACAAAGACTAACACAATTAATAACTAGAAAATCTGTAAATGCAAGCTAAAGCTTCCATACTGTGTCACTCTGTTTCTAGATATACCTCTTAGTAATTATTTGGACAGCTCAAGCAAGATCTTCAGGCAAAATTGCCCCAAAGCAAGATCTTTAGGCAAAACTGAAGTGGGTGCAAATGGAAGGTTAAAACTGGTCTTTTGTCTTCTCACTTGGAGCTGGGAGATGTGAGAGCATCTCACGGTAGGGGCACACCACCATAGAGATAATTTGTGTCAAACTCAAGCTCTGCATTGACAGATAGCTAAGTACAATAACAATTATAATAATAAAAGCCAGGCACTAGTACATGCTGTGTGTACGGATGTTTCTTGCCCTTGAAAATAGCAAGAGAACGGTAGAGATCCATGTAACTATCACTTAGTAAGCTAAAAAATGCGTAAGCTAAAAACACGTGTGTGTTTCCAGATGAATTAGAGAGAGGAGTTCTCTGATGCAAATTCTTAAATACAGGTTTGAAATGGTTAGTACGCTGTAACACATCAGAAGATGCCACTGTGGTTTTGCAAAAGGAACAAAATGGAAGGTATCATTTAGAAGGCTTCACATATTACAGAGATGTGGATATTGCTTCAATGTTTTTCTTAACCAACCGGCATTTAGTGTTCCAGTTTTAAGGTGGCTGCTTGTGCTGTTGGTGACTGATTGCTAACAATTGTTTTGGACCACACTCTCGTCCCAGAGCTTTAAGCAGACCCCAGGAATACTGAGTCACCACATTCCTCTGACACATTGGGTAATGGAAATGGTGAAAGGGTGAAACCTAAAACCAACACCACTGCCAAGAAACAAATAAAAAATAGGGTTTGGAAGGGATATATAGAAATTATTCTTGAGGGTATAAAACAACCTCTAACTACTAGTGGCTCGGATGAAGTCTTCTTGTGGATGTTCTACATCTGCGTATTCATTTCCTGCATCTTTCTTTGGTGCATCTAATGCAGACTAGATTTGCTCCCCATCTGATGCAGTGTGGCAAACTGCACATAATAATAAACTGAAAGGCCACGTTGTCCCTTCAGCTGTACACCATGCCCCAGAAGGTGGCAGACCAAAGTTGCACTTTTTGTCCTGGTGGCAGACGTGTGCTAGGTAGGAATCCAGACATCTTTGGCTGAAGATCAGTGTGGCTGGAGGTGAGCATGGCCATAACACGTTGATATTCCATAAATTTTCTTGCATAGAAAAAACTGAGACTGCATGCAAATGAAGAAATAACAAAAAGTTAAGTTTAAGTCAAGTTCTGAAAATTTAAGAAGCGCCAAACTGGAAGTTGACTGGTCAACTTTAATTTAGGCTCCTTCCTTGTACAATGGCATTTTGATTCAGTCTTTAATTACATGATCACTTAATGTTTGTTTCACAAGATCATTTCCTCATTCAGTGCAAAGCAGTTGCCCAGGCAACCTTCATCTTTGCATTTTCAAATTTTGAGTGCTCAATTCAACAGTGTTTTGTTGTGTTGTTTTGTTGTGTTTCATTCCTTCTTTTTTTGAAAAAATTATTTGTAAGGAATAACTGCGGCCCAGTCTGGGTGGTTTCCTTGGGGATGTACATTGCTTCTCTGAGAGGAATGAAGTTCTTCTCCATGAAAGTGCCCATTTTTCCATGACCATGGAAATAATTGTTCTGGCAGCCAACTGCTCCTCCACTTCCCCAGCCAAAACAAGGCTGCGGACGACAAGTGCTGCTGAGACATCTCTCTCCTGAGGTCCATCGCAGCAGAAAGCACCACAAATGCTCAAAGTGTTCTCAAACCCACCTCCAAATACTTGAGCCCGACCTCCGACCAAAACAACGTGACCACTGTTTCAGCCACCTGGTGATCCCCGGCCTCCCAGCGTCCACACCCGGCGCAGGCACGAGCAGGGATGCGGCAGCGCAGAGTGAGATATGCTCGTGGCTATCACAGCACTACGTTACTTACTGTTCCACCCTGGCCCCCAATTAACTCTCTGCTCCAGCCTCAAATCAATTAGGTTTATGCCCCTGCCCAGTTCTCTGTGTGCTCCAGTCTCACATCAATTCTGCCTGCAGTGATTTAGCAGTGATTTAGCCCCTGTCTCCAACGCACCACTTACCCCCCATGACACTGCAATCGTGCTACATTTATTTTCTCTTCTTTCCATGCTTCTCCCCGCCCCTCCTCAATATGGGAAATTTGTCAAAGCACACCCTTTCGCCCGGAGTTGTTTTGCTTTCACAAATTAGCACTTCCCAATAACAAAATAGTTTGCTGAACAAGAAGGGAAAAATAAAGTCCCCACACAGCCTCTGGTGAGAGCTCTGTGGCCTCAGCCCTCCCTCAGCTCCCCTCTTCAACAACCTTCCACTGCAGCCCTTCTGCCCCTGGGGCACTCCTGGCTTTCCTCTGGGAGCTTCAATGCAATGAAGGGAGGAGCCTCTATCTTTTTTAGGATGCTCAGTTTTTTTCTGTTGGGGAAATGGGGGAAGCTTGGCAATCTAAGCTGTTTGCATCCAATTGCACCTAAACTGTCCTGGACAGACCAGCTAGCAAGGTCAGTGTCCCCGCTGGGACAGGGTCCCAGGGGCTGGAGTTCTGCTTGTGCTGTGCCTGGGGCTCAGCACCAGTCAATGCTTCCCCAAAACTCTGCGTTTCGGCAGGAAAAGCCTGTAGATGCTTTCAGGTAATCAAGGCATTGGTTTGCATTGAGTCAATCGGATCTGAACCAGTGCAGGGTCACAAGGAGTTTCCACCTCTGCTCTTTGTTCTGTCACTGCTTGGGTTCCTTGGGGACTCTTGGGCGAGGAGTTGGGCAATGGGATGAAGAGTGACCCAGCTCCTCCTTTGCTGGCCTCTGTTCTTCTGAACTTGCCACTTTCCAGGTCTGAAAAAATATGGCCCTAAATGGTTCATTTTTAGCATGTTGGTGCTTTGGGAAGGTGAGAACATTAGTGTTGGGGTGTGGGATGCACTGTGGTTTAAAATGGGAGATTTTCCTGCTCCTGACACACAAGGAAAAAGGGGTGGGGGGGAAATACCTTACTTATTTTAAACTGTTTCTCAGCAGTAAGCAATGTTTCCAACCTCCTGACCAGGTAAGGAAGGCAAAAAGGTGTTGTTATTCTCCATCTCACAGCCAAAGAGCCCAAGACACCCAACAGCCAAAGGCTGCAGCACGCCCCCAGATCCCTGCTGCGCAGGAGGCTTTGGTCCTGCTCCAACCAAGGGATTCTCCTGCTGATTTTAACAGGACCCAGCTCAGCCCCACAGCGAACTGCCCTCTGAGGGGCATCAGAAACTGTCCCGGGCTGGGGACAAGCCGGCAGCTCGAGGTGCTGACAGGCAGAGGGACAGGCACCAGTCAGCAAGGAGCGCTTGCTCACGGCTGCACAGATTTGGCGTAAGCTCAGGCTCCTCTGGTCCTACCAGCCCGCTGCTTCCGGAAGCTTAACGTATTATATTTCTAATGCTAAAACACTTGTATATCCCTGCCTTATAAAACATGCAAAAATGCCATCTGCAGTTAGGATGACTAACTCCAAGCACGCAGCCCTACTACAGATCCCCTCGCAGCTTTCTTCGTTTCATTGCTAAACACTTTTCAAGAAAGAAAGAAAATCCATTTTTAGTGCTAATGCCACCTGCAGGTTGAAGAAAAACAGTTGCAAGATCCCTGAAAACTGAACAAACATGCTTTTTTTTTTTTTTTTCCTTCCCTATCTAACCACAAGGAATGTTACTGCACACCTGCACCTTTTTGTGAAGGGAAATGATTTGGGGCATTGGAAAGGAGACCTTTTCTCACTGCATGGCTTACGTTATCTCCTCGTGGAAACTTCCCCGTCACTAGCAGCTGGTGGTTCATGGGAAGGCGAAAATAAAACATCCAGCAGCAGTTTTTGCTGATGCTGCTTCTGTGCCTGTAGCTGCTCCTGGCTCCTGTGCCTCAGCAAGAGGTAGCAACCTGAACCTCCAGCCTCGAGAAGATGTCTGAATCAGGCGGATGCTGAAATCGGGTGTACCCGCTATGTTCTCGCTGCCCAGACACTGAGTGGAGACGCCTGGAGCTGTGCTTCAACGCTGCTCGCAAACACCAGTGATGGAAACACAGAGCCCATCCCTGACCAGCGAGGCTGGGTGCTCCAAACATGAAATCGGGAGCCCCAGATTCCTGATTTTGACAGTAAATGTCCTCAGCAAGGCCCTTTGGAGCTCAGTTTCTGCTTCTTTAAAGTGCAGTTACTGACCCCAGCTGGAGCCCTACCAGGAGGAGCCAACCAACCAGCCCAGTAAATGCGCTGAGTTTCCAATGAGGCCGCAGCCCCAGCCCTCAGTTATGGGATAATTTTTCCCCCCACATGGATTCTAACTTAGAAGCAGTGAGCAGAGCCTCATCAGTCAAGCATACTTGATTTTTCCCCCCCCAAAAAAGGGCATTTTGGACCTACATTTTGTAGCCACTGGGTCTCAGTACATGGGGCTGCACAACCCCTGACATGATGTAACGCTGGATGCGATGACATAGTGTTGTAAGAACAAGCAGAAATAATGTGGAAAAGCCCTTTCTGGCTCTAATAGGCAGCTGGTGACACAGGTGAAACACCTCCTGTACCACTTAATAAAATTATTTTAATTTAGAAGGAGAATGAAGAAATGGAGCCAATTACCTTAGTGGATCTGACAGGCAACCCTAAACGGATCCTCAACATCCTCGGTTTGGGCCATTTTTATCCCTATGAATAATGATAAAATGACTCAGAAGAGATGCCCGAGGAAACACTGCGCGCTCCCAGCCCGGATGATATTAATAAGGAAGGCTCCCAGCTGCACAGAAAGGAAACCTGGGCAAACGAGAGGGCTTTCGCTTCTGCCCCTTCCCCTCGAAGCTCCTGCCTGCCCTCCCACACCCCGCCACAGCACCAAGAAGTCCCTGGCCGGGCGCAGGTTTGCTCCAGAAAGAGTTGGCAGCACCTACGTGGGCAGAAAGAGCTGGGCTTAAAAAAAAAAAATCAAAGTTTTGAGGGAAAGAAACGTCGAGTGCAAGGCGCTGGCAGCCAGGAGCAAGGCGAAGTCCCCCCCGCGCTGAGCGGTGCCCAGTGGCACGGTGTGCCGGGGGGGCTGCCCCACGCACCGGGGCGGGCTGGCACAGCGCGGGGCTGGGTGGACACATGGTCTGTTCCACTATGGCAACTCCTATTTTCCTGTGAAAATAGGGATTTCATGGTGCAAGATCAGCTCTGTCAGATTAAATCAAAATGCAATAATCACTGAGCAATTGCCATCTGATATCTAAATACCCCCACCAGCCTTATCCTGGTGCTAATTTTAAAACAGACACCTCCGAGAAGGAGATTTTTTATTATTTTTTTTTTCTTCCAGGGAGAGGAATAAAAATCCTCTGAAGTGATAAAAATTAATCTCAATTCCTGTTAGTATCAGTGACAGCGATGGTAGCAGTCGCACAGGCTGTCCGGCGGTATTCCTGGGATGAATTCCGCATCTCAAAACAAGCCGCAGGAGCCCGAGGGACGCGGGTTTGTCGGAGGATTATTGCCCCCTCCCCAAAGCCCGTGTCCCAGTGCAACTTGTGGGGCAGCCAGCTGCGGCAGCGGCTGCTCCTTTAAGACCAGATGTAACTTGCAGATCAAAAGGGCACAGCATTCACCCATGTCATTGTCCCTGAAAGATCAAAACCTCCTTATATACTTGGTGCAATATCTGTTCTGTTAAGGTAGTTTACGTTTTTCCCCTCCTCTTCTTTCTTTTTTTTTTTTTTATTATTATTTTTTATATTTTTCTTACAGCCCCCACTTCTCCTTTCCTCCATCTATTCTTATCACTTTCGAATTACAGAGATCTATTTTCAGATGAGCGTGCCGAACAAAACCTTCATCTGTTTTTTTTTTTTATTATTTTTTTTTTCTCCTCTCTCTCTCTCTCTTTTTTTTTTTTATTTCCCAACATGGCGGTACGTGCTTATGCCCGCTATCTGCATAAGTCTTTTGTGTATTGCTAATGGAGTGCTGGAATTGTGGCAGCTCTGCGCGGGGAATACATGTGAGCAACAATATGCTGACAGACCCCTCGGTGGAATCTAATCTGTTCCAGCTCATGCACTCCTCAGAAACTATTTAACTTTCATTAAACTGTGTTTGATATCAGCTAAATAGAATGCATACGGCACCAATATAGCTCATATGGTCTCATTCATTCGATCACAGCAGTGCTTTTTTCTTATATTTTCCCCCCACTTGTGTCAGTACCCGGTATAGCTGGGTAAATAGGAGACCTTTGAAGATATAGTTAGTACTCAGATTTCTTTATTCTTTTGTGCTGGTTTCTTAGTGTTGAAACAGTGATTCATGTACGTCTCAGACAGCCTCCATTAATTTCATGTAATGTAGCTTTTATCTCGTAGCTGGGACAACTATCTCCAGCGCTGTCTCCCTATAGCATCTCGCACAGCCCACCGCCTTCCCACCCCCCAGCGCCCCTTTTTCTCCAGCGAGCAGCTCGTTTCTGGAGAATTTACTTTTGTTTTGCTACCTTTGGAGGGGGGGGGGACACGGAAAAAAATAAATAAAGAGGCTAAGATTGCTGAGAAGTAAGGTAAAGATCTTTCTGTCCGCGTGGATGTATTTATGTCTCACGTAGGGAGAAGAAAAGGCAGGGGGAGCAGAAAAGGGAGGGCTTTGTGGGGAGTGGGCTAAAATATCTTTGGTGGCAGCGGCTGGATAACAGTTTTTTTAACCTATTCACAGCGCACTAATTTGATTATGAATGCAGCACAGTAGGAGCATGCAGTTTCTGGTGAGCGGGAGGAGGGGGTGCCGGGCGCTGGATTTACAAGCCAGGGGCTGTTCAAAAGTTTGAACGGTCAAAGGCGCCTAAAAAAAATTATCAAGACCAACCCCCGCCCCCCCAAACCGTCATTTAACCAAAAAAAAAAAAAAAAATCCCCAACGCCAAGCCAGCGAGCCCTTCAAACCAAGCCAAGCTGGGTGTATTAGCACCACAAATACACGGTGCGATTTCATTTGTAAATAAAACGAGAGTAAAAGGTGGTTCCTTCCTTCCTTCCTTCCTTCTCCTTTTTTTCTTCCTCTTGAACGGTCTGAAGGCATTAAAGACTCCTTCACCTGACGAGGAGGATGGCAGAGGGAAAGCAACATCAATTTGATTGGGAAAAGTGAAAGCGATTACCTTATGCTTTCTTTAAAGATTTTTTTTTCCAATTATGTTTTATTAAGTCCAAAGGAATAATCACATTTTTTTTTTTTTATATTGCTTAAGAGAAACAACATGGGGTCCTTTGGTAGAGGGAACCCAATTATTTGGGATATTATTTTGTGAAACCTTTTCATTTTATTAGTATACCAGAGGGTTTTCACATTCGCTAGGCTAAATCCTGACTATTATTACTTTTTTGGAAGAAACATCTCGCCGGGGCAATTAATTTTATACATTAACACCAGCCGCTGCCGCGTCACGCGCTTTAACAAAAAGAGAAGGCAAGCAAGCCTCGAGCTTGGTTTGTCCTTCGGTTCATAAGGGGGTCACCAACGCCAGCCCAGGGAACACGGAAGGGGCTTTTTCGAGGGAAGATGATGTGCAGCACCTCTGGGACGTCCTGGCTGGTGCCCTACCTGCCCCCTGGGAACCACGTCCTGCGGAGGAAGCTTTGCTCCAGCACCCGGCCGGGCTGAGCAGAGGAGGGCTGGCGGCCACCAGCCGAAAGGCTGGTCCAAAAATTATTTAGATAAGCTTATTGGCAGTTTTACTATAGGTTATTAATCTTATTAATAGCGCTAACAGAGGCTAATTGAAAATGTATCGTCTATTATTATGTTAGCCTTCATTTTGGGGCGTTTTTGTCAAAGTATCCTAGGAAGGAGCGATTAACCCTCTGCTGTTATTTCCCCCGCTCTGCGCAGGGGCAGCGGCAGGAAGGAGGACGGCCCGATTTCACCGAGGGCCACCAAGCCCAAATTCTGAGGCCATAAAATCAATGGCTGTGGGTGCCGGTACCAGGAGCCCAAGGATAAAACCTGCTTCAGTGCTGCAGGAGGAACGTGCCCAGGGCTGAGGTCTGTGTTTGTGCTGTGCCAAACACAGGCTCCCCCATCCTAATTCCTCGTGGCTCTGCTACAGGTGGGCAGCAGCAGCCACAGCCTCTCCTGATGCTTTTCTCTTTTAAAAACATGGAAAAAATATTGTTGTAGGACAATAAACTGCAAAACCCTAGCTACAGCCCCCCGGCTCACTGAGAGGAGAAGTGGCACCACAGCGTACTCCTCCTTGCCCTGTCCCAGGGCCACCTCAGAAGGATATTCATTAATTTTCCTCCAGATTGGAGCCAGCACAGCCCTAACCCATGCTATGAAGTCCCTGCAGGGACTTCGAGGACCCGAGTGTACCCCACCACGAAGTGACAACTTCATCCTGAACTTTTACATCACGGAAATTAAGGAGGTTTGCAAAGCCCACAGGCGCATCACGCCTCTCTGCCAAAGGGGCGATGCTGAGCACCCACCAAACCCATGGGTTTGGGGTCCAGCCCTTCACGACTCTGAACCTCAAGCCCCGTAACAGCCTGCAGCGTGCACAGTCCCCTTTTATCCTTTTCCTGCAGCCTCTGCTATCACTCCCAGGCACCGCTGCCGTCGGCAGAAGGTGCAGAGGTGCCCCTGTACCTCACACGGGACCGGCCGGGGAGCGGGGTGGCACCACGGGGCAGAGGCCCCAAGGCGGCCGTGCTGCCTCCAGCCAGGCACAGCTCCGAGAAACAGCTCCGATTCGCAGCCTCTGCTGCAGAGCAAACCCTGGCATATTGGTCGGTCTCGCTGCCAAGTGCTGTGGCCGTGCCCTCTCCGCAGCATCCAGCTCCAAACACGCTTGACGGGCGCTCTCCGGGGGGACCGCCTGCGCCGGCTGTACACGGCTAACATATGTAGGTACACCTGAAAGCTACAGCCTGCCACTTCGCGTGGACCTCACTGGGGTACCTTTGCTCTTTTGCCACCAAGGGTTAATTTTCTAATGGCTGCTTTGCTGCTGAAGCTGGCCAAGTTTTTCATCGCCCGCAGAGCACCACAAGCTGTGATTTGGAGCCAGAAAACACCATTAATTTTCTAAATAGGAAGGATCACATATGTAAACTGTCTGGGTCTATAACCAGTTGGGCAGGTAGAAGGCAAAGAGAAGGAAAGTGGATTTTTTTTTTTTTTTCCAGGCACCTAAACAAAACAAACCTGAGGCCGCTCGCAGCTCCAAAGTTTCTCGGGAAACCCCGGCCCGCCCTTGCCTTCCCCCGCGCCCCCACCACGCACGCTCTTGGCCTCACCCGTGGCAGTACGCATTTTTCCTGGAAAAGGTCAGCTTGATGATTTATTGAGCAGTTATTGAAGCTCTCACATGAGGCAATATGGAAAAGCTACTGGAAAAAAAAAAATCAAAAAAAATCAAGGGAAGCCCAAATAAAGGTAACGGACCACAGTTTGGGCCATCCTCCCCCAGGGTCCCCCTGGGGCATCGGGTGCCACCGAGCTGCCAAGGTTTGGCAGCAGGACATGAGCAGGAGCACGGCGCTGTGGTGGCTGGGAGGCAGGGACGGGGACCCCGCGGCTCTGCCCGCGCACAGCCACCCCCACCACCCGCCTGCCTCGGTTTCTCTCCACCAGCTGGCGTGCAGACATCCACCACAGAGGGGTGCTCTGGGCCTTAATTAATTAATTAACACCTCGTGTGAGGTGCTTGGAAGGCCTTTGGTGGAGGGGACTGCCATAGTGCATGATATTAAACAGTGGTAAACCAAAAATTATATATATATATATATATATATATATATATATATATATATATATATATATATATATATAAATTTTCTTTTATGACCATTTTTCCAGCAAGCCAAGAACCTGGAGCAGAATTATTATTGTTGTTGTTGTTATTGTTATTATTATTATTATTATTATTATTATTATTATTATTATTATTATTATTATTATTATTATTATCGAGTTCCTCAATAAAACAAAGTCACAAAAGAAGGTGATATTTTGCTTCCAGATGCCACACAAATACAAGAGCAACCTCAAGCTGGTTGGTGGCCATCACAGCACGGCTGCCTTCGAGGGCCTGATCCTGCACCTAGTGGCGTGGCTGCAGGCCCCCGACCAGGTACAGCCACCGCCGCAGGACGGGGTCCTTGTTTAGCCCAATTCTCACACCCCAACCCACCACTGTCCCTCCCCAGGAGGGGCACTGCCCGTTCAGGGCTGCTCGGGGCCCAGCAGCGCCCGCTTGGTCCCTGTGATCCTCCCCGGCCCGTAGCGGGGAGCGCGCCGGGCTGCCTGCCCGGGCTGCACTGTGACCTGGCTTCAAAGTGCCAGAAGAGGTTCCCCGGCTCCCTTTGTGCCGCGCAGTCTCTTAATTGCACTTTTAAACACAGTGTAATTTTTGTAATTAACATTATGGTTTCAGAGGGCAGAGAAGCCTGCACTATGCTAATTACAAACTGGAGTAGTCGGCATAGAAATTCAAGGCTCCGGTTACCGGGGCCGAATGCAGTTTTTATGAAGGATTTCAAAGATCCTCCGTGGGCTCTGTGTTCTGAGTTATCATTAGCATTTGATAACATAAAGAATTTTTATAACATGTGACAGATTTCGATGTGAAGATTTTACCTGATAACTGGAAAATTTACATAAAGACCTTCATTAACTCTCCGCTCACATTACTGCCAGCATAAGAACTACGGCGTGCTGTCTCCCTGCAAGATGGGGCTGGGGAGCCAAAGAATTTGTGCTTTATAATAAAATTTATAGGACGTTACGAAGGGAGGTTATAATAATCCTCAGTGATGTTGGGAATCAGAGCAATTCAAAGAGTGAAGGAGAGCGGGAGAGGTGATGGGAAAGGATATTTCAGGATTGCCACGCGACAGAAGAGTGCAGCCCAGACAGGCTGCGAGGGTGGGCACGAAACTTCCCAGGGCAGGCGCTCAGCAGCACAAACCACCTCCCCAAGCCATGGGCTGCGACCCCTCTGGCTCATTTGCCCTGTGGTCTCTGCAGTTTGGGGTAAATGAGAGTTTAACAGCAGCCCTGCTGCCTCCCTGCTCGCTGCTGTACACGTGCTGCTGGATGCGGAGCATCACCTCTGCGGGACGCAGCGTCCTTCACGAGGGATGCGTTTCCTTTGCAATTACAGAGGTAACACGTACCATGGAACAACACCATCACAGATTTCAAAGTCCCCAGAAACAATTAGTAAAAATTCATCAGCATGTCTCTTGCAGTTGACACATCCTATGGCCTCTCCACAGACAGTGTGCTATTTCCCAGAGGTTGGGCCACTCCAAGCCATCACCCACTGAAGGCTGCCCAGCTGCACCTTTTGGATACTTTATCTTCTAACTAATTCATACTTATTCTCTTCTTCAGTAAATAACTGAAATTGCTCACCAGCACAGTGCCCTGTTGATCACAAATTTGCATAAGGAGAAAGCCAAAACAAGCTGATGCACACAGAGCAAGCAAGGACATGGCCAGACCTTAACAAACTCACCATGTTAACCTCCTGTCAAATGGCTTCTCTGCAGCTTTTTGATGCTCTCTGCACCCATTTCTGAATTTCTTCCCAGGCCAAAGACCTCCCCAGCACCCTCAACTTTAGTTAAGGCAAAACACCTAACTCGTACTACAGGAAAACCCAAGCAATCTCCAGCCGATGCATAAGCCCCGTTCCTCAAGTCCCCAGTTGCACTGTCAAAGCACATGATCTATTTTACAAGCCTCGTACAGTCCTGTTGCACGGGGAACAACCACACTGGGTTGTCAGAGTTCCCTTTGCAAAGGAATCTCCCTTTTTTCCAGTTTTGCAAACTCGGTGCTCGGAGAAACCAAAAAGCAACCTTAGATCAATGATCAAACTTTCGTAGTAGATGGCTTTTATTTTTACAAAATATTTGCTTCCAGCAGAGTGTATCTTAATTTACAAATGCAGAAATCTGTCATTAAGCTTTGACCCAGCTTCATGGCATTGTCAAATGCAATAACGTATCTTTTAATAGTTTTATATCAAGTAAGGATATAACATATCATTAGTTTAAATGTATTTGCAAGCAATTACCCCCACCAGGATATTTGTGAATGCTCATGCAAAATTGATGAAATTCTGACATGCTTAAACATTGTTCATTTAGCTCTATTCCTTATGTATAGAAAAAATAGAATAAATAATTCTGCTGCCACTTGCAAACTACCGTTCGGCATTTTCATTCTGCTCATGGTTTCTGTCCTGCCTTTAAACTATAGCCTTTGGTGATCATTTGGAAAAACAGTTTCATATATGTTTAATTTTAAATAGATGTACTAGATTATTCATTCCTCTTATTATTGTTCAATGCAGTAATTTAAACATGGACTAGATTTACTGCATGTCAGCTGCCTTTCTTTTACAAAATGGGATAAATTATTAAATGAGTAGAGGTTGTTTGACAACGGGTTTTCCAGTACTTCACAAAAGAAAGACCTTTGACATTCAGCTGTCTTTTGAAAAGAATAAAGAGTAAATCAATTAAGTCTCTATGCTGCGGTTCAAAAACACGCTGTTATGGCACATTCTTGCTTACCTCCAAGTTGACTTGGGAAGACTCAACCCAGTGCAGCAGTACCACTAGGTAAATTATTGATTTAATAGTCAGGTTGTCTCGCAAGCAGCACTCTGGCCCAGCTACCTCAAACACAGCCATTTCTACAACTCCTCTGCTCCTTCCCCGAGCTGTAGAAAACCATCGATATCAACCTCTACTAACACTTGGCACCACCTCGGAAGACCTTTATAAAAGTACTTATTTCTGGCTGCATCCAGCAAAGGCGAAGGCTTTCTAAGGAGAGATGTCTTCATTGCCTCTGCTGAGGACGCTTTGTGTTTACGAGCTTTTATGAGAGGTTTTCAAGAAAGCTGAGGAAACATCAGGCACAAGACACTGAAAGCTGTGATCCAGCTTGGGTACCAGGATATTCCCTGGCAGGGAAAGCCTGGAGTTGATGGAAAACTACACCAGCAGACCCAGTAACAGATCTTTTCCTTCTTGTTCCTGTGGCCACTACTAATTGCTGCATTTACTGCAAACGTTGCAAAGCATTTGGGGTGCTTTGGAAGGAAGAGAAATATATTGGCTTAAGATATTATGTCAGCAAAATGACATAATTTTTTAACTTGAACCTTTAAACAAAACAAAAACAAAATCTAATTACAAAATACAGAATTTAAAAAAAAAAAAAAAAAAAGTCAATTTAGTCAAAGCAAAATCTAACCAAAAGCTCATTTTCTTTACCTGACTTAGAAGCACCAATTCCATCAACAGCCGCCTAACTCAGCAGTACAATGAAACGATGTGGGTGCACACGGTGGAGTCTGGAGTTTGCAACCCACCTTGGCATCGTGCAAATTTATAGATCATCACTTTTTTGGTTTCCTTTTCCTCTTTTTTTTTTTTTTTTTCCTGTCTCTGCAGAAACCAAGGATGAGTTTTTTGCTCAGTCACAATTACGATTTGTTTAATTTCAGTGACTGTTCTCGGTCACATCTTACATCTTTTTGATCGTGTTTTTCCATTCCCAAGCAACACACACATTGTATATGCTAGGGCCCAACCCAGGACATAAAGGGAAATCACTGAGGTTACACACGGTGTAACTCTGGAGTCTCCTAAGTCCCTTCCTTGCTGGTGAAAGATGCTCCCCGCTACCTTTAGGTTGGAGTTTCGTTCACTCAAGCTTTTAGCATCCCAAGTGGCGGGATTTGCATCAGCTCCCCTGGGAGACTGCTCCTGCCTGGAAGCTTTCCGTGCTATTCACCTCCAGGTTTCTATTTCTCAGCTTCCCCTCCAGGAGAAGAGCTTTTTGTGCAGCGTGACAGCTCGCACGAGGTCTCTGGGCCTGAGGACTCCCCCAAGGCCACCTCTGCTCAGGGGTGTTAGGGCTGTGGCTGCCACCGAGCAAGAGGGAGATGCATAAATTTTTAAGCCAGAGATTATTTAGAATTATATGCGTATATAAAGTTACCTCTTCCCATAAATAATTTCCAGGTTGCAATATTTTGCCTCGTGGCAGAAAAATTAGGGCAGTGAATGTGAGTTTTGCACCTATGCTTTCCTGGGAGGGGATGGGGCAGCTTGTACACAGCCCACTCAGGAAGCGGCTCGCCAGGATTTTGCAAACTCTCACAATCCTACTTTAAAGTATTGCTCGCAGAGAAAAGGTTAAATGAGGTTTAAGTGCAACGTAATAAACCTTCACTGTTCATAAAGTCGCGTGATAAATGCGCGTGTGGTTGCTCTGGGTAAAAATGCCAAGGTCGGAAAGCGAAGTTGGGAGGCGACGACCCAGCGTGATGGAGACACTCGAGCCCGCTGGTGTGATTGGGGGTAACTCCGTGCCCACCACCAGCACACTGCTTGCTCAAAATAACAAACTTCTGACTGTAATTCGCTCGCGACTTTGAACCCCAGGCGAATGGTTCCTGTATGCGCCTCTTGCACGCTTGGCCCTGATGGGGAAGTGAAGCGGCGGTGGTTTCGGCACCCATTTGGGAAGGGGGCTCGCCAAGACCCTGAGAGCAGACAACGACTGCGGAGGTCAGCGCCCACCCCTGCCACGCGGGCAGGGAAGCACCTCGGTGCAGGGAAGGGCCCGCGGCAGCAAATGGAGCTCGGCGCCGCTGATTGCGCTTCAGACGAGCGGAATGGAGTTTCAATTATTATTGTTATTTTAAAGCGAAACTCTGATTGCTAGGGGCATCCCAATTTTATCGAGCTCATTTTATTTTCCCTACGTTTATTTGAATAATATGTCCTCTGCTTGCAATAAAAAATGCCATATACCCCATCATCACAAGTAGCAGTTTATATAAACATAGCATTGTCCTGATGAGTTCAGAGATGAACCCATTCATTTATAGAATTTCTCTAGAATTTGTAATATTTATGATTTAGAAAACAAACCGAAAGGGAAACGTCCTGTACAGTGAGGAGATGTTGTGTTTGCAGATTTGATTCACAAGGTATGGAAGTGGTCGCAGGGTAACGATCTTGTTTTTTAGAAAATAATGTAATAATAGCAATAAAAAAGCACAAACTTTCAGTATAGTCTCCTCCCTCTGGTCACTCAGAGACAGGGCACTTTCAGCTCTGTTGGGGGCTAAAATTCAATGCCAGGGCGGTCAAAACCCCCCTGTGCCAGCATTTTAAGAGCATGAGGCTGCTGCTGTGTGTTGCGTGTGCTGTTGGTGCAACCACAGAGGGCCT
Source organism: Aythya marila (assembly GCF_965140915.1). Taxonomy (NCBI): domain Eukaryota; kingdom Metazoa; phylum Chordata; class Aves; order Anseriformes; family Anatidae; genus Aythya; species Aythya marila. The sequence continues at coordinate 5,670,461 of NC_139044.1, read as the reverse complement.
TGGAAAGAGCAGGACCCAGAGGCTCTGTGGGGTGGACAAGGACGGGAACCCCGGTGACATGTGGGACAAGAGGAGACAACCAGGTCAAGGAGCCTTTGCTCATCCATTGCAGCACAGGGGTATGGGAGAGACTTTGTGGAGGACTAAAAACAAACTCAAGTCTGAAGAATGGAGTAAACGGGAGAAGGATTTCGTTCCTTAGTTATGCCAAGCCCAGATGCTCCAGCTGGTGAGAAGGAAAAGGGATTTCCCCCATGGGACATCTAACAATAAGGACTTTACATCAGCAGCACATCAAGAGACGATATTACTCTAAGTGCCTTAAAATAATAAATAAAAGGGAGCCTTTTTAAAGAGGTCTCTTCGTGGGTTGTATCCTTCAAAGCCAATACAGAGATAGACCTCGCGCATTGCCGCAGTGCCCATTAAGCATCAAATGTCATGGTGGGAAAGATCAGGCGCCTCCAAAAGGGGATTTCTTTCCCCCACCCCATGCTGTAGGATGCCCGTGGCAGGCAAGCCATAAAGCGAGCGGTTTATACGAGGGCTGGCAAACGTTCAGTTGCAAGCGGAGGCGTTGCACAGGCGAGGTGCTTGTTAGTGTAAGGGCCCATCCATAAATTGTGTTTTTACAATAATTTCCTTCAAATTGGATTGTCGTCATGATCAGAGAGCCATTTACTGGAAGCAATTGCTAATTACACACATGTCCCCTGTAGGGAGGATGTACAGCAAAATGAGCATTTTGGAGGGAATTTCTTGTGTTTCGTACCTCCTACAATTTCACCTGTGGACATTTTCCAGCAGGCCAGACTCTGAAGTTCTTCTTCATTTGACTTCAACAAGAGTTTTGGCTCAGCACGGCCCTGTGAGACTCTGCTGTATATGTTTTGGTCAATTACAAAACAAAACATGAATACAAACACTCTTTGAATCACTCCAAAAATCCCATAGGACACCTCATTCGTCCTGCTGACAACTAAAATATTTCCGTTTCAGCCTGTTCCCACCTCGGTTTTTGCTGGCCAGCCTGGCGTGTCTTCCCTCCATCTCCTGGGAGACCACTCCACAGATCACTAGACCGTGGTTTTTTCCATGGCATCACTAAGTTTTCCTTTGCTCAGTTTCATCCCATTACTCTTTCCACTTAAAATATCCCAAATAAATCCTCTTACACATACCCCAGCAGCTTTTCTTGTCTATCCAAATTCCTTACCAGAAACGTCTTTAACCCTGCTCCTAAGCAAGTTAACAAGCCAGATCTGCTAAGGATGGATTTCACTGCTTTGGCAAGCAGCTGGCTGAAGAGGTACGTTTACTCCTAATTTCAGGTCCTTTACTTTTACGGCTGCTTCAAGACCCCTGCACTTTGCCTTAGCAATGTTTTGCTCCTGCAGTGGCAGGGCTGTGCTCAGGGGCAGCCCCAGGCAGCCGCAGGTGCCTGAGCTGTGCCACCCCTCTTCTTTGGCTTACAAAGGAGCAGCTACGGCCAACTTTGGGTATTGCACACAACCCCAAGTGTTCTGGTCTTCCTCTCCCCTACATGCACCCACCCACACACTGAGCACCAGCATGCCTACATCTGAGGAGCTGAATGGTAAGTGGTCAGCAAGGACATTTGGAAGAGCGTTTTCACACAGCACTGACAACTCCAGAATTGGGATATTTTGCTTTTTCTTGTGAAAATGCTAGCTAGAAATATATCTTCTTGTGTCTTTTACTAAATTTACAGGCAATCCACAGAAGAAAACATTTAGAAAACACATAGCTAAGGAGAACAACTATTTCCTCCTTCTCGTATGACAAAATACAACAAATCACCCTGATAATTACAGCATCATGCATCAGGACCTGCAGGAGCTGCCTGCAAGAATGATAAATCCCTGGCCATGCAGTTACCTCGTGTTATCCAGAGAAACCCACCTGGATGAAAGCAGCTTCACTCCTGGAGCAACCCCACTGCAGGCTCTGGAGTTCCTCCAGTGACTGATCGGAGCGGCTACCCGTAGTGCAGACCACTCGTGTTGTATCTCGTAGCTGCAATAAAGAATTACAGAAACTCTCTGTGTTACTCCCCTTCGGCTGTGCGGGATCCTTTCAATAAGGGAATCACGGGGGAGAGCAATGAATACTATTATTTTATTCAGAGACCTTGAGGTTTGGGCAAGAGCTGGTGAAAGCAGCTGGGGTAAAGCATTCTCCAGCAGGACCTCCCGTTTTGTCAGAGCGGGCCTTGGTGCAGGGAACAAGCACATTTTTGACAGCACTTCATTCAGAGCCAAATTGAACCACAGTGTTTTGGTGAGAATAAACTCCAAAGTTAAACTTCATTGGAACAGAGCGAGTCAATTATTCATTGCAAAAGAAAAAGTTGCTCTGAACTGTTACTTTACATTATATTCCTAATTATAAAAGAAAAGAAAAGCATAATTGGAATGAAACCTTTTGATTTATTGAACTAGAACATTTTGACTAATTCAAAATAGCATGTCCTAGAAACGTGTTTTTCACAGGCAATTTCAACTTTGTGCTTTTGTTCCAATTCAGAACAAAACTACAATTTGAAATCACAAATTTCCCAGTTAAATAGAAAAGATGATGTATGAGAAAAGCAAGCAGCTCGCACAACCCTGATGGCGTTATTACATGTAACTCCATTTCCAGAAACTCCCAAGTAGCTTTAGGGACTTCTGAATGGAGAAAACGGGACACTGAGCAGCACAGGAACAAACAGGATAATTGTAAAGATGCAGAAGTCAGATAGGAAATACGGCGCTGTTCCTCAAATGAGATATCATCAGTTGTGTGTGTGTAAGGATGTGTAACAACCCTCAGGGCAACTGGGTGCGACTCAAAGCTCATAATTCAGTGCTCAAAACCCTAGGCATCCCTAAATGACCCCATGGTTAGATTTAGGCATGGCTCTGCCATATGGAGGTTGGTTTACAGCATACTAGCTTCATGTCCTTCATTACATGCTGTAGAGCTTATGGTTTTTGTTTAACCCACACTTTATCACAGCTCAAGGGTCATAAGAGGCTGCAAGATCCTGACTGCAGCTTTTAGCTGTATGTGACAGAGAGCTGTGCTACAACCTGGTGCCATGATGGTGCCTCCAAAAAAAATCTGTCCCTCCTGGGAAAGGTGTCACTGCCTCTGCCACTGCTCCCTGACATCCCATGCAGCTGCCTGATGTCCTGCTCCCTTTGGAGAGCGGGTCAGGGATGTCTGAGGGAAGTGTTTGAGGGAGGAGATCTGAAGGGCAAAAGTTTCCTCAGGGGCACTCATTCAAGAAACCTCCTTCTCCCCAAAACATTTCAATATACACATTTGCTTTAACGTGCATTTAAATTTTGAAGTATAAATGCTCAAAAACCCATGAAGTGGAAGAGCGGAGGTTCTCAGCACTCAGCCAAACTGCCTAGCTCAAGCACGTCACACCACGCAGGGAACAGCAACAATAGGCAACAAAGACCTCAATTTGAAAAGAAAAACACAATTAGGGACGGCAGCGTGTTTGCACTGAGGTTGCAGTCAAGCTGCCACAAGCAGTGCAACACACTCAACTCCCATTTAGTCTTTGGACACGTTTTTCAGCGACTCTTTGGGTAGGACAGGGCATGCTGGTGCCCTCGTGTGCCAGATGTTCAGCCTCCGAGAGGACGAGAGGGCTACCAGCTCACCGCAGTCTCCTTTGGAAGGAAGCCCTTTGAATTGAGGTGCGCTCCCAGGTGAAATCAGGAGAAAATCATCTCGGCCTTGGAAGGGAGCCGTGTGCTGCCACAGCCTCCTTCTCGTTGGGTTATCACCTCCCCAGGTCTCCAAGCAGTGCTGTGCTGACAAACTGGGATCATCCACTGGTGGAAATGTGCCGCAGGGCTCTGCTGATGGACCACGGCGGGGACACTCACCTCCAAAGACCAGACAGGGGAAAGAATATTTCTAAAGCTCGTCTCCATAACCATGCCGAGCCAGGCATGCAACGAGCAAATGCATGAACCCATGGGCGAATCTGAGCTCCAGGAGATGCCCCCGCAGCTAACGCTGCCCTCGCAGGTGGAGCAGTGCTCCAGGACCCCGCTCTCACCTGGCAGAGCCCAGGGGGGGCAGCTGACACGTTTCCATCCCTGCCATTTCTTGCAGGGAAAGAAAGGAAAAGCAATGACCAGGCCACCGAGTAGTTAACTACACAACTGCTACCTAATGATCCTAATTTGCATGATTTTAATAATAATGAGTAAAACCAAACTGTTAAGTTGCACTTTCTACCTCAGCAAAACCGAGCTATAATTGTGTAGAGAATAATTTTATGGGTGAAGTGTGCCCTATATTATAAGAGATTAGAATAAAGTGCTCTAATATTCAATGTCTTAGCAGGTGCAGGCACTTACCTGGGCAATTAAAATCTTTTTAATATACAAATCACAGCCAATGAGACTATTGGCATGACAAACTGGATCTTTCAGGACATATTGTGTTTGTCTAAAATAGATTTTTGTTTGCTAGCAATAATTTGTCTAACTTTTGTTTAAAAGAGAAAATGACTGAAGGCAGATTAATTTGCAGAAGATTCTTAAAATGCTTATATTATATCATTGCCATGAAAGCATTTACTTGTCCCTATCTTTGTGTAATACATGCATTAATGCCCTTTGATTAATATCTCTTTTTTAAAATATACCACGTATAACAATTGATATATTGAAATATTATATCTGCTAGGGACTGCTGGGCTGGGCTGAATAGACTTTGGCCTTGAATTAGCAAGCAGATCATGGAAACCATATGAAATTTTCCTTAATTGATTGATTCATTAAGTTCATTAAATGCCCTCCTTTGTGCTCAGAGTATTCTGTAAGTGCGGGCAGGTAAAATAGGTGCAATGTCTCCTGTGAAATGCAGAAGAAAACATGTTCCAGGTATTCCTGAGCAATTCTGAAGGGAAAAAAAAAAAAAAAAAAAGGATTCCAGCAATGCCCAGACCTGCACATAAAATCCTGCTATATTAATATATTAATAGTTTCAGATCTTTGCTTCCATTTGACATGACATGATTTTGCATCCAGAGTCCTTCTGAAATTTTAAAAAGAGGGAAGGCGGAGAGAGACGTGTGGCTCCTCGCCCGGGGCTGCCTCCTCTCTCAGCCCCCCATAAACCCACTGCCCAGATTTTTTAGGCCCCCAAAAATGGCCTTTGGATGAAGACAGTAAATTGGAGCCTGAGGGCAAAACGACTGCCCCTTTCCCCTGCCTGCCTGGTGGTTTCCCATCGGTGAACCCCAGCCTGGCTGCTCCCTCACTCCATTCACACCTCTGCCTCTGCAAAGAGGCGCAAATTGCACCTCCTGGAGCCTCCCCGAGGGGCTGTGTCTCAGTGTGCAAGCAGTGTTTGCACAACTCCCCCTCCTCCGAGCAACCCCTGGACACGAACTGGGCAGCAGAGTTATCTCGGGGTGCTGGAGATGCCCAGGGACCCGAGCCCCTTCCCGTGCGGAGCAGGGTCCTCGGGGCAGCACCTGCAGGGGATGCGCTGGAGAAGGCAGGGCTGTGGGGATCCCTCTGTGTTGTGGGGATCCCTCTGTGCTGTGGGGATCCCTCAGCCACCCCAATCCCCAGGGCGCTGTGCCCGTGCAGATCTCTCCTCCAGGCTTACACCAGTAGCCACAGCATGCTTGGCTCTCGTGTCGTTAGAGGCTAAGCACGGGAAAATCCCCACGTTACCAGTGCCTTATAAAATAATAACCAGGGGAAAAAAAAAAAAAAAAAAAAAAAAAAGCAAGTTCCAAGCTTCTCTGCTTCCGACTTAAAACCGAGCTTTGGTTCATACCCAAGCTACTCCTTAAAGAAGCTCAAAGCCCTTCAGCACTCGGGCGTAGCGACACAGCCAGGACCAACGCTCTGCTTCGCCCTGTCCAAGTTCGCTGGAAAATACACATCTGCAGCTGCTTTACATACTTCTGCCTTCTCATTTCCTCAGCCAAAAGTCTTCCACTATCAGGCCACAAATTAATCTAATTATTTGGATATTTAGGCTCGAGTCAGCAGACAGTCAGGCATGTGCTGAATACTGCCTGGGCAGTGTGACTGCTGGGGGACTATTTAAAGCCAGGCGCATGCCTGAGCGCCGCGCTGAATGAAGCCTCGGCGACCGCCTCTACAGGAGCTGGCTCTAAACAAGCTGGTTTTAGGCAAGCAAAGGATCGCCTTTGCATGGAGAAGCAGAGGACAGGCAGGTATTTACCAGGTTTCACAAACACGCTGTGAAAGGAATAGATTGTTTTTAATCAAAAGCACTCAACATATGGCTGAGGTATCTGGAATAAATATGAGGATGGAACAATAAACAAGAAATATTTTTGTAACTCGTCATATGGCGACTTTGACGAGTTTGATGAAACGTGTCTCACCTTTAGCATCGCCTTTTAAAAGGCTGGCCACTGCTACATCGGGGGCTTTTTTCCGTAGCACTAATGCAACGGTGCCGGGTTCTGCAGGGGCCTCGCCTCGGCGCCCCGCTCTGCCTGTGCTAATGAAAAGGAAGATCTCAGGAAGAACCTGCGACCAAAAATAACAGCACGGGGCACGGGGTGCCGTAAACAGTTAAATGAAACAAAACAAAAGAGTGAAAGCAAACTGTAAGAATACCGTGCTTCCAAGTGTAACGTGGGCGTTTATATGCGATACCTAAAAACGCTGAGAGCAGCTGAGTTACCCAGCCCCGTTCCCCTGACGCTCGCACCCCCCGCAGGAGGGCACGATGCCCCCGATGCCCCTCGGGCCGCACCCCAGCAGCTCTGGGACGGGGAAGGAGCCCTCGCTCGCCCTGGGGAAGCCCAGGAGCTGCTCCAGAGGGACACCACGGTGCAACACCCTTCCTAAAGCACCGCCTGCCCGCCCAGTCGCACCCGGGGTGCTGGCCCCTGCTTTTCTTGCCCCAAGACCCAGCTCTCGGCTGTGCCCAGGCCCGGGGCTCCGGCAGCACCTCGCTGCGGCTCCCGCCTCCACCACCCACTCGCTGCCTGACCCCGCCGGCGCTCATGATGCATCGTCCCGTCACCCTCACCGTTTACAGCAAAAAAGCTATTTAGCCAGTGCCTGCAACCCTTCAGCCCGCAACGCCTTGACAGCAGAGGTTATAGGAAAAAAAAAAAAAGAGAGAGAGAGAGAGAGGGAGAGAAAGAAAGAACAATGTGCAATCGGCACTGCATTAGAGATGGAAAAAGTACTTAAAGCCTGCAACATTCATCAAGGCTGAATACATAAATGCCACATTTTGAATAAGCCAAGCAAAAGACAATGACAAAGGAAAGGCGCGTTGCTTCAGGAATCTCTATCATTTTCATTTGCTGCTGTCAGGAACCTGTTTTTTGCCTCTCACTCTATCAGCCATTATAGCATTAATGAAGTAACCTCACATAGTTATTGACTGGCTTGTCAGAGTCCCTGCCTGATCCCTTAATAGAAACCATTGGTCTTCAGTTAAAAATGGGGTGAGCTGGGAGGTGCTGTGGGCATGTGCTGAATTTCAAGTGCACTCCTGAGGTTATCAAAAGCCATGAAATGCAAATTATTATATTTTTTAAACACACAGATTTCATGCAACTGAGCATATAAAATTGACTAATACTGTACTTTATGCATTCCTAATAATGTTTCCAAATACGCTCTGCATATGATCTTTCCCCAGAAAGTTGTGGGTGGTATTTGAATAAGCAGAAATGGGCCTAGTTTTATTTTGTGAATAAAGTAGTTTCCTGGATGTTGCAAGTCTCTGTTCCTTCTAATATAAAGTAATATTTATGCACTGTCTGTTCAAACAACATGGGTAATCCTTTGTCTGATTTTCTGTCTCAGATCAGAATCATTTTTCCTTCATCTTCCCGCCCCCCCCCTTCATAAAGCATCCTAAGTCCCAGAACTGGTATATTCTCACTTACTAGAAACTGAGGGTTGGCAGAGGCTCTAGAAATAACTTCTTTTCCCAGAAGGTAATAAATCCAGGGAGTAATCTGGAACACCGAGTTGTTAATTCCAGCACCACCCCGCCACTGCTCTCAGGAGCTGGGTTCGGTACCGTGCCAGCCCCGGTGCGCGGCGATGCACCAGCGGGGCAGGACGCAGGCACATCCTCTCACAGCCACCCGGCGAGGGCAAGGCACACAAGGAACATTCGGCACGGCAAGCTCTGCGTGACCTCCTGTGAGCTCTGCCAAGCAGGAGCTGGGGCCCATGGTGTGATGGGCTCCACTGTGTTTCCAAGCATCGCGTCCTGAAGGCTCTGTGCACCTCTGAGATCAGCCCTCATGGCCTGAGCATCTCCAAGAGTCTTGGTGCATGATGCTCTCCAACCCTGCCCCCTGTGAAACCTGCTTCCCTAACTCAGGCAGCTTACTGAAGTCAAGCTTTACCTGCAGGTGAGACTCTCATCAACACAGGTAGCCCTCACCATCATGCTACTCCCCTGCCTTTCTGTTCGGGAGAGTCTCAAAGGTTAAACATTACGGCCGAGTTTGAAAACAGCAACGAGAAACTCCTGTCTCACTCAGTGCAGACGGCAACGGGAAGAATAAGGTCTGCTCAGCCAGACCTTATTCGAGATTGCTCAGACCTCCTGGGTCTGCAAAACTGGGTTGGCATTCTCAGAAGAACAGGCTCCCATAATAATTGTGGTCTCGTCTCTCTTCTGATTGGGCTAAAATTCTCTAAGAACAACTCTCATGGCACTTCCACATCCCTGGTCTGAAATTAAGCACATTTTTCCTAATGAATACTCTGTTTGTTGATTTGGTGACACTTTTTATGAGTCTGAAATATCATGAAATTCCCTTTTTTTTTTCCCCCTGCTTTCCCCAGTTAATTATTTGCACTCCCTCGAAGATGTACCTTACATAAAAGCAGTTGGTGGGTAGCACATTAGGGATGTCTTTGCCTTAACCTATTTCCACACTATCCCTTTAGCCTGGTGCCATCAGCACACTCACCCCTGTGCATGGTCACGGGAAAGCCACGGGGCACGGTGAGGTCTTGGCTGCTCCAAACCATGAGAGGAGCTGGTGACCATCCTCAAGGGGACCACAGCATCACCCCCCCTCCAGCCTGGGAGCTCCCAGCAGCTGGGTCCCTGCAGTCAGCACATTTCCGAGGCTGTCTTCACAAGCCAACAACGTAGCACCCCTTTCTAGTTGATTCAAGGTCCCTGACAAAATAATCGTGACCGCAACGCCTGCGCTTCCTACCAAAGCTCAGGAAAACTTGAAGCTTTTCTTTTGGTCCGGTGTAAAGCCCAAGCTGCCAACAAACAGCTTCTGGGGTTGCTCTCAGCTCCGCGCTCGAGCGAGCTGCACGCTAGTGATCTAGAAACAGGCAGAGCTGGGGGTCAGGGGCCGACACTTGTTTGGATCCTCACTTCCCAGAGACTCGTCTGTCCTCACTCATAAACCTCCCAGAGCTGGCTCATCCATGGGTTTGGTCTGTGTCTTTCCGGGGTAAGCTGTCGCTGTGTTTGCAGCACAAACTCCACAAAGCATCGCCCTGGCCCAGGGCTCGGCTCAGCAGCAGCGGTGCAATGAGTGGCTCGGGCAGAGCAGTGCTGCCAGGAGCTCATCAGCTCCCAACTTCTAATTGTGCTTAATGACTGCTGAAAGGAACCGAACAATCACGAGTGAACTTCAGCTTCCCTGGTAATTAATATTGTTATTACAGAATTGTTAATAATTATTAGACCCCAATCTAGGGAGCCTCCAAGATTTTGAGCATCTCCAAGAAGACACGCAGCCCGCCTGGCTCTTGTTTTGTGCTTCACAGCTTTGTCCTTATTTTGAGCGTGCCTCTGACTAACGCCTGCCCCGGTAAGAGCCCAGAAAACCCTCCTAATTGACTGCAAGAAACTCTGCTCATTTCAGACGCCCGTAGTCTTAGCCTTGAGACAATCTTTGTTTTGGGGACACGCTCCGTGGCCCTAGGAGAAACCCGCACGGCTTTTGTGCGTTGCAGCTGCTGCTGCAGGCGATGCCGAGGCGAGCGCTGCTCGGCCTCACTGCGGGCTTTCACACGAGCAGCCCAGGACTGCAATCATTCTTCAAGGTTGCTAAATATCAAATTTGCAATTGCATTGGCTGTATGCAAACAGGCCTGCTATTTTGTGCGTTGTGTTGAGTGCAATATATTTGGCATGCAAAAGCAGTGTCTTCAGGGATTTTTTTTTAAATAAGTAGTCTGGACGTATTGTGAGAGGCAGAGTAATTAGCATTCACTCAGCCCAGCAGGACAGCAATTTAAACTTTTACAAGGAGTCAAAGTTCAGGATGCTGCCCTGCCATCAACTTTCTACATACAGAAGGGATACAGACTGGAATATCCAAATGTTTCAGGCTACTCTGGGTTATTTGAAACTCCAATAGACACATTACTATGGGGAAATTGCTTAATCTGCTCCAGGATTTATTGCTATTGTACGTTCGGTATGGAGGTCTTGGAGGGTCAAGAAAGGGCTGTGCTCAGTGCAAGTATTTCATACCATATTAAAAAGTTTCTGACCATACCTTTAATCCTCAAAATCATTACATCCCATTTTTATGCAGACACGCAGATAAAAACACCCCACAAGAGCAAAGCTGCGTTTACACCCTACTCACAATAACCCCACGGCGCGGGGAGAGGAGCAGGCAAAGCACTTTGCTGCTCGCTGCGGTCCAGGAAACGGCAAGTTTGTTGTCGTATAAAGTAAATAAATAGAAAAGTCAGAAGGGGGGGAAAAAAAAGCCCTACTGCGTTGGATTGATTTAAGACTAAGTGCATGCTGCCAGAGAAATGGATTTTTTTCACCCGTTAGGCAGTCATTTTTACAAACGTACGATGTGAGTACTGATTAGAGCTCATGGAGAAAAGAGCATTTGGGGCCGGCTTGGTTTGTTTGGTTTGGGCTTTGGCTTTTGGGGTGTTTGGGATTTTTTTTTTTGCTTTGTATTACTTTTTGCTCATCCCGCCTGCTGCTCCCCATGGCTGGTGCAGGGAGGAAAACCCAGCACCCTGAGGCTCACAGGGGGGACAGGGGGCTGCAGCCAGTCATGGGAGAGCAATGCTCTGCCCCACGTCCTGTAATTCTTTGGGAGCTTCCAGTGAGAAGCCAGTAACGATTCCCCCCCCCTTGTTCTCCCACCTGAGGCTTTCACTTATAAGAGAAGGCAAAACTAACTAGAAAGAGGAGATAAGAAGGAAACGTGTAACAGCACATGAGTTTTGTAGATGATTCACACCCAGTGAAAGCAAAACAACCTGAGGAGGAAGGAAATCTGGGTACCGCAGAACTAAGTATAAATTAAAAAAAAAAAAAAAAAAAAAAGGGGGGGGGGGGAGGGTGAAAAACAATCTCCTCTGATTGCCCTGAAAAGTACTGTCATTATTCTGCTGGCTTTACTCGGTAAAAAGCGTTGAAAAATAATCACTCTGAGTATTGGTGGCACCTCTCTGCTACAGAGAAATAAATTCAAAAGCAAAAGGCAGAGGCACGAGGAAGCAGCATGGCAAAAGTCCAGCCCCCTTGCAGGAGCAAGCACCAACTCTGCGCATTCCCCACCTTCCTGGGAGCTTCCAATTAGAAAGAAAACACAAACTCATTGTTTGCAAATACAGGCAGGATCTCTGAGGCTCTCGCTGGGTGTTATTTGCCAAGCAGAACAAACGCTGAACGCAAACAGCTCGGCTCCTTCCCTCCGAGGAGGACCAGGGCAGGGCTGCGGCGTGCAGACGCGGGGAGAAAGGGCCAGGCCCTCTGCCTCCTCGCTGTCCTGCGCAGACAAAGGCAACTTCTGGCCTTCCCGCTTTACATAAACAGACAAGGCATTAAGTAACTTCTCTGAGTCAGTACTTCTGGCTGCCCCGTGCCTTCAGGAGGAGATGGGGATGGCTGCACAGCTGCTCTGCTTCATTGACATACCTGGCAGTGCCTCCGAAAGCGAGACCAACGCGCTCCCCCCGCGATGCAAATGTGTATGAGTTTAGTCATTAGGAGGTCCAGAGAGTTTCTTTTTTTTGACTTTTTCCCCTTCGTTTTAAGCCTACCGAACTTCCTGAGGGTGAGTCTTGAGGACTGCTAGAAGAAAGTGGCTTCCCCAGACATCCATGTGTTAACCAAAATTAAGCAGAGAACAAATAAAAATAAAAACACAACTAATTGCACGGGATCTCCAGACTTCTTGCTTCTAAGAGGTGTGAAGGCTTTGGGTGTCTGTCTGACTGCCGAGCAGTAGCACTTTGGGGAACCACAGCTGCTGTCGAGGCCAGCAGCCCTGCCAGCACCCTGCAGCCCCACCGAGAGCCCCCAGTTGCAGCCCAGTGCTGGTAAAACTCCCCCTGGACACTGTCCTGTGCCCTCCTCACGGCCCATCTCCATCACGCTTCGAGACAAACTCTTACTCCGAATTTTCTCCTCCTGCCACAAGTGCATTTTCTAATTGAAAAAAGAGGCAACTTGTTTTAGTGTCACAGGCCTTAATTAAGCATAGTTTGTCTAGAATAGCTGCAGGGTTTATTTATTATTTATTGAAGAAAGGTTAGTTATTTACTGGGGGGGGGCGGGGAGCGGACAGCTGTAGTTACAACTTCAGAGCATAAATCAGCCAGACCATCACTCACCCGGCGTTAGGACACTGGTGGATTACCAGCAGGGTCAGGAAAAATATTTCTTTTCCTGATAAAGCGTTGCTTAATGAGGGTGGTTTTGGTAGTTTCAAGTCTCCCTGTAAGCAGCGGTTGTCGCTGGTCACCATCCAAGGACGAGACATTGGCTTTGTCCTGGGGGGTGGGGAATCCCCTAAGGCCTTGTTTTGTACCTTACACTGTGATGGGGGCCATGACGGGCACTGCTGCACAGCAGGGCCATGCTGAAGGCCCTGCACACCCCTCTCCTTCCTGCCAGCGACAGGCCAGGCCCACCCCTCCACGTCAGGATCAGCCCTAGTGCTAAGGGACCGCATGCGGGGACGCATCCTCCATGAACAGGCACCCACGGAAATCCTGAGCCCATAAGGAGGTTCCTACAGACCACAGGACGCAGACATTTCTAGGAGCACCTCCTGCAACCCCACGCCAAGACAGCGCCAGGTCGTGCTCTGCTCAGCTCCTCACCTGGGTTTTCCAGGAAGAACAAAACAGCTTTGGAGAGAGCCTTCCTCCTCACCCGGGGATGTTACATTTGGGTATCTTCTAGCCTCTTCTGTGCGCCGAGAGGATAACACTGCAGAAACACCCCCAGCCACCCAGCCTGCCCCCTCCTGTGCTCTGGGGGTGCCCCCCAGATCCGCACCCAGCCCCACAGACAGGCACGGTGCTTGCCGCAGACCTGCTCCCGCTGCGAGGAGCTCCCCGCAAGCAGGGGGCTGTTAAACACCAGTTCGAGGGCAGGGGCCTATAAAGCCAGTGAGGGGCCCATAAAGCCAGCCCAAGTCATATTTTTTTGCTTTTTTTAATTAAAAAAAGCTTTAACTTTCCCCTCACCACTTCTGGGCTGAATTGGTTTGATCCAGAGAGGTAGTTATGCATAAGAGTAACCACTTTATATTGAATTAGGGGATTTCTCATGCAACACATCTCACCAATTACAAGGCAGGGATGCAATTCTATGATTTATAATACATTATACTGTTAAGTAATATAACATTATAGATACAATTTGTACCTATCTCTCCATGGATTAGAGAGGTGGCACATGAAGAGTGGATCATTAAACAGCAGTGCAAGGCCAGGGGCCAAGCACTTCTGTTTAACAAGCTGCTCCAAGTACCACCTCTCTAATCCACGGAGAGAGAGAATAAATTGTTCCTGTATCTTGTTATAAATCATGTTCTTTTGGGTTTTCTTTTTTTTTTTTTTTAATTAAAATAATAATAATAATAATTTCTGTTTAGGACTCTCTCTTCCCAGGGCTGAGCTAGTTTAAACTGAAGGCGCTTCTGTTCCGGAAACAGCCTGAAGCCAGATTGTGCAATTTACAATCTGGCTGAATTTGGGGGCGGCACGGGGAGCGAGATGGCTGCACCATCCCTCTGGGTGAAGGAGACCGCCCTCCTGGCCAGGCCAGGCTTTTTGGAGGCTGAAGCACCCAGGTTCTCCCAGCCATGGTGGCGTAGCTGGAGCGGACAACAGGCTCTGAGCTGCCCCAAGCAAAGGGGCTGTGAATAGCACGGGCTGGGAGGTGGGAGCTTTGGACACATCCTTGCTTCATCAGGAAGGAAAGAGGCCCTGCATGGTGCCCTGGGAGCAGCCAGCATTGCCATTCCCACGCAAACACTAAAAAGCAGCTCTAGCCAGGTAAGGTGAGGTATTTGGCAGGACAGGGGTGACACAGTGGTATTTCAGCACAGGGTGTGCGAACCTGCTCCACTCAATGGCAATCTGCAGCAGATGAAGGCGAGCTCTTTGACCTCTCTCCTGTTTATATTACCTCTCCAGGGTCAATACATGCAGATGCAAATATCAGGCTCTGCAGACAATATGACGCTTTGTAACTTTGGTGCCAATATTAGGGTGCCATGCCTCAGCTTCCTGGTTTATTAAGCTCAGTTATAATCCCCTAAAGTACGACAACACCTTTAATAACACTACAGCTGCATGGCTCCAGAGGAGGGTAGCACAATGAAGGAGGCTGAAGATATAAGGACCCTGTTAGGCTGCCTTATAGACCCTAACTCATCCTGGGACAAGTCATTGATTTCTATTGACAATTTCATTGTAATGTCAGAACGTAGCCTGAATTCATCTTTCATCCACTTCAAAAGTAAACAATGGCCCTTGAAATAGAAAAAGGATGGAGCTAAAAAAAAAAAAAAAAAAAAAAAAAAAAAAAAAAAGAACCCATTTTTTCCTCAAAAATTAATGGAGAACCAAGACCATTTGGTAACTACGTAGAGCACAGCAAGCTATTGATAGAGCACATGTTATTTGACAAATTTTATCACTCCTTCAATTTTCAAATTATTCACAAACCTACTGCCATTCATTCAATTCCTTTCAATTTATGAATCTATATTAAATTAGCATTCCACAGAAGCTATTTTCAGCCTAAGAAGATCATCTGAGTGATATTTACAGCATTTGCTGATGAGACAGCATCATCTCCACCCTGACAAGGTGCCCTGGTTGAGCAAGCAGATCTTAAGCAAGTAGAGTTTGGGGAAGACTTTGATCAGGCCTTCGACACATTATGTTTGAAAGAGAAAGAAAAAAAGGAAAGGTTGTCAGGACTTGGCACTGACACCGCATTACATTAGGCATTTCTATTAATAAAGAACAGCAATCAAGTCTAAAGTTATTGTGGATCTGTTCACAGGCAGCGAACGTATGTTCACATGGTCTAAAATGCAAACGACGTGGCCAAGTCATTCGGGCTTTTTTTGTTTGATTACCTCTGGGCCTCAGCTCTGGTCTGGGGTTGTGTGTGTGTTTCCACAGCAAAATGTGTGCAGTCATGTAGGATAGGACAGAGAACTATCAGCATGGGTCCCCACCACATTTCTAGAGGCTGGACAGAAATATTTCACATGCCTGCAAAATGCAAATCGAAGTTTACTAATTTCTAGTTTTCAGACACCTGTTGCTCTTCACCACCACTGTTTTCATAGACCCAAGTCTGCCCAGAAGTTTCTCTGGACTTCAGGCTCTGAAGTCCTTCTGAAGTCCTCCACAAGTATCAGGCAGGCTGGCAGACGGGAATACTGAAGTACAGATTTCTGTGCCACGATGAAAGAGAAAGAGACCCTGGAGCCTTAAAAACAATAAAATAAAATAATGAAAACACACCTCTTCATTTCAGTTTCACAGGAATTCAAATGATTTACCAAAATTCCCTAAGCAATTTTCCTGCAGCAGAGCTCCCTAATGAAGCTGGGGAGCCAGCTTCTCTCCGCACTACCACAGGCAGCTACTTGGGGCTGAGCAAAACCCTTCTTGGCTGGCACGGGGCTGCGGCAAGCTTAAAAGGTAAACTCAGTCTTTCAAGGTGGAAACGCACTGCTGCTGGCCATCCCTTAGCCATCAGCCAGCTCCTTTTTGTTAGTGATGGACCATCACCTTGTGGAAATTTGATTTTGAGGCATTCCTTTGGGGTACGTTAAGGTAGGTTCAGCAGTGGTTACTTGGGTTATTGTTTGAAGTGGTTATCTTGAAGCAGTCTCAAACTGACTAACCAGTTAGGAAAACATAATATTATCAGCCAACCCATAATTTTCTGGCATAATTAGGATAAAGATACTTCATTATATCATACTGGACAACCTGAAAGCATGAGACTGAAATGCTTCATCAGTCTCGAGGGGGGGAAAAAAAGAAAAAAAAAACACTGAAAAAACGAGGAAACAAACCAGCAAACAACAAAAAACCGAGGAGGTGCTAGCTGATAGGGAATTGTAGTCCTCATAAAAATATCGTCTTACACGTTGTCCGTCTTGCCTGCTCAAGTGACATCGTCTCTCCAGATACACCTCATCTAGCTAGGCACAAGCACAAGACAGAGAGCCATCCTTGGATATTGTCACATCCAACTCGCACAGAGGGAAGAAACCTGACAGTGCCTGGGACGACTTGGCACGAAGAAGCAACAAAGAGCAGCCTCCGAGGGGAGAGATGCCTCACGATCAAGACTCCCCCTCTCATTCTTCTCCATCCTCCAGGCCCAGCTGGACTCATCGTCCCAACTGCTCTCCCCATTAGGACGGGGGACGTGGGAAGCGTGCGGCTGGCACTACACCCGACAGGCTCGAAGGGATCCGAGAACACCCTCAGGTTCACACGCACCCGGAGTTTGCCAAATCATTTCAGCTCATCTCTAATTGTCAGCGATCTCTATTAGCTCTGTAGTGTGGCTTTGACATAAGGATGAACAGAAGGGTTGTTACTGGCTAGTGATAGGAGAGGAGCTTCTGGTCCAAGGAAGAAAAGCATCTTCCATGGCAGAAGGAGAATTTTTTTTCCCTCCCCATGTAGGCTACACTATATGGGGCGCTGAATGACAAAAGACAAAGAGATCACTACACAATGGGTGTCCATCAGCTTAAACTTCTCCTGATGTCACAAGGAAAAAAAAAAAGAAAAAAAAAAAAAGAGAAGAGAGACTTTAGTGTACTGCTTCACAGTTTTAAGAGACAGTAGATCCATTTTGTGATCATCCCCAGGGCAGCAGGGGGAAACAGCGCTGTGCACAGCATGCACAGGGCTGCACAGCTCCGTTTGCACCCTTGGCTGCAGGGAATTGTCTGACAGTGGCAGCGCGGCTCTCATGTGGTCGGTCCCTCTGACACCAAGCACTACGGCGCAACATTCCCCACGCCAATTTGAGCTAAATTTACGTATAAGTTGAAGGAAGAAGAGAAAGAAGAGTCTCAATTAAGGGCTAAGACTGCTCCAAGACCAGATTCTCTTAGATTACCCCAAAATTCCCATCTTTCCACATTATTTCCACAAACAACAGCCCA
Organism: Aythya marila; assembly: GCF_965140915.1. NCBI lineage: Eukaryota > Metazoa > Chordata > Aves > Anseriformes > Anatidae > Aythya > Aythya marila. The sequence continues at coordinate 5,652,997 of NC_139044.1, read as the reverse complement.
AGTTAATAGGACCTAAAAATACCCCAAACGCATTTTTGGTTTTGCAAACAGTGTTTCATTCATGCATGTCTGCCTGGTGATGCATCATTACAATTGTAATGAGATAGCTGCCAGCCCTGGAAGGGTATATTGCTTAGTGTACCTGGAATGCTGAAGAGGGACTGAAGCTGTTATACAAGATGAAAATGAGTTTCACTATGTAGAAATGAGAGTGAGATTAAGGCAGGCCCGGAGCTAGAAGTTACTTGAGCTTCTCAAATGGGCCACGGCCACGGCCACCCCCGTTTTAGGCATTCGTCCCCAGCACAAGCAGCAGCAAAAGCATCCCTTAGATCAATGCTGACCCTGGGAACGACCCCAGCTACTCATCAGGGACGGGGTCAGGCGTTCAGGTGGCAACTGCACCCACTTGCACAGATGGGTGGCTTTGCTGCTCGAGATGGGATGTACCACAAATAGGGAAAATAAACCAACCCTAAATTAAAGTGCTTCCAACGTAACGCAATTACACTACATAATGTTTACTTATCTTATATACACTCAAAGAGAAGATAAATGTTTAGTAAAAACCACAATCCACTATTAAACAGCTATAAAATACTTCGCTGTCTTCCCATTTCAAAAGCTCCCATAGTATAAATAGTGGTCAAAAGTTCAGTGAACTGTCTTGTAGACTGGTGCTCCATTCAAACCGTGCTATTTCCAGAGAGTCTCCTGACACCGTATCTAATTTCCAAAATGAATATGCTTTAATTTTCCTTCTTCATGCATTGTGCTTTTTCCTCATTTAAAACAGCAACAGCCTCTGGCAGTAAAGGACATCACATTTCTGTGTGAGATGAAGCTTTTTCCCCCCTATATGCGGGAGAATGGCATGGGTCAAGGGAGAAAAAATGTATGCAAAAAACATCACACCCCACTGACCCCAGTATATTTTACATTACAATTTTGCCATTTCCAATATAGGTTCATTTTGCAGTGGACCATATCAGCCATATTTCAGGATTTACAAAAAAAAAAAATAAAAAAAATCAGTACCTGGAGCATTGTCTGCATACAGTATGTCCTAATGCAATATACGGATTGTCTTATTAATGTGTAGTGTAGCTTGCAGAGAACACACGCGCATGCAGGGAATACTTATGCATGCTGCGGAGGCAGCACAGGTGTATGTACAGTGGATTTGTACATACATTCAATTATATCTGCAGATAATACTCAAGTGCATTTTCACTTCTCTAAAAGCAGACAGCCATACACGGGTGAAACCCCTGAAATCAGGGTGGGGGCTCGGTGAGGAAGGGTTTTGCCCCATAAGCCTTCCTCCCCTGAGCCATTAAAGTCCCCACAATGGGGCGCCTGGCACAGGTTCAGACATTTAGGCAGAGGCTGCCACGCTTTCAATGGACAACAAAAAATAGCTTTATCTGCTAAACACACGAAAAGGCCTCGCCACACTTCCCAGCACAGGCAGGGATAATTCAGAGCCTGATTCAAAAAAGCACAGAGGTCCAGGTGGCTTCTCAGGGCTTGGCCACCGTCCTTTGCCCACTAAGTGTCTTAACAGAGGCCAGCTGTGACTGCCAGCTCACCATTGAGTTTAGCTGGCACACCTGAAGCTCTTGTTGATGCCTTGGGGTGGGAAACAGCAGCAGGGGAGGACAGGATCACCCTTTGTTCTCCCAACCATCCTCCAAGACCAAGGACCCCAAGAAAAGGATGCAGTGAAACCTGGGGCAGCCCCCATTTTAAGCAGGCATAAAGCCACCAATCTCAGTCAGAACCTAGGTGCTGCCAAAGTGTCTTCTGCACATTTCACTTCAAAACGTTGGTACTTTCATTGAGTGATGCAGGTAGAGTTAGAGAGGTGTCTGCAGGAGTAGAGATGTCTGCCTAAGAAAAAGCTACCCACATAGTCAACAGGAGCATTGCCTAAGACCATAACAATTTTGACTTCGTGTCCAACAAAGACCATAATGCTCACAGAACTGACAGGTCGGACCATTACAAACAAAATCATCATCCACTATTTTGACAGAAAATCAAAGAAGTTTGACTTTCTTAAAAAGTACCAATTCCCATAAAATCTTGCTGCTATCTACAGATGGTCAGCTGGGAAAAGGCTCACAAGATGGGCATATCTCTTACATACAGAGATCTGAAAGTTAACCATGCTGACAAAGCAGAATCACATAAAGGGAGCTAAAAATAGGCAGGCAGATAGAAGCAAAATAATAATAATAACAATAATAGTTTTTCACCATACAAGGACAAAAATCACCATCTTTCATGTTACACAACTATTTCAACTCGCAACTATCATGGAAAGGAGGAACTTTATGTCCTACAGGCATCCAACTTCTGCTTATCATCTCAAAAAAAAACCACAAAGCACAATCACACTACAGAGCTATAAGACTTTAGGGACAACAGACTTACCTGAAGTTCAAAGTAGCCCAAGATGAGGAGACTCACCCGGAGTTTAGATGGAAACGTTCAGAGGGACAGCAAAGCAGCTGAAGATGGCGGTGTCTGGAAGCAGTTCACAGTAAAGCTGCATTCATCAGGAGCAAACTCCAACTCAAACCATAGTGGAAACAGTTCCATAAATGTTTGTTAGGCACTACTTAACTCCTATTAACTCAAAGGGCTGAATATTACCCTTAAAAACACAGAATTTCAGTTTTTTTTATCCCTTAGCACTATTGATTGCAGATGCTCTACATCCACACCCTGCCCTGCCAGCTCAGCTCTCCAAACCCTGTCTCAGCATGCCCTATACCCTGGTGTAGAAGTCCTTCTGGGTGAGATACAGCTCGTTAGGGTATTTCAAAGCTCTGGACAAGGAATTAGAGTGAGGAATGGTCAGAGCACTATGGGAAAAAGGCCTCCTTTAACAAGAGGTTACTTTAACGAGAACCTACCCTTTAACAGCTGGGTGGATTGAGAAACTGGGGATGGGATACAGGAGTAGTCTGCTGAAAATGAACCTAAATGCAATTGCAAGAGCAGCATTTTTTGTTATTTTAAGTAGAAAGGGTAAAAAATGCAATATTTTCTTCAGTTGTTAGCTCTCTTAAATGTCATAGAGAGGCATCCTGGTGCCTGGGAAGTTGTGGACTTGTGGCTCAACAGGTTTGCTTGCTTATTGTCAGCATTTACCTGAACTGATTTTTAATAAAAGCCTCAAAGAAAGGAAATTTCCTGCCTAGAGATGAGGCACTGGGAACCTGAGTAGGAGCCCCTGAGAATTGCTGAGCACTCAGTGCAAGTCAGTTCCAGCCCTGATATATTCTGTTCCTTCATGATTGCAAATCCCCCCTGTGATGCTCTGCAAGAGATCTGCTTTTCTGTAAGCAGTTACTGGGCAGGAACCTGGTGGTGGTGTTTACCTCCACGGTCTCAAGAATTTCAGCATCTCTGTGGCAAATGTTGCTGTGCTTCAAGTGGCCAATTCGAACCAACTAGATTTGATCGAGGGCAGAACTTGGTCCTTTCTATATTCATCTGGGGCTTTGAACATATCAAAATGAACCTTGATTTCATAAAATAATAATAATAAATAATAATAATAATAATAATAATGTTCCCTTTGGCTTCAGAGCACCAGTTCCATTGAAGTACTGCCTATTGAAAGTTCAACTGCTAATGGCAAGCTATTTTGAAAAGGGAAAAGTCTGGAGGCAAATTATGAGGGAAAGAATAGATATTAATCATTTTTAAAGTCATTCTGTCTCAGGCATTATTTTCCTTTTCTTTCATTATTCATGATGAGTTTTTTGCTTCAAGGCCAAGTGAATTCATAGGGCCTGACCCATCCAAACACAACCACGACTGTCTGAACAATGCACCCTGGCTGAGTCTACAGATAACAAAGAGTCCAAATGGAATGGAAAAAAAAAAAAAGATAATTCTAAACAGTGAATCTAAACACACATAGAAGTATAATTCTTCTTCTGATCAATTCATTTCCTAGTGCTTGGTCGACTGTGTTCCCATCCCAGCCACTCTGGGGGATTTGCAGTATGGGAGTCCCCAGAAGCCTCTCTCTTTGTTTTGCTGTTTCTCTGCTTCTACCTTTAGTGCCTCTAAAGTCAGCTTGGCGATGTCAAGCCTCTAGGGCCTTGAGAAATCACAAAATTTCCTCTCCTCTTTCCTTTTTTAGTTTAATTCCAGAGTTAATGGAAACTCAGTCGCTTCGTTCATAACTTGGGTAACCCGTACTGCCTTTTGCTGCAGGGCAAAAGTGGACACCAGGAAGAAGTGAGCTTAGAGATATTTGCAGCTTTCTGCAGAGAAATTAAAGGGCTTAGAAGAAAACTCTCTCCCAGGAGAGTTGTTGTGTTTTTCTTTTTTCCCAAAAGCTCTCTTGGGAGAGATTTTTTCCAATTTGGGTGTGGAGAGCCCCAGGATTGCTGCAGGTAGAATCAGGCATTAGGACATGGGTGAACACCGTGTCTGTAGCAACTTGTTCTTGCCAAAGAATGAGAGAGATTGGGAAGAAGTTTTTGGAGTGGAAGCAATGACAATTTGTGGACCTATTTTCTCCTTCTCCTCTGGTAATTCTCAGCACCCCCAGATAGCCCCATCTTTGTACCTTGCCAAAGAAAAATTGGAACTCAGAGTTCCCTTTGCTTCAGGGAAAACAAAACAAAACAAAAACATTACTTGGGTATATTTATATATGTAACCGTGTTTCCCAGAAGACAGGAGTTTGCAATGGAATATCTTTGGCAACCTTGAAGATAACTGCTGTACTTTGGGCACTCTGAATAAACTCAACAATGTGTATCCTCACTCAGGCTCTGCAGATGCAAGCATCTGCAGAACATGCTGTTAATAATTAATATAATTGTATAAACCCCTAGGTATATAAATACACAGACGGATCCTCACATTTTGCCTGTTTCTCTGTAACAAATATCCAAACTGAAACAAATTTAACAAGATACATTATACAAATCTGCAGACAGAAGTTGCATCAAAATTTTAACTATCTTCAGCAAGAAAGCGCTTCTATTTCCAGTAACGCTGGCAGCATATACGGTAGCTAGGCAGCCACATTTATTTTCAATTATCATTTTTGCCTTTTTAAACAGCATAATGAAATGCCTGGTAAATTATACATTTTTCTAAAACACAAACTTGTCTCTTTATTTGCAGCTCAAGTCTTGCAGTATCATTTTGTCTGTATTAGTTCTAGCTCTTTAGGAGAGGCCAATTACTTTTCTTAGCTGTAATATGCAGAGTGTGATAGCTTACTCACCAGTCCTCACGGATGTGCAGCCTGATGCAGTGTGGCCACATCTAAGGCTCAGACCTTTGGTGAAAAGGGCAAAGGACTCCAGCACCCTGTTGGCCATAAGAGCGCCCATGCTCATTTGGTTCCATGTTCAACACCTAAGATTTCCAACTCACCCTTTGCTAAATAAAACAGATTTTAGGGAAAACAACAACAACAAAAAATGTACATAGCTGCTCCCCCCAGTCTCCCTTTAGAAAGATGAGCTCCTGGCAGATGGAACTCAATATGCTGTCTCCCAGATCCTAAGGAACTCTGAAAATAAAAAGTTCAATTCACTTACACCAGTGGGCCATATAGATGTATATCTACAGTTCTCAATTCCTTGTTTCTTTAACTGGCACTCTGAACTAGTGAACACTTCCTTAATCTTGCCCCATTATCATCCTAATAGTACCTCCCGATATTCATAAATGTCTAGCAAGACTTTCAGCTATTTTGTATGAAGATGAAATATCCAGCTAAATTGAGAAGATTACCACATCACCACATAAATCAGTGACAGGCTGCGTGTTATTACAGTTGATTTTTGTTGACAGTTGGCTGTAGGCAGTTGTGTTTCAAATGCCTTTTTTCACTGGGAAATTAAACAAAATTCCATGCAAAATGCAGCCCTCCAGTTCAAAAACTGTAAATCCAAAATTAGCATTTCATACTTTAAAAGGTAGCACAGCACAATTTTCCATTGAAAGGTCTGTACAGTTGTCACAAATGGGTGCTTCACACATGACACTAATGCTACTGATGCCTTTTAAGAAAGCCACCTTTCTCTGATATTATTTTCTTCTCCTAATAATCTGCATACACTATAGTTCATCCCTATGGAAAAGAAAGAGAGCTCACTTACTTATCTCTCATATGGGAGCATTATGCTTTCAGCAATTCAGACAGGCTGGATTGGAGGGGGCTGGGTTGCCGAATCCTCCACGATAAGAGGGAACGAATTGTGGCCAGTGAAAGGTTAATCTTCCCTTTTTGCAGTTCCTCCTTCCATCTCAGTGTAACCTGGATAGTGAAGAAAAGACAAGACTTAAGAAGTGAAAAGACACCCCGGCACAAAACACTGTTCACACTGGATTGTGTTGCACTTTATATACAATGGTCACACGCGACCTAATTAAAGAAAAAACATTGCTCGAAGTCAGAAAAGCAGCTTGGGTGACACGAGAGAGGACTAGAAGTTGCACAGGATTTTCTGCTTCCTGCAGCTGCTACTACCATTTTTTGCCTCGGATATTGCTTGCCACTAAACTACATTTACATGGAGTCTGGTGGCAGCAAATAGCCCAAGCAGCAGTAGCTGAGGTGGAGAACTCGAGACGGATTCCTGATGTCAGTGGATGCTAGATTAGAAAATGCCACCACAAGAAGGTTACAACTTTGGCTATGTATGACAAAGGGTGTCACGGCAAAGAATTTTGGTGTTTACTCCTGGCCACGAGGACAGACATGTAACGGGCTGTGTGAGCCAGAAGGTGCTACAGGAGTCTTCGCACAAACGCTTCACTGGCAGCTAACGGGCTGCTGGCCTCGGAGAGGCAAATATCCTCTGGGCATTACTCCCTGGGCTGATAAACACAGCGCCAGCTACTTGCATCCAGTCTGTTCTTCCCCCAGGGTAAGAGGTGTTGGGCCTGAGGGGTGATGCCCTGCCCAGAGGGGTGATGCTCTGTGTGCAGGACCGTCCTGTCTCCCAGCCCTGCCCCTGGAGGTGAGCGAGGGCTGCAGAGTCCTCCTGGTGCAGTCAGAGCTGCGTAACCCCACTGCTTGTCACCGAGCAGGAAGCATCCGCAATAACCAGTGCCAGTACAATTAGGTATTTCAATCAATATTGAAATGACTTCATCTGACTTCATCATCAGGCATTTTAAACAGCTGCTTCTCTCTCATTTGCACATAGCTGGGTCAGGGTTTAGTTTTACAGCACGTGCCAAATCTTTCCCTGGTGTCACTCTAATGGCAGAACCAGACAAGCCAGCCATGGGAGCCTGGCCCCAACCATCCATGACGTGCCAAGGTACATCACATTTTGTACTGCTGCTTAATTAGTTGTGTAGCTGACCATCTCTGGTCGTTGCTGACATTTTGTATGAAAATAGTCCCGCTTCATACTCGGAAGTCATAGGAGATGGGAGAGACAGAAAATTGCAAGGTTGGAAAAAAATTGCAAAGCTGTTATTTCTTATTTCCTCAGATTTAAACGACAACAGACGATACCCATGCAAAAAGCTCTTGACACTCTACTAATGATTAGATTTGCATCTGATTACAGACAAAGACTAAATGAATTGAGACAAATCATCACAACGAGATACTGGTTGCTTACCAGTTGCCCTGCTGGGAAACAGGAGCTGGCCAAGAAGGGTGGAAAACAGCAGCACAGGAGCAAATGGTGAATACAATGGAGCTATCCGAGTTGTCTGTTGAGGAGAGGATGGAAACATGCCCAAGCTTTGCCCTTGAGCGAACTGCAGCCTTGAGTGACTTCAGGTAGCATTTGTCCAAGAGTGGAAATATTTATACTTAAGATCTGTACAGAATGTTTCACTATCCATAAAAAGGATTATGCCACTAGTATGTTCTCTTGCAGCTCTATGTGCACATATTATATCTTAACATCTGATTTCCAATGAATATTTCTTGTAATTCTCCAGAACACATAAAGGTGGCCTCCTATTTCTGCTTGGCAAGACCTCCTATTTCTGCAGCAAGACCCACAATGGCAGCAGGCACAACTAGTAAGGTCAATTGAAGATGGTGACAACAGGCTCTCTTCTCTCACTTCTCTTTTTGGGGTCTTTATGCAGTGGTCAAAAGCCCAGCTGGAAGAGTGTGGCTCACTGGGAGGCAAGGCAGTGAGACAGAGACCCAACTGGCAGCATGAAGAAGAGCAGTCCTCAGGGAAAACACAATTTTCCGATCAAAAAAAGTCCTACACAAATACAAAGCAGTGAAAACAAAAACACATTTTATATACAAAGCTGGCTGCTCTGATATAGATGGAAAACCGAAGTGAAAGATCACTGGGGAAAAAGGGCTGAGCTGAATGAGACTTTTTGGCCAAGAATCACACTTGAAATGCTGTGTAAAGATGTTTGATGAGGACTGCAGTCCCAGGAAAAAGGTGATGACAGACAGTTTGTATACACAGACAGGTATTTTGTAGCATATTAAAAACCCAAGAAGTGAGGCATCCACATATGCATTCAGAGACATGAGAGGCTGCTCGGCCCATGGTACAGGGGAGGCCACCTGTGGGACGATGCTCCCACAAGCAGGATGCAGGAGGTGACAGGGAGCAGGGACAGTCTGGGCACATGTGCAGCCTCACTCTGACCGGAGGAAAGCTTGGTGGGTGCCAGGACCTGGCCAAGTAGACACGAGGACGTTGCTTGAGGAGGAACCCGGCAGCAAAGCCCAGCCACAGTACAGCAAAGCTAACGTCGTGCTAAGGCAGCACCAAGCAGCCCCATCAAACAAGTCAGCGAACCCACATGAAGAACACGACAGCCAAAATGAATTTATACAGAGAAGATGAGGCAATTCGGGGTGGTGGGAGCACATGATGCAGAGGGGCTGAAGAAGGTACACAAAGTCCACGTGGTGGCTCGGGTCATGAATGTGGCAGCTGGTGGCACAGCAGGTCACCCAAAGAGCCTGCACAGCTTTAGAGATGGGAAGTTTTCTCTTGCCATTCCTCATCATGTAATTCTTTAAAACTCCTGTGTCTTTAAAACTCTCGGTTTTGGCATCCCTACAGACATTGTGTAATAGGAAGAGTCACTGGATTTGTTGTTTCAGCAAATGTAAAGGTAAAAGCAGCCCTTCCGTCCATCTGGCGTCATTTTCTGCAAGGCTCAGGTGATTACATCTCAGCAGTTATCTTTGTACCAAACCCAGCAAGATGTGATGAAATTGTAGTGCTCATCTCAGAGACATCCGGCCTTGACTGAAAGGTCTCACTCAGCTTTGGATCGTAAGCCCGGGGATGTCATAAGAACAAGTCAATTATTCTGCAAATGAAGGGAAATACTTCACAAATTTCAGCTGAACTAAGTAAAGAAGAGAAATAAATCTGCAAACCATCAAGCAGTGCGTCTGTTTATAATTATTATCATGCAAGAAATATAATGTTAGTTGAGCAACATAATTCTTTTTGTGTTTTGGGATTTCCTAGTTTGCATCTTTTTGCCTACAGATCTAGATCTCCAGAGCAGATAAATTTGTTTTCCTGGTGCTGCATATAAATGGATCTTGACAGGAAATTTCTCCTTTCAAAGTATCGTTCGCATGGCTGTATTCAGCAGACTCAGTTCAAATACTGCTCCTCGCTTTGTTCTTGCAAGTTGTGAGTAATACCCAGGCTTGCTCACATGGCGAGCTGCACTCATGACAGCATTCCTGAAATAACGCCGGCTGGCCATCGCTCACAAGGCTCCAGCCTTTCGGTCTCTCCTGCCTCCAGGCTCCCTGGTGTTAGCAGCTGAAGCTGGGTTTAGCTGCTGGCCACATAACAAAGGTGCGCTGGCCTAATGCACGGTCTGGAGTTGAGGTGCCCAGAAACTGTTCAGGAAAAAAATAAAGTTATAAAATAACCTGAAGGATGTGAGAATCAGAGCTCAGATTTAGTATTTTTGAGCAGTTCTCACCCTTCCTCTTGGGACTGCAGTTGATCTTTGATCATTTCCCTCATTTACAAACGCTGTCATCTCACCATTCTCCTCCTACTCTGTATCATTAATACAAATCTGGAAACAATGGCTTTCTCCCCGCTAAAACATTGCAACATCCAACTATTTGTTTCCTCTTCTAAAACGGATCATTCATTATAGCCCATATCCCCAAAAGAATTTTATCACTTGGAACCTGTTTGCAGTGAATCTAAAGTAGCTGGAAAACCGTCTTCTCAGAAATTCCTGCGTGCGCTGGAGCCGACTTCTGGAAGCCCAATAAAGTGCCGAGTCCCTCTGCGGGCAATATCCATTTTTCTTCTTTCTGATACAGTCTCCGGCAGTAACCCCTGCAGCTGTTCATGATCCATTTTTGCTGCTGAAATTCAGTGCTGGGCTACGCTAGCTCTTGCACCCACTTCATCCCGGAGAGTTGCGATAATTGCCTCCTGGCTTCGCTGCTCCCACCACCTCCATGCTTATCACAGAGGTCAGCTTTCCTTTTCTCTCTCCTCTAACAAACTCGTTATTTGCTGGTTTCTCTTGCAGTGGGCAGGATGCTGCTCCCTGGCTCTTGCCCTAGTCCAGTTTTCTTGGTGTTTGTGGAGCTCGTTTGAATACTTCCTCTAAAAGGGACATCTCTACCTCTCAGCACTTGAACGTAGCATTTTACTTTATTTTCCAGGGTCCCCAGCAGCAGAGGGTTGGGGTGAGCAGTGGCCTGCATCAGGGAATGTGACTGAAATACATTTACTTGCAACTTCGGGAGCTGTGTGAGCAGGGCTTTTCCCAAAAGTCCTGAGCAGCCATTAGAATTAAGGTGGTTTTTGTAAAAAACCTAAATAGAGGTAACATACTTCTTTTTACTTTTTTTTTTTTTTTTTTTTTTTTTTTGCAACCTAGTAACATTATAGTATATTAAAGCTGAGGTGTGGGACCCAAATTGCCTAACTACTGCTGGAAAAGGAAAAATGCTGAATGTAAAACAAAATTCTACAAAATTATCCTATGGCTGCGAACTGTGAAGGTAGCTATAGGTACGCAATATTCACTGTCAGGGAAGCTCAGGCAAGGTCATCCCTTTGAACTCCTGCCAGTCAAGAATAAACCCCAATGTCAGTAGCTGCGTGGGTAAAAATTCAACGTGCGTGAGAGGGCAACCACCCCTCACTGCTCTACAGGTCACAGAAACAGCTCGACACCCGTGGAGATGCTTTTAAGAAAGGGGTGATGATGAAGTGGGGCTAACCTACAGAACCTACCAAGGCTTTGGGAGGGGACAGACGTATCCCGTTCTGAATAACAGCAGATCCTGGACGACTGAGATAGGGGCAATACAGGCTGGGGAGCGGCGGCAGAACCTCACTTGCTGAAATCAGCCTGGAGGTGTTGCTCACAAATTGTCGCCGAAGCACTGTGAGAGGAGTGCAGACAGGGCAACTTCTGCAGAGATACTAATGACAGTCTTACTTCCAGGGGCTTTCAGCAGATATTATGTACCCGCTTCTCTGTTTGAAAATGTGTCTCTTGATGTAAAACAAGAGGTCTTCACATTTTTAAACAACTCTTTCACTCACATGGAGTATCTCCTTTGCTTAGGTGAACTGGCCATCGAGCAGGGGGGATGCTGCCTAGAAACAAAAGTGCTTTCTGCAAATACAGCTGTTTCCAGCCTATGTCAATGCAATGCAGTTAAACTTCCCAGTCAATTGTAATTAATTATAACATTAATGACAACACTGACCATGCAAACACATAAAAAAGCCATTCTGTGCTGTTGCTTAATGCCAGTCTGTTGCTTCATGTCCCATGTCTGCCACCAGCCAACCCTGAGAGAGTCACTTAGCTTTCTTTCCCTCCCACCCTCGTCTATTTAAATCTGAACCTCTGTGAGACGGAGAATGTTTTTCTTCAATGGGGTGTGCATGGTTCCTGCCACGGTGGGACTCGTGTCTCGTCTGGGACCTTGAGGCACTGCGGTAAGAAATAAAGCAGAAATAGCTGGCAGGTGAGCAGCAGCACCTCCCGACCTCAGCAGGAGACTTCTGATCTCAGAGGTGCTCTGTTTTAATCCAAAGAGCAACATACACTTGGGTGCTATCCGAGCCTGAGCATCTCCTCCTAGTTCCGTCTCTTAAAATGAGTGAGCAGGCAGCCCGTGCTCTCACGGTGGGGAATTCGGGCTCTGCAAATGACTTCATGTCTTCAGCCAGGAGAGCGAGTCAGGGGCCACCTTTTCATGAAGGGTCTGCGGGCCAGGCCAGCTGCCTCTCACTTCTCATTTTGATGCCGCTTTTAAAAAAAACAAACCAGAGACCGCACAGCAACATTAACGCGCAGAGGCCCCTGAGCCCGGTGGGACCTCAGCCGCCACCACCTGAGTAGCAGACAGACCCCAAAAAAGTCTGGAGAGCTACCGGGGCGTGTGGCGGCCGCTCCGCATCCGACACCTGTGATGCGGGGCCAGGTGGAAAGCCCCAGCCAGGCTGCGGTCCCTGCTCGACCCCGGCACGGAGGGGACACCCAGGGCAGAGCCAGGGTGAGGACACGTCCCCACCGAGCTGCCACCTGTGCCCGGCTCAGCCCCAGCCTGGCCAGGACACGCCGTGGAGCTCCTTCCTCCCAGCCACGCTTGGTGCACCTCTCAGGCCCCATCGCAGCTCGGTTCCTGCTACGCCCTGCACATGAGCAGCACGAGGAAGCCCTGCTTCACCCCTGCAGGCACTTTATACCTGTTTCCGTCTCTGCAACGTGTTGCTATTGCCCAAGCGGCCGGCCCTGCGGATGTGAGCAGGGTGTGTTTGCAACTTCTCATCTGCAGCATTTGCATGAGTGGCTGGTTTCCTCTCTGCCCCGCTGGGCAGAGGAGCTGTGCTCTCTCACTTCCCTATTTTGCCGTGATCTATAGAAGTTCAAAAGGGCAGGGACGAGGGTCTGACACCCCGATGCTTCGACTCACCCTTGTGAAAAGTTACTGGTGTGGGTACAGCCACAGCTGCTCGCCTCCCCCCAGCATCTTTAATTTCTGTTCCGTTACTGTACTCAATGGCACAACAGAATGAGCCTTCGCCTTCCCTTGCTGTCTACTTTATGTCTCGCAGTCACAAGAGAACATACGCACACATACAACCAATTTATCAGTTAACTTCTGGAAAAAAATACATATACGCACTCTGAAGAAATGTGTAGGCTCAGCCTACAAGGCCTTCAACCATCCTGGCCTTTAAGAAATCTAGCACTGATAGATATTAGAGTAGCTTTTACTGGATTACCGTGAAAACTCTGGTGCTGGAGACCTTTTTCTTCCTCTTTTTTGTGCCAATGACCGTGGTTTGCATGCTACATTTGTTGGCCTGATAAAAGGCGAGTTATGCACAGCACCTGGCATCTCCAGTGCTCCTGCACACAGCAACCTGTCTGCGTGTACCACGCTCCGGTCTGCAGGTCCCAGCACCTGTAAAGACATTGCCAAGCAAAATGTTGTGAATGCTGCTCTCTAGCCTCACTCACGAAAACTTTGTTGAATTTGCCCAGTTTTACACCTATTACAGCTCACTTTCCTCCTCTCCCCTGCAGGGCCGTGGAAGCAGCACGAGGAGACTCTTCAGACCAACTCACCACTTTCCCTCTTTCAACTGCTGAACAAAAGTGTTAACATCTCAAAGTTATTTTCTTTTTGTGTGTGTGTGTTTGTTTTTATTCTTTTTTGTTGTTGTTGTGTTTTGATTGCTTTTTTGTTCGCTTGGATGTTTTTTTAATTACTGGCTACTGCATCTCTAAAGGCCTCATCCGTATCAGCAGCCTTAGGGACACGGTGACAATGCAGATTTCCGAGCAAGATACTCAAGGTGAGCATCCCGCATGGTTCTCTTCTACAGCGCCAACACTACGGATAATTGTAATCTAGCAGTTGACTTTGTTCCCTCCTTTGAGTTTCATTTTCCCCAAATGTCAGGGGAGGGAGAGAAAAAAAAGAAAAAAAAAAAAAAAAAGGGAAATTTTTATTGCATGGAAAAATGCCTGAGGGAAAAGAACTAAATTCAGCACTAACTTGCAAAGGCAGATTTTGAAGTTGCAAAATCAGAGCATAATTTGGCCCAATATTTTGCTTCAGTGTTTGGCTCAGTGGAAAGAAAAAAAAAAAAAAAAGAAAAAAAAAGGACATGTTTTTTCCTGTCTGTGAATTATTGTTAAAATGAAATATGAGTTTTCACAGACGTAAAAGTATCATTGCTGCAAGCAAGTATGAACAATGCTAAATCCTGGTCATGTGTACAACCCAAGAAGTGGCCAAAAAGCGCTCTTCTGAGAAAGCTGCCTGCCCGCGCTTTGGAAAGTTGTGCAACACCCCATGCCAGCTAGTTTTAACAGCCCCGAACGTGGAAATTGCTCTCCTTGAAACAACTTCTACCTAATTTGTAGCGGTTAATAACTAATGACACATAATTTTTAAATCCCAGCAACACTTTGCTAGTTCCTGCTTTTAATTAAAGCCGACTGGTAGCAAAGGGAAGCGGCGAGCCGCAGCCTGTGCTGCACGGGGCCGGCAGCAGCGGCGGTACCCCACGTGTGCTGGCACAGGACCTCGTCCTCTTCTCCCAGGCACGTGTATTAATTCGGAGCCCTGTCAGGCAGGGCTCGAGCCCCTGGCACTCCTGCGCTACCCAAGGGCTACCTGCCTCCTTCGGCGAGCGTTGGCCATGGCTCCGCGACCGGCATCCGGCCACAGATCTCCTCTTGGCCAAGTGAGCAGGACAGGCATGTGATGGGGAGTTAATGATGCATTAAAATGCATGCTAATTAATGGGATTTTTAGACTTATCCTGACGTAGGGTCTTTTCTCTCGTGCCGTGCAGGTATAAAAGCGGCAGGAGGGCTGGCCACGGGCAGATATCAGCTCCTCGCCATCTGACACTGCCCCTGCTTCTTCCTCGGCAGCCCCTACCCATCCACAACCAAGGCCAGGGAATAAAATCTCCTTGTGCCACAACGTGGTCCTGAACACCTTGTGTAACAGCAGTCTGGGCATCACCGAGGCATTAAAGCAGAGACTTCTACACGGCTGAAGGAGATCTGTCCCCTTCCCACCATCCAGCAAAACCCCGAGCAGCTCTGACTGAAGGTCCACGGCCATCAACCCCCCCCCCGGCAGGAGGTAGCTGAGTTGGAGTGCAGAGTCTTGAGGCAATTCTCTGTGTGCTCCTGAATTTGTTTTGCAATTGCCGTATGTCTCTCCCCATGTGCCATTAAGAGTTCAATTCTTTTATTCCTCCCCCCCGCCCCTTCCCCGCCTTTTTAAAGCATCATATTTATGCAAGTGGACAGGAGGCTCGCATATCTGGGTCACACGTTTGCTGGAGGTCATTGAAAGGCTACAAAATGGAGCATGCCTAATTCTGCCATTTCAGAAGTTTTCTCACATGTACTCAAGACAATTATGCCTATTAAATGAGTTCATTAAATTTCAGAAATCCTTTGAAAATTCCGGCACGCCAAAAAATGTGCTGAACTCCTTTATTTCTTCTAACGCCTCCTAAAAATGCTCAAGTCCTCGGAGGTGCTGGGGACCGGAGCTCGGCTGCCTGCGACGTGGCACAGACAGGACGTGTGTCCTGCCTCCGTCACAAGCCGAATAAGCTCGGGACACAAAACACAGCACCGAGGTCCACCAAGCGACCTTTAGCAGCATCATTGGCCCAAGCGCCACTCTGCTGGGAATAATTCAGAGAGGAGAGAAATGTCACCGATCCTCGGCGAGAGCCGTGGGGTTTGTGACAGGACGGGACGTGCGGAACACTTCGAGGACCAAGAGCTGGCTCGGAGCTGAGCTGCGAACTTCAGGGATGCAGGAGGAAAGCAGAGGTGGGCTTTGGGTGTCCTTGTCAGCTCCTCTGCACTGCTCTCCGGCTGCTGCAAGGGACAGCCCGGGCTCTGCCCTCCCAGAGGAGCAGAGGGGACTGGAGAAGGACATTTCCTACGCCGAGCCACACGCTGAGAACAAGGGCTGGGCTGAGCCCTGCTACACATTAAGGCAGGGCACACCCCCTGCTCGGGGTGCGTGAGGTCTCAGGAGGAGGAGGAGGAGGAGGTGAGGAAGAAAGAGCCAGAAGCACAGCTCCAAGCTGCTTCCTAGGCTCAAAGCTTTTGTGACAGGAATTACCCTGGTGTGAGGCTGACCTGGAGATCAATACTGGCTACGTTTCTCCTTCTCCAGCCCTCAGCCACGGTCATGTAGGACTGGGTTCAAGAAAGCTATGTAGGAGGAAGATGCATTGCTGTTCCCTCAAAGCCCTGTGGAGGTGCTGAGCATCAGCGACTGCCTCTTAGTAAGCAGGAGCCGAGGGTGCCCAGTCATCACGATTACAAGTCCCTAACCCGCAGGTGCCTCACACCCACCACATCCGAATGCTTTCTGGTAAGCAGTACCCTAACGCACCCAAACAAAAGTTAATTTACTGTTGCAATGCTAACACCACGCAGAGGTCACGTCATGGGATTGGTTTGGCAGCAAAAAGTTCTGCAAACCCACAAAACAAACACGCTGCAATATTGCAGAGGGTAGCACGCCTCTGCGCAGCGCTGTCACTCCTGGAGAACCCCGTACTTCCACCGCAGCAATTTGGAAATTAAAATGTACGCAAGATGATAGCTCATTAAGAAGTGTTTCTTTTCCGTGAGTAAGGGAACATTTATCACAGCTGGCCCACACCAACAATCAGCTTTGGACAGAAGCCACCTTTACTAATGAATGGGAGGGAAGAGTTTTTAATCTCTCTGAGATCTCTTATCAATTGATTTCGGATGATGTATGGTCGGTTTTATTCTCCAAGAATTACGATACTCCTCAAGTGCCAGCAGAGACCCAATATTTTTATTGTATGGCTTTGTCTCCTGACACTATGTCATTTCGTCTTGACACTGTGGCAGTCTCCCTGCAGACTCGCTGCTATTGTCTCACATTATCCTTGTCTCCCCGGACTCGCATTGTCCTGCCTTCCCTGTTGATCACACTAACTCGGATTTAGACACAGGGGAGGAGGGAAGAATAAAACCAGAAAGCCACCACATCGTCCGATGCCTCGGATTATTTTTAGCCAGAAAAATATGAAACAGAATGGTTTGCTACTCCGCAGCCGGTGATGCTGTGAGAATTAGCTCACCTAGATTGGTGATGTTTGTTCCGTGCTCGCCCACGAGCCGTGCAAAGCCCTTGAACGCTACCTGCACAGTCGGAAGGCATTATGCTGGCACTGAAGAGAGAGCCTTTGATCAGGTCCTCGGGAAATACTTCCTGCGTCCTCCTGAAGTGTAACTTTAGACCAGGCTCTACCAAGGCCACTTCACTCTTTTGTGCATCCCCTTGAGTTCAGTGGTGAATGAGCTGAAATTCGCTCTGTTTCCTTTACTAGATGGCATGTGTCAAGGATCCCTACGATCACTTTTATTACTAGCTTTATCTAAAGAGCTCCTTGCAGGAGCCCAGGGTGTCAGTGGTCATGAAAAGAGCAGAGCTGGGATGTAACAGTATTTTATACCCCTCCAGGCCAGACAATTAACTGAGGCCCGTTAACGTCTCAGGTCTCAGGCCTAGATCCCGAGCAATGGCAAAGACGTGTCGGTTCTCACTGAGAAAAGGGGAAAGACCCCTCGCTTCATGGCACTGATTCACCTGCCAGAGAAGGGCAGATGGCAGGAGAAAAATTAAATAAAGCAAGGCACTGCACTGCTTTAACAATCTTCTGGGCCTCGATTTCAACAGAAAACTGCCAAAATCTGGTGGCTCTGCCCCACTGTTTTGGCACGTGTTTAAAAGGACAGCAGTGGTCCTATTTTAGGGGGTGGTTGGAAGCTCTTGGCAGCCCATAGAGGTTGCACAGCTCCAACAAGGGCTCGGTCACAGTCCAGCTCCTTCAGAAGCCAAGAGAAACGTTGTGCCCCCGAGCAGATCCTTAGACCTTGAACCTGCTCTGCCAGCTTCATCAGTACCGGTCCTGGTCCTAAGCAAGGGTTTGGTCCCAGGTGAAAGCAGAGAACAGAGGGAGAGCAGAGAACAAGAGGACAAGAAAGAAATCACTTTCCTGTGGTCAGGACCTGCGCCTGGCACAGGAAGGAGGCTCACGCTGACCCTCCTCAAGGACAATCCCCCCAGCTCCTGTCGACAGCCACACACACGGAGCGGAGCGTCTGCTCTGGTACGGGGGCTCTCACTGGAATAGTCTCTGCAAGAGCAATGTCATACGAGATGTCAAAAACAAGAAGCAACATGTTAGAAGGGTGCCACTTGGAAATAAAGCCCTGCTTTTATTGGATAGCTGATCTGCTAAAAGCAGTTATTTGAAATATCTGCAGATCGCTGGGATCCGTGAATAATTGCTATCTGCACATCTCAAATTCTTTACAGTTTTGCTGTTAGACATAGCTGTGCATGTCTATAAATAGTAGAGCAATGTCGCTCACTGCATAATACAGTCTCTGTGCTTTTACAACTCATCATGAACTTCTATGTAATTTATTTTTTATTGAAGAATTCCAATTAATGGCTTCCTGGTGATTTTAAAGCCTCAAATTATCAGTCTCTGAAAACAAAGCAGAGAACATAATTATCATAAACCGAGAATTTTTCATTTTGAAGCTTATCTGTTTGTGC
Source organism: Aythya marila (assembly GCF_965140915.1). Classification (NCBI taxonomy): domain Eukaryota; kingdom Metazoa; phylum Chordata; class Aves; order Anseriformes; family Anatidae; genus Aythya; species Aythya marila. The sequence continues at coordinate 5,634,378 of NC_139044.1, read as the reverse complement.
TAAGTATCTTGTCTGTAAGTAATTAGTGCCTTTATTTTTTTTCAGTAAAAATAATGACCATTCTATGCTTCACATCCAAATTTTGTTAACTGCTAGATGTACTGTATATATTATATTTGAAAATGCACCACCTTGGACCGGCTTTAAAGTATTTCATCAAATGATAATGGCAACAACAAAATACATCTGTTTGTCAGAATAAATTACATGACATTTAAAAAAAGCTATTATATCTTTTTCTCTTCCTTCAAAGAGTAAAAGCCTTTCAAAAATGTGCACTTCTTACTTCTTGCTAGGGCGGCACAGCACGAGGAGATCGGGCAGCTGCTCTGTGGCTGTCGGTAGCACCAAGCTGCTGATCACAGGCAGTCAGCCCATCGCAGATACCTGTGCAGCATCCTTCACGTGGATACCTCAAAATGCTTTGCTGGAGATAAGACCAAACACAGTTACATGTGTAAAATAGCACCGCACTCACAGCTACACTCAGAGCTAAGTTCTTCCCTGACTTCTGACCTAATTCACCAGTTGTTTCCCTTCAGTTACGTGGGACCATGCCTTTGTATCTCATGGAAACCCTGCAAAATCAGTGCAGCTGTTGAACAGAGCCACCAGAGTATCGCCGGGCATTTTGTGTGGTCTCCTACAGCCAGCCAGGAACGTAAAAGAAAGTCTGATCCTACAGACAGCATTCCTTGCCTGGATTTCATAATGATGGAGGAGAGAGGATCCCACTGAGCTGATACCCCTTGTATAACTCTGTCTGGTCTAACACCTGGCCTCTCTTAGCAGAAGATGTGATTTCTGGGATGATGAAGAGAATTCCTCCCAGAGAACCAGGACCATTCTGCCTGCGCTTGGGCCCTTTCTGGTTGACCACCGAGCTGATCACTTCACACGATAAAACATTAGGATTATTGATTCTTCTCCTTACAGGAACTATTTCCAGACAACAATTCATCACCAAATTATTCCATGCTTCAAGAAGTCCGCCAAGCACAAGGGCTGGATACTCAATTTAGGGTAGATAGCTCATAATGGGAAAAAAAAAATTGAGAATTTCTCAGAGACAGTTTAGAAATGAAAAGGAGCAGCAGATTATTAAAAAAAAAAAAAAAAAAAACTCAAAATAATGCAGCCATCTCTTATATAGCCTTTTATGTTAGTAAAATCATTCTTCAATGGTTTGACTTCAACTGTTGGAGGCCAGGAGAGGTCTCTCAACACAGGAATAACAGCCCTAGCCGGGGAAGTTATGTGATTCCATCTAGCCACAGAGTCCTGAACAAATTTGTGAGCACCTGAAGCAGCATCAGACAGCCCTGCACAGGAGGGGCCGCAGCGGTGACGGAGATGCCTGAAGGGTACGTACAGTTTCAGGATCTCAGGGAGGCAGCTGCAGCTTCAGCTGTGGGCAGGAGGAAGTCCCGTGCCCACCGTGACATCTTTGTGTTGTGCTTGGCACACGCAGCTCAAACCAGGGAGCGAACTGAACCACGACTGGAAGCAGCCAAGGCAGGTAAGAGGAGAAACCTGCAGTACCTTTGCAGAAGCACTCATTGTAAGGCAGGAATTTAACCCTGACACGTGATACGGTGAAATCCTGCTGCTGATTGGTACCTGGGGAGCTGGGGTGGAAGGGAAGCACGTATATTTACCATCAGTCTGGTGCCAGGAGCAGGAGACGCGTGTCGCTGATGTCTCAGTCATGCACAGACCTTCGCGTGAGCTTCCTGCAGTCTCCCTTGACCGCTCAGCGTCGGGCTGTTTGCAGGTGGGATGCCTTGCCCAGGCCAATCAATCACAAGCTGAAGCACAAGGGCCTGTCCCACCTGCTGGTTTGTAGATGTGAGCTGCAGCCTCACCCCCATCTGCCCTGAGCAATGTCTGTGTCGTAGAGGCCCCCACAGCAAAGGGCCACGAGGACAGAGGGAGACCCTGGCACACGTCTCTGGTCCTGCATTCGCTCAGCACAACAGATCATCCCCTGAACCACAGGGCAAGGTGGGGACCGGGTCCAAATGGGAATGAGAATGCCACGCCAGCCATTCTCAACATCACAACGAGTAACGCAGCCCTGCTTTATTTCTGCCTTGTACAGGAATGCCTTCTCTGTTGTGGGACTCATCGAGAACAGAAATCGGTCAATAATCCCGTAGCTATGCACACTGCATGGTGTGGGGAGGAATGAATTAGGAAGGCAGCGGTGATGCTGCCCTACAAGAATACATTCTCCCTCATCTGCGGACTCGCTGAAGGAGCCAACTCATTCCCAGGTTGCCCCAGACTGTTAATCAAGTAACACTCCCAGCCTCAGAAAGGCTGCTCTCTGCCAGACACCCCCCTCTCCACGGTCTGCAGGCAGGCATCAAGCTATCCCCTGCGTTTATCATGGATCTTGCTGATTGCAGTAGACACTTCCTAGAGGGAATTTCAAAGGAACCTCAGAAAAAGATCCTGATGCCGTACTTTTATATCATAAATAGACGTGCATTAAAAATACTAAGTCAAATTAGAGTCACATCTCCTGGGGGTTCCCCTGCTGCCTCGCCAGGGGGCTCCTTGCTCGGTGACCCCCGTGCAGCATCCCCACTCCTTGCATGGCTTGGGTGGCAAATGTCCCTTTGAAACCTGAACGGGGTTTAAGGTCCCTGCCTGTCCTGACCATGGCACGGATCGGAGCTGGTGATCGGAGCCCCAGCTCGTATCTCCTGCACCCTTGAACCAAGATCCTCAGCTTCGCTGCTGAGCTTCCTCTCCTTTTGGCAGACATCCAGGCCAGCTGCTAAAATAAATCTTTTTTTTTCCCTGCGAGCTCTGAAGTTCTTCTACTGGCAAAAGGTAGCAATAGTGGTGGTGTGTCTTGGCGTTTATCCTAACTGTGCAATCCACCCCGAGCCACCTCGCCCCACGCCTCCTAACCGCACGGGCAGGACGGAGCAGAGAAGCGCCGCCGTTCGCCGCCTGCCTCCCGGTCTCTTTGCTTCCAGGCACTAAGTAAATGTCAGCTTTTTGTGCTGTGTTACATACATTGTTAATTTTAAAAAGAAATCCAATATCATTGTTTTTCATGCTTGCCGAGGTGATTCTGAAATTTAATAAAAATAGTGGAATTTTTCATTAATGGCAACCAGGGTTTAAGCCAGCACTAACTTTCTATAGCAGCAAGGCAGGAGAAGAGATAAAAAGAGGTCATCCTCATCTTGTTACACCGCAACTGTCTTCAGTCACAGCCTCAATAGCAAAGAATTCAAAACATTGCTATTGCCTGACTGATTAATGTAAAAACTGGCACAAGGCATTGTATTCAAAGCACCTACAAATACTTGCAGGAAGGGATTTGCTAAGTGTCTTCAAACATCAGGCCCAGTAATGCTTTCTGCAAGGCAAAAATGCAAGGGCGAGGAAACCATGTGAAATATTTCCCTGCTCAGGTTTTCCTGCAGCCTAACCCTGCTCCAGTGGTGGCACATCCCTCGTGGGACCCCACCTGCAGCAGGGAGCCGAGCAGAGAGGCGTACCACTCGTGGAGAAACACTTGCTGACCCAGTGACTTTGCAGCTGGCAGAGTCTAACCCCTACGCCAGGCTCCAAAACGTTCGTTTGCAGCTTGACTGGCAAAGTAACTTTACTCGTATTTCTTCAGCTCTTCTGAATGTCCATACCTTTGGAAGCTGCCCTGTCCAAAGCCTGGCACCAGAGCTCAGGTAGGAACTGCGCTGCGACCTCTAATAGCTGCACAGCCAGAGAGCAGGGATCAGCAGGGGCCTGGCCTTCCCCGAGCGCAGCTCTGAGGTCTGCCGCCACCACCACATTAAGGACGAGAACCAAGGGGAAGAATGTGAAAAAAATATTTTGCTTCCAAAGTATATTTTCTTTATGGCTGCTATTGAAAAAAAAAAAAAAAAAAGAAAAAAGAAAAAAAAAAAAGTTCTCCGTTAAAACTAAGCCGTGCGGTATTTGTTCTCCTGACTTTGTTTTTGCAGAAGGGCTCCCCAGGTCTCACCCATATCTGAGGCCAAAGTAAGTAAGGTCCTTCCTCTCCCCAAAATCTTCCATTACAAAATCAGCAGTTTATCATCTCTTCTCTTCTCCCAAGGCCACCATTGAGTGGCCACCTCACAGCACGCTTACCGTCAGCAGAAAATTGGGGAAGTCAGCCAGTGGCCAGCCACACCGCACGTGGGGCGCAGGGGAGCACCGGCACGGCGCTCAGCCACCTCCCAGGCGGGTCAGCCAGCCACCAAGCACGTGCCCGCTTGTAGGTTAACCAAATAAAGGCAAACAAGAACGACGCCGCATCACCTCAGTCCCTTTGGTGTGTTAATATGCCCATCAGGTTGTACGGGGTGGTTGGAGGGAAAACCAGAGAGCAAACACCTCCACATAGTGCACTCGCCCCAAAAGCCAACCCAGCTGCACCGGCACACACACCTGGCACCTGCATCTCCCCCTCATCAAGACCTTAGCTTAACAAGAAAAATTGGCCATTGTCCCCCTTTCCCTCCCAGTCCTGCACCTTGGCATTCAGAGGCCGCAGCATCATCCTCGGAGCAGGAACACCGACTGAAGTTCAGCCTGGGGTTTTGCCTCTGCGAGCAACCTTTTTGCAGAACAGCCCCCTCTTTCTGCAGGTTTGCATTTCTAAATTTTGTCCTGTCAGCATATTCCCCCCAGCTTCCCACCCCCCGGCATCCCTACAAGCGTGGAACTTATTGCGGTGCAAAATTCACTGGGTTTTCCCCCAAATCCCCCCGTCGTTGTTTCTCTCCCTGAGCACCAGCAGCATGGTTCGGGGCAGGGCCCCCAGCCCGGCACACCGTGTCAGCCCGTCCCACACGCGGCTGCAGAAATCACTGGAAGCTCTGGAGCCAGAAATGGCAATCCCGAGTAATATGTGATAATGAGGAAGACTGTTCTCATCTCCACCGCCGAGCACTGACCTTTTAACAGAGCAAATGTCAGGGAGAAATACACAAATGTGTTTAGACCAATATCAGGTGCCTCTCTGCGGGGGTGCTCGCTCAGGCACAGGTCCAGCCCCTGCTGCTGTCCCTGCAGAGCAGGCGTGGTGTTGCAGGTCGCTCCTGGAGAAAGCAGCCCTGGGATCAGCCTCAGCACCACAGCCTTACACCTAAAGAACGGCACCGTGCACATCCACAAGCTGCTTCGACAGGGGGGAGGCCTCTGGGAGGGGTAACAGAGCCAGAGGACAATGAAGCAGTACCTCGGGTGTGATACCCCACGGGCTATCCAAAAGCCCTCTCAAGTTGCTGCCTTCACCAGAAAGACGTCTGGTTTACAGAGGTGGCGGAAGGAGTCAGAGGTAAATGGGACAAGGTTTGGACCAGAGTCAAAAGCCAGAAGGGCAGCTGCCATGGGTCAGGGTTTAAACCCATTGCTCAGGATGACTTGTGGCCCATCACCGGCACATCTGGAACGTCTGGGCAGTCTTCTTGAACACTTGGTTGGTTCCCCTATCAGCTGTGGAAGAACTACCACGGTATTCTACAGAAAAAAAAAAAAAAAGAAAAAAAAAAAAAGAAAAAAAAACCCTGTTCCTTACTCTTCCTTCTTACTCTTCCTTCTTACTCTTCCTGACACAGTGACGGTAAAGGGCAGACCCGTGTGATCCTGGGTATCTTGTCCACCTCTCTTCCTCAGCCCAAGGAAGTCTAACAGGACACATTTTTAGAGATCCAACTATTGCACCCTGGTGAGCCCTTAAGTTAAAGGCATCTCCTGCCAGGAGCTGCACCTACACAACGGGCCAGAACAACCGGTCCCTTGGCTCAGAGGCCATCACAAACACCTTAAAATGGCAGAATCACTAATTTTGCACTGCAGACTGGAGGACACCGGGCACCTTTTGGCGCTGGCTTTGCCCAATTTGTCAGGCACAGGTGAGATGTATGTCAGTGCACGTGCTCTACACTGTGTAAGGAGGGTGCACACGGAGCCGACAGCCCTCGGCCCCTTTTGAGGATGCCACCAGCAGGGTGAGAAGTTCGGTGCCCAAACCCAAACGCTGCAAAGGTGCGATCCCAGTGCCCAGAGGCCTGCACATGTAACCCTGCGGCTGCATTTCTCATGCTGGAGAGGAAAGCCTGAGAGGCAGAGGCACACGTAATTGGTTATTAGCTCTTTGCTTCTGCCTCACCGTGAGGATGTTCTCCCCGGATCTGCAGAGCGTGCCCCAGGCCCGGTGCCAGCGGCGGTGCCATAGGGATCGCACGCAGAGGGGCTCGGCTGGTGGGTCGGGGCCACGAGAAAGCAGCACCTGAGGGCTGAAAGGGAAGAGTCCGAGAAGTCAGCAAACTGTAATTACAAATTGTTGTTCTTCCTGATTTAGCGATGCTGTTAGGGGGGACAGGGGAAGGTAATAAGCAGAATTTTCTAGGAAGCACGCTGAAAATAAGGTACTAAGAAAAGTCACTGAAAATGTCAGGCAAGCCAACAGGGAAAGGTCCAAGGAGCAAGCAAAAGCACAGCATATACTTTTTCATCTATTCAATCTGACCCTGGGCCCGGTGCCACAATCTTTTTAAGGTTAGTGGTGGGAAAGCTGCCTTTTGAATGTTTGCAGAGGCCTATTAACATCCTGTGCTGAGGAACCTTAAACCCCAGGTAGTATTTCAGAGGAAATGGACAGCACAAAACACAGACTGAAAATTAACCACAGCAGACCCCGGGCCTAAATAAGTTCCACTAGCCCTTTCTGAAATCACTTAAAGGCTTTCCTTCCAGTTGGACTCCTGCCCAACCACTTTAATAGGTGCAGCAGGCGGGGGGAAGAGAGGGAGCGGGGGGGGAGAAAGGAGAGAAAAAATAAAAGGGAAAAGAAACCTATTTGGCTGCGTAATTTAAACATTCCTTGCAAAATAATAATAAAAAAAAAAAAACAGTTTAACAAAAATTGCAACTGTAGCAGGATCGGGAGGGTAACTCGGCAAAATACTCTGCGGATGGCTGCAAACCTCTAATGGAAAGTTGTGTAAGTGGCTGAGGCCAAAGTAGGCATTAATTACAATGAAAAATCAGTTTAGTGCAGGCCACAACTAAATTGGAAGCTGGTCCTCTAGGTAAAACAAAGAAAGTGAACAGAAGCTTTAGATTTGATTACATGGCAATACAAGAAAAATGTGCTGTATGTTGTCTATTATTAAAGCTGCTTTTGGGCCTTCTGTGTGTGCCTAAGGGATTTTAATAAAAAATTAGTAATAGCCCTGCTGCCCTGGCTCACTGTGGCTTTTGGAGCGTTTGTGGGTCCAAGGCTAGTTCTGCAGTACAAATTAAGTCACTTTAGACAAGCAACCTTGAAAGCATTAGACGATAGCAAAGTTCAAACGGCACACTCCTGCTGTAGGAGGACAGTCCCTTGCTGGAGGCCAGCTCTGGATTTAGAAGCAGCAATACAATTTCATCAGGAAAAAAGCTCTGCAACTGTTATATTTGTCTCCGATTATTCCTGGCAACACTAGAAATGCAGAGCCAGGTTCATAAACACCATGCAAGTGTATAAAACACTGCAAAAGCACCAGCTAATGGCAAAACAAGTCACCATCAACACAGGACTTTTATTTACATATTTTTACAAATGCTAACTCTAACTTTCTTTAATTTGATGTAACAACATTAATAATAATGTTTTTATTGCTAGTATCAGCACTGGGTCTGTGGCATGGCTGGATGCAACTAAGCCAGGAAAGTTCACTGGGATTAATTTAAAAACACCCAAAAAAGGGCAAATCCACCTCCCTCCCCCATCTCCCAAGTTTGTAAAGCTGACTTCTCCAATCCCATTTATAGAGGTAGTTATTTTAAGGTGAAATTCATTATGTTCAGTATACCTACACATCGGTGGATCCAGTTCTGCCATTAAGTCCCTGCCTACAATTTTACGTATACTAAAGCTGAAAGAGAGTATGTGGAATTCTCTAAAATCCGGGGAAATATGGGCAAAAGGAATTGTAGGGCTAAAGAGGCAAGGAAATGTCCAGGGGACTGTAAGTGGCTTCAGCCCCAGTGGGTCTCCGTCCCTCCAGTGCTTCATGTTTTGTGGGGTACAGCTCCCAGATGGGTGAATATTTGGTGTTTTAGGTCACACACATTGACCATTTCCTAGGAATGCTGCCCAGCCCCTGAGCCCTGCCTGGATACGTTTAACTGCACTCTCAGGTTGCCAGCGTTTGCTATTTCAGCATGAGTTGCATCAGGTTTTTGTGATTTGCACTGCAGAGTCTCCTCCTGAATTACTTTTTTCACCCTCAAGCCCATTTTTGCTGCTCTTCTTGATTGCAATGCACAGTATGGACAATTCCAAATCCAATTCCTTTCTAAAGGTACCAAGTGAGGATTACAAACAAAAACCAAACAAAACCGGAAAACAAAACGTCTACCATTACCTTAACTTTGCAAATTTTAAACCCATCTCGTGATTTTTCACGCCTGACCCATGATCAAGTGCACGAGGTTGTCAGTTTTGCAGCTCTCACCCTAAATGTACCGTCCTGGTGAGCTGCTCCTGGGGAGGGCGATGCTAGCAGGGACGTGCAGCCCTGGGCTCGCGCTGCTGGTCGGGGTGCCATGGGCAACGATGTCCCCGAGTGCTACGCTGTGGCGAATCTCCTCTCTGGAGCGTGACCTGGATGTGACCCAGAGGAGTGCTGGAAAGGAAATAACTTTGTTTTCAGCTCCTTGCCACATATGAGTTGGTCTTAAAAATCCTTTTATCCCAGTCGCATGTGGCTGTACGCACGGATTTATGTCACCATGTGCTCCGTGGTCCCTGCTCGTACCAACACCGTTCTTCCTTCTGGTTGTGAACTGTGTTTTGCCATGTTGGGAAAGGATGTCACGAGAAAGAGCAATCCCAATTTACATTTCAGTGACTAGCAAAGCGATTTTATAGCACATAACCCATGCAGAACCAGATGACTTTTGAACACAAGTTGCAACATGAGCACTGAATGCACGCTGAACTCACAGTAGGTGCTCTAAAAAAAATAAAAATGAAAAAAAAAAAGTAGGCATTCCCAAAAAAAAGCACCACTGAAAATCTGTAAGTTCATCCAGAGCAGAACATCAGAGGTGGGCAGCTCACTTCCACCATCTCAGGGTCCCCAGGGACCCCACGGCTCCGAGCTGTGCCCCCTGCCCACCTCTCCCACCAGAAATGTCCCCCCGAAAGCCCCACTACTGCCACCTCCTCCAGCCACCCTGCTGCCTCCTCCCAGCAGTGCTGGCTCACGCAGCCTCCCCTCACGCAGCCCACCCCTTCCCCACCACAAGGGTGTTTTCGGAGGGGCTGAGCCGCCGCAGGGGCCGTGGGGCAGAAGGGATTTCCTTGGGAAAACCTGCTGGCACTCAGCATGCCCGAGTGCTGAGGTTGCTCAGGAAAACATGGCAAGCAAAGAGGGTGGGCAAACAAAACCACCGCCACGCCTAGCACTCCCCAGCAGCTCTCCCAAGCTGAACTGTGAAGATGTTTAATCGCCAGCCTGCCCGGTGTCTGCTGGCAGGAGCTGCCCGCCGACACACTTGGTGGGTGGCAGGCGAGGATGGGGGCACAGCAAACAGCCCTGTGGAGCTGGGGCCTTATCAAAAGGAAAGCAAAAATCTCTTCGTGTATAACCCACGGACACATCTACATGTGCTCGCAGGAGTTTGAAAGGCGTTGGTACACTGGTGGGTGCAGACGTCGCTTGAAGATGCAGACTTGTTCCTCCTCTTTCTTCCCAAGCCTGTTTACTTGTCCTAATGAAAACCCGCCGCCTCGAAGGCCTGGCACCACATCTGCTCGGCGAGTGCAGGAGTGGTCTCCAGAACCAAGTCTTTCTCTGCTATCTCTTATGCTAAGATCTGTGAAAAAACAACGTGGAAAGGAGAAAAAAAAAAAAAAAAAAAAAAAAAAGAAGAAGAAGAAAAGAAAAAAAACTTTTGTCTGTGGATTCAAAAGAGCCCTCTTTATGCCAGATTCATCTACATTAAATTGGTCACGACCTTCCAGGTGTCTTTAAGGTTGAAGTGTTTGCTGGACCATTTAAAGCTCCTCTCGCGGGCTCCGGCGACCCTCCTGACATGGAGAGCCAGGCTTTTAAGAGTGTAGCCACCTTGTCAATGCTCAGAGGTCACTAATAGCCTGCCTTGGGCCTTCCAGCGGGTCGCGTTCGGCTTGCTAGCCCGACACAAAGGAACAGGAGAGGAAGGCTGGGGAGGGGGATAATTATCATGCTCCCCCCCCCCTCCTCTCTCCCTCTCTCCAGGCTGAGAGTTATGCTCCATGTCACTGTGTTAATGCGCTTGCATCCAGGGAGACACATAATGCTCCTCTCAGCCCTGTTTATTAGTGAGATCCATTTGCGAAAGGCCCTTCTTTTGTACCACAATATGAATGTGCTTTGATGGCAAATAATTACGCTAGTCCTTTTGACATGAGGATCCACAGGCTGCCCTAGTTAAGCCAGTAATTAGCCTGTCCTCCTTTTTTTTTTTTTTATTATTGAGAAACTACAAATTATCCTCATATGAGCACTGGCCATTCCTTTTTCTCTTTTCTATTCTGCCTCCCTCTCTCCCTCTCTCCCTCTCCCTTGTATCTCTCAGCACTTTGGATAAGGGGAATGCAGCTGCACTAGAGCAAGATAAAGCTCCGCCATCAAGATGATGAACAATTTGGATGAAGAGGCTTCGAGATGAACACAAAAGCTGAAGAAGTGCGGCTGATGCAGCCCCGGACAGCTGAAGAATGCTGCAGTCTGCAGATGAATAGCCCTCATTTGTGAATATACAGATTTTCCATGATGAATAAAAACTGAGTGTAGGTCACAATAAATAAACTTTTTTTTTTCCCTTCTTCTTAAATAATAATTCAGGTTCCCGGCACCAAACAGCTGTAAATTGAAGGTTGTGCTTAGTTTTCTCAACTCTCAAAGGGGATAATTAAGCTAAGCTCATATTGTTTGATATATTAGTGTAATGATGAGCTACTATATTCTGGCTTGTTTCGAGTTATTTTAGTGTGTGTTTTTTTTTTCCATTATCTTTTTTCTTAAATTACATTTCAAATACATTTTAAATGTAGAAACGGCATTTCTGAAACACAGTTGCCCTGTGTTTGGGTCTATCTGAAATGTATTCATATAACATTTAATTAAAAGATGCAACATCCCCTTTTCCCGAAAAAACATGGAGGTAAAAACATCAACATTATTTGACTGGTCCTGGCAATCTCACTCAACTGCTGAACCTTGATCCCTACTGGTGCAAGGTAATTAGATGGGGCTGTGTTCTTTGTCAGTGCAGGTTATGAACCTTCTGAAGCTTCAGGACAGGTATTTCTTGGCAACCCATCTTGTCCCCTGTTTTTTCATAATTGCTTTCAAAGATCAACAGAAAGCAAACAATTTCTGATTTTACCTGGATAAGAGGCTTCAACCAAACCAAGACACCACCGCTGAAGAACTTCTCTCCCTTTTTTCCGTCTCTGTTTCTCTCCCCCAATCTGACACCACCTTTAAAACAGCAGGCACGCAGCACAACCAACTGGCTGCAGGACAAAGCGAAACTGGGGTGTACCCTCCAACTGGTATATGTCTTTTTTAGGATGGTAGACAAGGCTCTGGGGGAGATGTCAGCTTCTCCAATAATCTAATTTGTCTCTGAGTCAAGTTTTTGCATAAAGATACCGGAGAAGAAGTCGGAAGGCCTCTCACCTTGAGGGGCATTGCTGCCTTCAGCCACCCACTGCCCTCCATTGACCAACCCGTTGATACAGGCTCCAATGCATGAAGAGGAAAAGAAACCAGTGCAGGCCCAAGTATGTTTATGCTTCTGAGAAGGAAGAGGCAGCAAAATGCAAGGGTTTAATTTTCCAATGACTAGGTTTCGACCTGAAACCCACCCACAGCAGGACTACGCACCAACAGCATGTTTAGCTCATCTTTTTCCAAGCCTTTTCCACACCAAGCCTTTTCTTCTTCTAACTCAGAGCCCATAAAAAGCCTAAATATCCTGACCTCCTAAATACACTAAAACTCTGTACTATGGAGTATATTAGAGAATATGGAAATAAGTGAGCAGTGTACAGTGATTTGACTTTGAGTTTTAATGTTGACTATAAACTTCTGCCAACCTACAGCAAGCAGACTCTTCTTTTTGTCCACGTTTTGAGAATTACATTTAAAAAACTGTGCTGTGGGGTTATTTTCTAAGGCTATGGCACAGCTTTATGACATGGTGAGTAGACAGAGTGCAAATGTTTCAGAATAGAATAAGAATATCCTACATCTTGGCCTGTTTCTGGAACCAATGTCAAGACACATGTTTTTTTATGGTTCAAAAATGTGTGTGAATTGTTCCTTTCATCTCTAGTTTGGGATCAAAGGGGAAACAGCCCCTCTGATATTTACAGCATGACTAGAAAGAAACTCCAGAAATCTTCCACCGAAGGCTGTTCCTACGAGGGTCACCGGCTGCTTTGTGCAGCTGAGCTGCTCGTGTGGGCTGGGTGAGCATTGGGTCGCTCCACGGTGCCCTGCCAGCCCCAGCACCACCCCAGTTTCCCAGTGAGGACTCCAAGCCATGCAACCAGTTGCTTGGCCTGTTCTGACTGGGAGGAAGCGGCCCAAATGCGGTGGATTGCAGGGGGTTCAGGATGACATCCCCCATCAGCGAGGCACTAAAGCTTCGCCCGTACCCCACCACCCTCGTGCTCCTCCCATCGGGCAGCGGTGAGATTTGCCACAGAAGAGCTGGTCCCAGCTTTCTTCCTAGGGACACCCACCTCCACAACACGCTACTCACAGCCGCCTTAGGAAGACCAATTAATAGGAAATCACAGGCAAAGGAAAGCAGATCGTTTCTTTGTCCCCACCTGGGAGAAATTTCCCGTGGCAGTTCACTCCGCGACAGCGCTGCCGCTCGCCAGGCCACCAGAGGCCTCGAGTCTTCCCACCAGCTGCAGGGGAGCTCCTTCCAGGTCATTCCTACACTCAGAGAAAAACGAAACCCACAGAGCTTTACAGTACCAAATATCAGAGAAAAGCACAGAGCGTGCGCTGTCCCTGAATGCCCGGCTCCCAGGGCCCTGCCGGTTTGCTCACGGGGGCACTGGTTGTGCTCAGACAGCCCTGGGTCATCGTCCAGGGCCCACTTACACCCCTGATGGATTCCCAGTCATGCTCACGGTAACAGCTGAACATTTATTAACTCTTTTCTCACTCATTATCACTCCCCCCCCCCTCTTAAAAGGGTGCTCGCAGCAAAACCAGGATCAATAGTTCGGAAAACAGATTTTTTATTTGACAGCTGTGTAAAAAACGTACCTTTAATTTGTGCATAGCCCCGGACAGAGCGAGTTGTGCCAATTAAAGACTCCAACATCTACAAAGTTATAATTCGTAGTGCTGGTAGGACCCTGAATTTCCTGGAGCTGCACTGTGCCAGGGCCTGCCCGTGCCCGTCAGTGGGCAGGAGGAGACAGCTCCTGCTCTGGAGGCTGCGATTTCAGCACGTCGAGAAGTCAGGAAGGGCTGAGGACCAGGTGAAGGGGAAGAAACCCTGTCCTTCCGTAATAAATTCAGCCTCAGTTTGCGCTGTTATAGGATTTCAATTCCTTCAGATTCTGCCACCTGATGTAAGAATCATGTGCTCAGCACAGCCGCTGCTCCTCCTGGCCTCTCCCAGAAGAGCCGGAGGAGGTAAAAGGCACTGGTACCCCGCGGGAAGCCCCGCTCTCACAGGCAGAAGTTAAGACTCACCCAAGGGATCATCAATCAGTAACTCACTTTAAAATTCTCTTTAAAATGTTTTACTAGCTCACTTTACTTGGCATTTTTATCACTATTTATATCTCTAAAGCAGTGATATAATTAGTAAAGCTATTAATGTTTCTTATGTTTAGCCTTACAAAAGCCACAAATATCTATAAATCAGGCTTACAGCAAAATAAATAATGACAATAATTCTGTCAAGCATCAATATAATTTGCTGGACAGCATTGTGTAAACCAAGCAAATATCTGAACCATTAATGAGCTTAATCTGTGCCATTTAACTGCCCCTCCAGTAAATTGTTCTGCAGGCCAGAGAGGAGCATTCAGGTTAGTTTCTTTGATAACTTCCCTCCTCTGCTGGCATTTGCTTTCCTACAAAAGTGACTGGCCTGACCTTGCCCAATCCTAAAGGAGAACCACCGCCAAACACTCTCCTACCACTTCAACGAAGCTCCTCCCGAGACCAAAATTCCTATCAAATGTGTGAGAAAGGGTTTTATCCCACCCCTGGGAATCCTTGAGAGCTCAGAGATGCTCATGTTCTGCACGGATCCAGGTTCTTTCAGGAGCACAAGCACCAAGGAGCCCACCTGCCTTCTCCTCTCTCCCCATCCGACAGCCAGCTTTCAGCACTGAGGCGTTTCAAACCCCATGTTTTTCCCCTAGGGCTGGGCTCTCTCCTGTAAACCCACATTCATACGTCATGCAGGAGGAACTGCACCTCCAGAACATCAAACCAGGATGCTGAAAAGTCCTGCTTCTTATCAGATTGTCTGCTCCCGATACGGGGACTTGTGTGGAAAACACCTGGATAGCTCCAGCCTCCAAAATTTTGAACCACAGCATGTGGCACCCTTTGTTCTCCCCATACTCAGTTTCTTGCACTACTACTGGTTTTCCACATATGCATGAGCAGCAGAAAGCTTAGACCACATCTTGGCATTTGCAAAGCAAAAATAAAGGAAATTCCCTTTCTCTGCTGCCTCTAACCCCACGAAGGGCATTGCTCCCTTCGCCAGTGAGGTATTCAGACATGCCCCAAATTCCCTATGCATGCCTAGGTCTACCAAAACCCAGGCAAAACTGTTATAAAATGCTATAAAATGTCAGAAAACGCTAGAAGAATACCGTGTGCTTTTGTCCTCTGTATCTAAATACCACTGGAAGGTGCAGGGGCACCTGAAAAATCAGGGCACCAACATCTCAAAACACCAGCAGCCAAGCACCCTACAGCCTCGGGGCAGTTTCCAGGGTGCTGGGGAAGAAGCCATGAAGAGAGAAGGCCTTGTGACTGCTCTCCATGGCACGGAGGCTGGAGACCAAGCTGGGCTGACCTTCAGCAGCCCACAGAAGAAGTGTAAATGCTGATCTAAATACAAAAATACTATCCAGAGCATTACCATTTTCAATAACAAAATAAATGTCTACGCTCACGAGCGCTGAGTAATAGGCCTTTTAAGTAAAAGTATTAGAAGAATATATCAGCTATAAGATATAATACCAGCGACTACTACCACAGGATGGGCATTTTTAACTTTCACTCTAAAATGACTGGATGATAAGAGAGTACAATATATATTTTGAATTCAGGGTGAGAAGATCTTTTTAATATAAGTGTTTTATGATGTAGTCATACATCATTTCTAACTACAATGCTAAACAAAACACAATCCTTTTCTGAAACATAGATAATGATGGATTTTTGTTATTCTATTTTATTCCGTACGATAATTTTTCACCCCAAACTTATTTTATTGATGGCATAAGAAGGTTCCAGTATATCTTTTTCATATCAGAGACAGTTTCATGAAAACTGTGAGCTAAAATTCAAGTGTTATTACAGAGGAAGAATTTTTGGAGACATGATCGTTCATTGGGATAGTCCCCCACGATGGAATTAACGGAGATTAAAAGGAACAGGTATGTTCTGCTGATTGCCTTGGCACTTGAAAACCCCTCTGATCTCAGAGCAGGAGTTTTGTGGGTATTATTGTAATAATGGGGATCTTGGAAGAAAGGAGGTGGATAAGCAGACGGGAACTAAATCCAATAATGTTTGTACTGTCACAAAGCCAGGAAGGTTTGGGATATGATTTAATCCCATGGAGCAGGCCTACCCAATACTCCTAAGCAAGAGATAAACAAATAAATAAATACAGTAAAACAGAAGTATATCTGCAAAGTAAAACCCCTTGCCTTTCCCTTGGTAATTTTTTTTTTTTTCCAGCTCTAAAACTCGCCATCAATTTGGCTGTGTGCTGAGAAAGAATCCCAACAAATTGCTGCCTAGTTCCTTTTATAGCCTCAGTGAAACATGACATCCAAGGAATTGCCTGTGCTTTCTGTTTCTTTGCTTGTTTGCTTTCCTGTGTACTACCAAAGCAGATTGTGTCAGTACCTAGAAGGAACAAAAATATTTTAAGTACTGACTACTGCAAAAATATGAAACACCTTTTTTAGTACTTGGTTCAAACAGAAGAATAGAAGGAAGGAAAAATGGGACATACCCAGGCATTTCCCACCACTTCAGAGATGTAGATGGCTGCTCGCTGCACCGCTCCCTTTCAAATTACCTTACAGTGTCTACCTCAATAAAATTCCCCCCAAAATCTCTTGTCCAAGAGGCAATTGGCTTGACTTGCTTACACTGACACAACAGCCTTTATCAAAAAAAAAAGCAAAAAGGATCTAACATTTTCTGTTTGGGAAGATACCAGTGGTGTGAAGTGGCACAAATCACATCATACCTATGTGTTTCCAGGAAGTCTGAACAAAGCACCCCAAACGATTACACCCGCTGTAGTTCAGGAGTCAGTGGAGCAATGCTGAGCTATACCAACTGATGACCTGGCTCATGGCAGACATCATCTTAATTCCCTGGGTCTGCCTGCCCCGTGCAAAGCCACCCAAACAAGCTCTGAGTCGAGCTGCTTTGGGCAACCACCTCCATCTCACCCACAGCCCTCGTGGGGCTGCGGTGGCCATCCCACCAAGGCTTTCCACCCAACTGCAGTACTCACTTCTCTGGGTCAGAAAAAGTCACGTCCCAAGCTGTGGATCAGAGGTATCCCTTCAGTCACTGTCCTCCCCTGATCACTCCCAATTGTTGTCTCCTTTATAATATGGTAAATAATGCTTGGTTTTGACAGGTCAAATTGTTCTGCACGTACCAGGTGGACAAACCTTTGCAGTGAAACCTCTGGCAACGAGCAACTTGACAGTGGGCAGGCCCAGATCATGCCAGGGACCAAGGCTACAAACTGGTTAAAAGGAGGGTTGCTTGCACGGCCTATGAGTAAAAAGGTAAAGCTCAATTTCAGAAACATTTTTAGAAGATGAAACTGAAGGCCAATCGCATGTAAATGCCAAGGAGGCAACAACTTCTTCTCGTCTGCTCCACTTGGAGACCTACCACCAGCCTCAACCTCTTTTATAGCAACCCAGATCTGTACAGGGATTATGTTCAGCTGAGCTCTACCATGTCACAGACTTGCACTTCAGAGATAAAGATATAAACCGAAGAAAATTTATAACGAGAGGCGGGTGAGCTCCACCAGCAGCAGCCAGAGACTGTCTCCGCTGTTTAATAAGGTTAAAAATAGTTTGATGGGAAGCACTGGAGCAGAGGACTGTGACACATCTGCAGCAGAGACCCAGGGCCTGCTTTTATAGCAGTTTAATAAAAAAACAGGCCTGTAGTTGTTCTTGTTTTGAGTTCTTACACTAACCACTTTGTCTATATACCTCCTGAAGCTTTTGGCTGTGGTGCATAATCAGAACAATAGCTCAGAAGAAGCCAGCAGTCCTGGTTACAATTAGTTGGGACTATTTTAACTACCTGTTGGGTTGTTATAGGTTTAAGAAGGACTGACTGGTGAGAAGAGGGTTCTGGCAAAACTGCCTCTGCTGACTTAAGGAGACCTTTGGATTTATTTTATTTTGAACTTCAACATCACAGTTTGGAAAGGCTGTCTTTGAAAATCGAGATTGTGGTTCCCTCCACATTTCTGCATGCTCTTTTATGACTCTTAGGTCTCCAAGGCAGCCTATATTCCTTCTTCATACCCAGTGGCCAGCACAACAGCATCCCGTCCCTGGCTGGCCTCAGAGCTCAGTCGAAACAGAAATAAAAACAATCTGAAGAACAAGTGAATCACAGACATCAGCATGAACTTTGCCTAAATCCTGGATGAACACCCCCACACCACCCTCCCACCCCCATGAAACCCACAAGGGAAAGCCTGAATGCATTAAACAAAGTTATTCAAAAATTAAATGTGACAGAAGCTCCCTTTCAAATAAAAGGCAGCAGAGACTGAACTGTGAGAGTCCTGGCTGCTTTCATTATCTATTGACCCAGGCTTCTTCTTTATGGTATGCAGAAAGCAAAAGATTTAACTGATGGCAACAGGAGCGGAGATTTGCAGGTGGGTGCTGTGGACAGACTCGTCCTGTGGAGCTGTGGGGAGGGAGTTCTGACCACGCTTGGCAAGGGGCTGCAGTGGACTTTGCAGCACGAGAGCGCAGCTACTCAGCTAATTGGAGAAGATAAAAGGCAGGTTTTTATGAGACAGCCACTGTCATTATCACAAATGAAGGATAAAAACTTGAGCAGCTATATCCCATTTTACCACAGGGAAGTCTCAGAAGGAAAAAAGAATTATCAAAGTTTTAGATTGTTCCATTTAACCGCAAGAAAACTATGTTAATGTAACCTTAAAGGTTTAACTAAAACCTATGAAATCAAGGCACATCGCAGTTCAGGCCTCAGCTTCTTCCCCAACCCACCTGTAGCCCCTGGACCACGCAGCCCACAAATGCTGTCTGTCTGGGGACACCATCTCATGTGGACAGAGCAAGAGAAGAGTGGGTGGACCCTCACAGATACGTAATTTTGCATCTGTGTTTTGAAGTTCGATGTTTTGTCTCTTGTGCAGAGATTTCAGGTGGTTGCATTTTCTTGTACATAAGGATTTCCTCAGCGCAGAGACATACAGGGAGACCACCCTGCTGATTCTTGAAACCCCAACAGCAGCACCCAGCACAACCTTGCACCTCTAATAATACATATCAGAAGTTGGTTCACTTTCAAATACATGTATAAGCAGTTGATCAATTTTTATTTTAACATTATTTCCTAACTTCCCTGCTTGCTGAAACTCCAGATTTTTAATGGCCCAAAGAAAGAAATGCCAGTTTCACCCCAAAGAGGCCTCGCTTTAAGTTGCAAACCCAATGCATTGCACAGGGAGGGTGAACAAGACTTCCACAATGACACTGCAAGGGGATGTACAAATCTCAGCTGCTAAATTCATTATTAAAATAGCTATTTTTGGTTCTTATCAGATGAGAAAGATGAAAGAGGAGACTCAGAAAGAAACACATGAAGAAGGCGATGTCTTGGATGGTCAGAACACTGATGTAATCCCCAGTGCCATAACAGGGTGTGAACAAGTCTACAGGGCAAAATGCACATCCCTGTGCTGTTCACAAGAAGAAAAATACCCCTTGGAGCTACACACACAGTCTTATAATTTCTGTTTTTTTCTTTCTATGATTTACTTCTTGTCATGAAAATATAAAAGCAATAAACAGTTTATTCATCAACAAATCTAATATAGAACTTCACTTCCCAAAGCACAGCCACAACTGAGTTAAAGAAGCGCTGCCAAAGCATCCCAGACCAAATCTTTCTGAACTTCTCAATTCTCCAAATTTAAGCGGAAGCCAGACTGATTTCTAAAAGCAAAAATAAAAATAAAATTTAAGAAGCGCCTACAACTCTTTCTGTCCCAGAAACCTGCCACGCTACACCAGAGCCTGAGCAGGCAGCAAGAAGCACATGCTTTAATGGCCAAGTTTAAAAAGCCCTGAAAGTCTGGGTTTCTAATGAAAATACTGACAGACCCTTAACTATACAGCAGCGCTCGCAGGCGCCACCATAATAACCATTTAAGCCCTCTTTTCTCAGAAAGGCTTGGCCCAGCCAATGAGGGAGGAGTAAACAGGGCTGGTAAGTTAATGACCTTTGAGCATTAGCAGATGGCCTTTTTACGAGCACAGATTAGCAGAACATGGGAGTTTTTAATGGCCACTAACAGGTGCCAATGCTGCTTTTCTCCCTATCCTTACCCACAGCCAGTAAAGTGCAGATCGACTTCAAACTGCATCTCCACTCCCGCCCCATCCCATCTTTCTGTGTTTACAGCACAGTTTCTTGGATGGCAGAGCAACGCACGTCCCACACCAACCTGCAAACATTGTGGGTCACCACATCCAAACATGAGCGCCTCACCTCCGGGTGATGGCTCCCTCAGCCACTCTCACCCTGCCGCACACAGCTGAAGGGCACCCGCTGAAATGGCCGCCCCCTTCTTTCTTCCACCAGGGAAGCTGTAAAAAAAAAAAAAAAAAAAAAAAAAAAAAAAAGACAGCCATGGGCTTCAAAAGCACTCAAAAAGAGGGAGGCAAACCAACCCTGTTATTTATAACATCGTTATCTCACCTGCTTTGCCTCTGACAGCCTCCCTGCTCCCTTTCCAGCCCACCTCCCTCACCATGGCCCTGCCTGATGCTCCCCCCCGGCTCCACCCTGGCCAGGGAATATTTCCTCTCACAACTTCACCCAGGCCCTGCAACGATCCAGAAGTGCAGGGGGACTGAGGGCAGTTACCAAACTGGCTTCTCTGCATTTATCTCCGTGGGTGGGTTGTAGAAATCCTTATAATTCATCTTGGCTGCTGCATGATCAGGCACAACCCGGCGTTTGGGGCCTTCAAGGCCAACTGGGCACTGGGGCTGATTCTCCGTCTCCTCTGTTGCCCAAATCCTCTGGCACCAGCCTGTGGGATGGGGTGAAACCAGCACCCGAAAGAAAATGCTCGGCCTGTGTGCGAGTCCCCACAGCTGGTCCTACTCACACCATTTATCGTCGTTTTTCACACAGCACAGCACTTCTGTGTCTAATGGGACATAATACACGTGACTGCCAGTGGGCATTTAAGGGAAATAACAGGAAATTTGGTATTTAGGAAGAAAACAGGAAGAGCACACCTAGAGGAACAGATTCCAGTATCCTCAGAAGCTACGACACTTACCTTCAGGAAAATGTTGCTAAAAATGTTCTTTGAGCTGCTCCCTGGGCCTGTCCTCTCCATAACACCCATTTCTGGGCCTCCTGCCTTCTACAGGCTTCCACGCTCTGAACCTCCCAGTCCAGAGGCCTCCACAGGCTGGGTCTGGCACTCCCTGGCCTTCACTCTCTCATGTCCTGCTCTCAGCTGCCATGCACCGAGTCCCCCATTCTCTGTGCATTCCACTCCTTGGCCTTCCACTCCTTCACCTTCCCACTCTCAGCCACCAGCTCCCTTGGTCTGCACTCACTGGACCTGCACTTGCTGGAAACAAACACTATGAGGCTTCCCCTTAATGGGCTTTCACCCGCTGCGCCTTCCACTCTCTAACCTTCAGTTCCCTGGGCCTCCAATTCACTGCTCCTGGCACGCCTTGGGCCTCTCATTTGGGATTTCCCACTCACTGAGCCTCCCCTCTCTGGGCTTTCTATTCACTGGGCCTCTACTTTTTGGGCCTGCCACTCAGTTGGCCTCCCACACACTGAGACTGCCACTCTAAGTCTTCCACTCTGAAACTCCCTTCTCTGGGCTGCCCACTGACTTGGCCTCCCAAGTTCAGGCTCCCACACTATCATCCTCAACTCTCTGGGCCTCTACAGCCTGGGTCTCCTATTCACAGGGCTTTCCAGTCTCTGGGACTCCCATTCTTCATGTCTCCCACTCTGAGACTTCCCCTCTGAGCCTCCCACACACTGGGTTTCCCGCTCTCCTAGCATCCTGCCCTCTCAGACTCCTGCCTCCTCATTTACTCCTTGCACCTCTTGCTCACTCAACATCTAATCCTCAACTCCTATTCTGTCTCATAGCCTCTTGGCTTCCCTCTCAGCCTCCAAATATCAGACTCCCACTGTCTCACCCTTCCACTCTCTGGGCCTCCAAATATTGGTTTCCAGTCTTTGGCATCCCACTGTTTGGGCTTGCACTTTCTTGGCCTCTCACTCTCTGGACTTCACACTCTCTCAGCCCCACACTGGCTTGGCATTCCACTTTCTGGCCTCCCACTAATTGAATCTCTGTTCTCTGGCTCTTCTACTCAGCCTCTGCTCTGCTCTCTTGGCCTCTAACTCTGTCTTCTCACACGCTGGACCTCACATTCTGGGCATCCCACTCTCTTGGCCTCCACTCCATGGGCCTCCCACTACGGGGCTACCATTTTCTGAGCCTCCTATGTGTTGGGCCACCCACTCACTTGGCTTCTTGCTCACTTGGCCTCCCACTCCCTGGGCCTCTTATTGTCTCAGCTTCCTCTCTCAGGGACTCCCGTTCTCTCAGCCTCCACTCTTTTGGCCTTCCACTCACCCAGCCTCTGCTCCCTAGGTCTGTAATCCCTTGGCTTCCTATTCTCACAGTACCTGGGCCTTCAACTCTCTGCATCTCCCAAAACTGGCCTCCTACTCTTGATCTCCCACTCAGGGCTTGCACTTAATGGGCCTCCACTATCTGGATCTTGACTTGCTGGGTCTCCATGATAGACCTTCCATTTCCTCAGCCTCCATCTCTCAGCATGCTGCTCTCTGCCTCTCCTCTACTGACCTCCCAGTCACAGCCTCCTCTTCCTGGACTTCTCCTTCACTCACCTTCCTATTAACAATGAACAAATGTCCTTGCCCATCTACCTCCCGCCCCACCACACCCCACTCCACCCCTATGCCTCCAACTCTTACAGCTTCCAATCCAGCTTCTATTCCCTGGGCAGCTCCCTCACCCAGCTTCCTATTTATTACCAACCTCCACATCTCTAGGCCACCATCTTCCTCAGTCTCCACTCTTCCATCCTTGAAAAATCAGCCTCTCTCATCCTCCACTCTTGGCTTCCCACATCTCCAGCCTTCATCCTGTTGGCCTGTAATCTCTGGGCTCCTATTCTCTTGACCTCCCAGGCTGTGGGCCTCCACTCTCTACCCAATGTGGCTTTCCTAATACTTGTCTCTCACTTTATCTCCTGCTTACTTGGCATCTACTATCTGTGCCTTGACTTGCTGAACCTCCATGCTAGGCCTCCCGTTTTTTCAGCCTCCATTTCTCTCTGCATCCTTCTCTCTCTGCCTCTACTACAATGACCTCCTAGACACAGCCTCCTCTCCCTTTGCCTCTCCTTCACTCAGCTTCCCATTAATGACCTTCAGATGTCCGGGCCTCCCACTCCTTCAGCCTCCATTCCAGATGCCTCCCATTCTGGGCTCCCATCTTTCCCAGCATCCACTCTCACAGCTGTCAAGTCAGCCTCCAATTCACCCTGCATTCAACCCCTGAGCCTAGACTCTCCAAGCCTCCTATTCTCTCAGCCTCCAACTTTCTTGGCCTCCACTCTCTGTACCTCCTAATATTTGCCTCCCACTTTTGATATCTCTATCTAGGCCTGCAACAACTGGCCTCCTACTCCATAGACCTCAAACTCACTCAGCATCCGTGCATGGGACCTGCCCTCCTGAACCTACCACTGTGCCTCCAACTGCCTGGGCCTCCTAGGCGATGGTTCTGTGCTCTCTGGGCCTCCCACTCGTCCTGTAACTCTGTTGCCTGCTTGCGGGGCCTCTCACTGTCAGTCTCCCATTCTCTCAGCCACCACTCTCCAGGCCTCTACTCTCCAAGCCCTTCACTTGCTGGGCCTTTATTGTGTTGGAGACAGTGCTGTGAGACCTGAACAAGACATAGCTGCATAATGTCTTTACTGCAACAGAAAGGTGAAGCCCTTCAGAAATACATACAACGACTGAAAGCATTTATTGACACTTCTAGTGAATAAAAAGAGTCAGCAGCTGCCCTCTTTCTTAACAATGGCTGATTTGGGGAACCAGCACCTTTTTGTGGCTTTTCCTTAACTCCAGCAGAGGAGTACAAAACAGTAGTAAAACAATGCAAGAACAGTGGTCCTCCAAGAAAGATGAAATACGTCAACCTCTTATTTTTCAATAGGAAAAAAAAAAAAAAAAAACAACCTTGGTACAAACTCAGGATGAAACTATAAAAGAGCTTGTGAGTAATAGAAGGTTGAAGTACCTATCTTACAATTATGTTCTCTCATTAGAGAGAATATATTATGGCTGGGATTTGGGACAAAACACTAGGGAAAGGAGTTGGGAAACTGAAAAAAAAAAAAAAAAAAAAGGAAAGAAAAAAACACCTTGATAAAACAATTAAAATTTGCCACACAAAGGAATTAATCCTGTCCAGAATGAAGTTCCTGGAAAGCAGCATGGTGAGACGTTTCATACAAACTACTACAAGAAAGAAGTCCCAAGTTAGGAAGGCACCACGAAGTGAATGCTGAAGACTGCAGAAAACAGCGCGTCACACTGTCTCCTCTGTGGTGAATGATACAGGTGAGGGGAAGTGCAGTGGTAGTCAATGGAGGTAGGAAAGGAAAAACAAAATGTATCAGCAGCAGTGTCAGCTCTGGTCCTCCTGGGAGTAAGCGCTGCTGTTGTGCTGCAGTGTGAGGATGGATTCAGCCTAGGGAGGAAAAAAGAGCATTAGTGATTGTGAGTACACAAGTCAGTGTGAAGTGTGTGCCCAACCCCAGCAGTATTAGGGAAAAAAAAGAAAAGAAAAAAAAAAAAAGCAATATGGAAATTAGAATGGAAATATGGACATTAAATCTCAGAAGATATGGCAACTATGGACTTCTAGCAAGTGCATGCAGGACACTCTTCAGAAGGACAGGAGAGTACCCCAAGGAGGATGTAGGAAACTCCAAGATGTGGGAAAGCTCCCAGCAGAGCAGGTCTGAAGGAGGAGACACAGGGCCCTCATCTTTATGTACAGGTGTTTCTGTGGAGATGTAAAAACCGAACATTTCCTATTGCCTACAGAGATACTCTTGGAAATAGGGTTAATGGCAAACACGTTCCTGTGCTGCACATGTCCACAGTGTCCCTTTCACTCACACTCAGGACCCCTTTGGGGACTCCTTCCTGCAATGCTGTTTGGGTTGTCTTCAGCACCTGCAGCATTTCACAGGAAAAAACAATTTCTTGGCAGAGAAGAGGTCCAGGGTCTGCACAGGTCCTGGCTGAATCTGAAGAAAAGAAGGATAAAAGTATAATCAGAAGCTTTAAAAAATGTTAAGAGTGTGTTGCCAAGCAAAAGCTAAATTTAACAGAAATGTAAGGGAAGAGAAAGATGTGCAAAGAAGGCTGACAGCCCAGTGACACCCAGCTGCAGAAGAAACAGGAGTAACATAAACAGATGCTAGACCTAATGTGAAGCACTAAGGTCTACAGACCCCAACAAAGAGCAGATGAACTCATTCTCTTCGAACTGTATTGCCAAAATGAAGACCTGGTCTTCACGTGACAGGAGAGCTAAGAAAAACGCAGTGGTTGTTGAGACAGAAAAGACTCCTCTTTTGGCCTCATCATCCACTGAGACTCCTGTCTCTTCAGCCATCAGTGCTGAGATGGGAGAGGGGAGCTCTGCACTGCCCACCGTGTGGGTACCAGCAGCCCCTGGGACCCCCACCCCTAACACGCGGAACCTCGGCTTGCTCAGTGCGCAGATGTGGCCACCGCTGCCCCAGGAATGGGGCACAGAGCGGCAGCCTGCTGAGCCCCGCGGAGGCAGCACCTTGGAAATGTTTTACAGGGGAAGACTGAGTGTTTCATCAGCTTCCAGCAGGAAGACAGAGAAAGCCCTCAGAAGTGGGTGTTCTTCCTCGGAAAGCTGGGCCAGAGGAGGAGCACGGTGAGGCAGCCAAGTCTGCGGACAAGACACAACCAGAACTCATTAACTCACCGCTGTGGTGCTGCTGCTGCCTCCAGGGAGACCACACAGCAGCACAGAGCACCCCAGAGACTAATTGAACACGGTTAATTATTAGGTGGTTCAGGATATATTTGCATTTCTTTATTGTGTTTTTGTTGGTTGTTGTAGTTATTTTTGGCTGAGGAAACTCTAACTTACGGAAACTTTGAGAAGAGGCATTCGGAAGGGTCTCTTGTGTCACCCAGGGGTTGGGGTGGCACATGGCTTTGCCACCCCCCTCACCTCCAAGCCCTTTTGCTGCCTGCTGACATGGGGGAAGAGCCCTGAGGGCTTTTCAGGATGGCAATCCTCCCCTGGTACCCGCTCTTACAAAAGTACATCACAAATTAAATGAGCCCCATGTCTCAATCAACCGGAGATAGATTTCTGCTAGAATCTACACAATCTGAAACCTGAAAGAAATAATGATTTATTTAGTTAATGAAGGCTGGCAGCAGAATCGCAACCCCCTCAAATACCAGCCTCCAAGTATGGACATCGAGCTCTAGATTTAGCTGGCCTAAGACACTGTTAGCTGGAAATCTGCTTAGAAACACCACCTTTGTGAACATGGGTTGGTTCATGCCTTTGCACCAAGACCTGCTTGCTGTTGTGGGTTTACATAGAGGAGCTGAAGTACAAGGCGCGATTTAGTATAATGGTATAACCAGTATAACCACATCAAAGGCAACAGAGAGACACTGACTTCCAGTGGAGGATGCATTCATGTGATTGCCATTTGCCTGAGATTGTGAGATTATAGGAACACTGAAATTTAAAGCGAAAGGGGGTGCAAATTAAGCAGACTGAAGCGATGGGAAATGCTTGCGTTTGTCTTCACGAAGCCAGCACGCAGAGGAGTTTTGTTCCAAACTATCTGGAATTTTTAAGCCATTTCTCCTGAGTATTTCACCCACACTCTCACTAACCTGGCACAAGCTCTGAGCACTGAGAACAAGGGATCCGCTCTGCAGGGAGTTAATTCCTGGCAGCCAAATTCATATGCGGTGCAACTCTTCAGACATTAGGGGTGCTCTCCCCAGGGATAAAATTGGCCAACGGCATCTGTATCCAGCCTGGATGAGCAGGAACGGCTTCCTTGACTTGCAGAGCTGATTTGTGCCAGCTCCAAATTTGGCCTTGTGTCTTTCTCTTTGTTCTGTGTATAGTTAAATAGACAAGATGAAAAAGCCATGACTAATTAGACTGTTAAATTAAACTGCTTTAAATTTATTTTATGTGATGCATAAAGTTCATAAAAAGAGGTACCCAGAGTAGTATCAGTGACCTTTCTCCAGAAGCTGCAGTCCACCCGGATGCTTTTTTGAACCAATTGGCTGAAAACTCATGGATTTCTTAACACCTTTTATTCCCTCTCTGCCACTTTCAAACCTGAAGGATTTATTTTTATCAGTCCCTCACCCACATAATGACTTTAAAATTCCTTAGGTTCATACCTTAAAATATAGCTGGGAATTAGAAGTAATGCCAATTAACAAGTCAAGGCTCAAAGGCACTGATGGAGTTAGCTTGTACTTCTCCCTGGAAAACTGTCATAAGTATATATAAGAATCTGCACACCTCAGGATTTCGGTTTGGAGCTCTCTGCCTGTTTGAAAGAGCCTTCTCAATGATGTTTGCAGCCTTGCCACCACCACAGTGCCATCAGGCTGGGCAGCCCTGACCAGAGGGGTAGTGGCCAACCCATCCTGTCCCAGAGAGCCTTCCCCAGCAGCTGCCTCCCCTCACCCTCCCAGCACCTCCGTTTGGATGGGCTTGGCTGGCGTGTCTGCATTTGGACCCACGGGCCTGCCCTCACCACACCAAAAAGGCAGTTTATATGCTCCAGGCATCAGCCGATTCCTGGATCTGAAAGCCCTGACTTTCAAGACAGGCAAAACCCCCTTATTTGATATGCACGCGTTACTCCCACTCCCATTTACCAGGCATGCACATGAAAGGCGATTTGGTTAGACCTCGTGAGCCTCCGCTCTGGGATTTGGCACATTGCGGAGACCTGACTTTAGTTCCCAGGTCTGTCCATGTCTTCAGGCGAGTTATTTCACTTCCCCCAATTCAGTTTCCCTGTCAGTAGCAAAGTGGTGTTTGCAATATAAAGCACTACGCTCTCCCTCCAGCTACGGAGCCTTGTTTGTCTTACTGGAAATGCCGCTTTTGCCCTTCGGGGTCCCTTGTGAGGTGGGATGGGGGAACTGGAGAGACAAAGAGTAAATCGAGTCATTTGGGGAGAGGGACTCACTTGAGAATTTTGTCAGGTGAGCAAGTTTTCTTTCTGTTACCACGAGCTACTTGCATGATCTTATTACCAACACCTTTGCTGTCAAAATGACTGTCCCTATTTCACACTTCGTTGGAAGCGATACCGGTTATTTACATCCCAATTCCAGGTTTAGGCTTTCTGTGCATATGTTATCCCCATCAGCCGAGCCCCAGTGGCCAACCCAGCCTGCATAAAATCCTGCCTGCACGTACCTCCTGAGAGAGCTGCTGGGAGCAGAGCTCGGCCCTCTCCAACCCCAGCGGTGACCGAGTGGTGGTGTGAGACCTCCTCGTACCCTCTGAGCCCTTGTTCCTGCTGCCCGGTGCTCGCTTGGGCAGGGCTGCGTCCTCGCGGTGCTGGGACGAGGCACAGCAGCTTGGCACAGTCCAGCTTTTCTTTTCATGCCTGAGGAAGAAAACCAGGGAGGTTAGATGGCGTGTTGGAAGGCTTAAGTTGTATATTGTGGCTGTGGCATCCCCAGTTCCACGCTGCACTTCCCCGCTTCATACTGCTGTATTCAGGAGCGATGTATTTTCAGCAAAGGTGTGAATATCGCTCCCTTTGCAGCTAATCCTGACACGCCAGCGGCCCACAAACACTGTATTGCTAAGCAACACTTGACAAAATCCGTGCCAGGTTGTGTCGGTCCCTTTTGATGTTTCACAGAAGCATTGTCATTTCCATCTCTGGCATTGTTTCCAGCATTTTGGGTGTCAGTGTTCCTGAAAACCATCACAGAAAGGATGTTTATTGAACTGTCAGAGGGTGAATGATTGACACTAGGCACAAGTACTTTTCATGTTCAGGTTTTGGCATGCCACAATTGGATTATTTCCTGATAAATGCCATCCAATTCTACCAGATGGACCACTGAGAGATATGCCAACCTGTGTGAGAAATGGAGTAGATACTCAGTGCCACTTATTGGTAGATGTGTGCTTCTCCAGCCTATCCTTTTGTGTAGCTGCAGGGTATTTTACTGAAGCAGTGGCTTTTGTGATGCTCATAATTAGAACAGCAAGGCAATTTTCATCGTGGAGAAGGGGAGATTTCGATGCCCAAATTTGATTTCCTTCACCTGACTGCGGACGTGTGTTACCTGTTCCTCTCCTATCAGATTTAATGTGTGCTCTGTGACTCGAGCACTAGAGAGCCGTGGATTTTGAAAGTCGGGTATTTCACACATATAAATATTTTCAATAAACCAATCCTCTGCCTTCCCGTTCATCTATTCCTAATGGCTCATTTACAGATCCAAATGCAATACAAGGATTGTGGGGCAGGTAGAACATCTACACGTACCTTCCAAAGTTTATTAAACAGCTGAACTCACTTTGCTGGTGCTCAGCCAGGGAGCGGGTGGTTATCCGTGCTCTCGGGATGCAGGAGTGGCAAGAGGCAGCAGGAGGGGCTGACGCAAGCCGGGGATGGATGTCAGCAGGGGGGTGGTAGGTTGAGGCTGCCAAATCGTCTCTGGAGCTGTTTGGGGTGTGTGGGGAAGAGGGACTGAGTACGAAGAGCCTTTCCATTGCTGCTGCTGCCTGTGCTGAGCAGAGCAGGGAAGGCAGCCCCCCCCTCGCACCCCCTTCCTCAGGTGCTGGGTGAGGAATTGCTGCTGGGCACAGGAGCTTTGCTTTACTTGAGCTTGGTTTTGCTGGGTGTTGGGGGGGAGGAGGGGGAAGTTGCCTTCTGTTTGCTTGGAGTGACATGGGGTGAAATCCCTAATTCTGGAGGATGGGAAGTCACAGGTCCATGCAAATACATTTTTTTCTGTCTGAACTGACCCAGTAGCAAGACAAAAGAAACATTAAGTTATCTATTCCTGTACTCCTCGGCACTTTAATATATACATAAAAAGCAGAGCCTTTGTACTATACCTAATGAGCAGAAGTGAATAATGTGGTATAATTAGCTTCCCTTTCTCAGCCTGCTCTCTCAG
Organism: Aythya marila; assembly: GCF_965140915.1. Taxonomy (NCBI): domain Eukaryota; kingdom Metazoa; phylum Chordata; class Aves; order Anseriformes; family Anatidae; genus Aythya; species Aythya marila. Next base: position 5,604,508 of record NC_139044.1, on the reverse strand, counting down.
ATATCTCAGCACACTTCTGACAACAGCATGGTACAAGTGGTGACTGGTGCCTACATTTTAGATTTACCATCACTTCATTGTTCTGCGCTAACACATTTTTCATCTTTGCCATTATGAGGGCCTTCCTCCGCCGTACTTATTTTTGCATTTTAGCCATTGGCTTAGTCACTGCCAGCTCAAGTGAAACACGGCTCAGGCAGAAGCGTCGGGGTGGGGAGGCTGTTATTGCACCGGCCCCTCCCCAGAGACCTGTGGTCAAGCCTCTGGGTGCGCGCACGCACGCCTCAAAGGGTGTCTGACCGACAGCTCGGCCCTGCCGTCACCTAAAAATAACACGTGGAACAACAGGCAGTGCTTTTTGGATGGCCTTGGTTAAATAAGGCCTTGATCTTGCAATGGTTTCCACATCGGCCAATGTCTGCGTCTCACCAGGGATCTCAGAGCTGCCAATTCCCAAAGTTCACAAAACACACAGGGGAAAAAAAAAAATATATATATATATATATATATATATATATATATACACAAAATAATATAGCTTTATGCATCCTCCTACTCTTCCAGAGCAAAACGCCGAATACCAGTCCTTTTTGTTTTGCTGCTCCTACGAAAGGGAGTCGAGAGGCAAAGTGATTATGCAGGGCTTTAAAAAACAGACAGATCAAACAACTCCAGCTCCCAAAAAAAACACCCTGTAAAATGATGTTACTGGGGTTACTTCCAAGAAAGTAACTAAAATTTTTACTGCAGATTTGTTAGTAAGCTTGTAAATCAATTCAAAACCAACGCTGTTTAAGAATCTGTTATGCACAGATGCAGTAAAATGAAACACATGCAGGTAATGCCGCTGGTGCTGAGAACTTCAGAATTTCCTTAAAGTAATAACTTTAATTCAGTTCTTTCTGGCATAAACTTTTTCATCCCATTATGTCAAAAACTGTATTATCCATCCATTTGTCTGTCAGAACTATTCCCCGCGGGCCCATATACCAGTGGTTCTTCTATTCTAAACCTCCCCATTACATCCTGCTATCAAGAGTCACAATTTTCAGTGAAAGTCTCTTGTGACTTTTGACAATGTTTTACAGTGAACTAGACCAGGAAGCTCAGAGTTAAAGGAAATCTTCCATTCTGGCAATGAATATGTAATAGGCATTACACTGTGCAGTATACCAAAAATGTAAGGTTCATTAAGTCTTTCAAAGGCAAGAACTTCCATGTAGCTTTGAATGAACCTGTCTTTGCGATGGCATTAGCAAATGATATTTGGGGCTAGGAAATATTAATACTACACATTAAGGAACGAATTTGTTTAAATGTTCTGTGGCTCTGCGTGGATGCAGACGATCCAGGAATAAATAAAAAGTGAATAGTTGTCCAACTTTATATGTAAATTGTCTTCGGCTTATATGCATAAGAATGCTCTTTGCTACTAAATTCCTTCATATTAACAAGTGGGAGTGTAACTAATATATAAAATAAAGTCATTCTCTTTAATGAGAATGCTAAATATTTTAGAGAAATGCACAGCTATGAAATATTGTCAAGGGCATTTTTATACTTAAGTTTAAGAACACTTATGACTTAACTGTTGAATAATTTAACACATTCAGCCTTGAAGTACTATTTATGTATGTTTTTTAATGTTCATACTTATGTTGGCTTTTCTTTGCTAAGGATTTAGGACCTTTGATTTCTGTTTATAAAATTTACATCTTTAATCTCCCAGCTCTGTGCATTTCCCTACTTGACTCCTGCAACAATATAGGCGAAAAACGCTGAGAGGAAAATGGAGCTGAAAGCCTCGTGCAGCTTGGAACAGGGATTTTAGCAAGCGTAAGGACAGATTTTAAGGAAATGAGCTCCAAGTAGAAAACCTCTATAAACATCAGCCACCTGTACGGCTCGGGTGGAAGATTTGCAAACGAGCTTGCGAGCTTTCTCCGGTAGGTAGGCGAAGAAAGCCCCACCAGCGCCCCAGCCATGACTTGCATCACGTCAGCCCTTTGTGGGGAGCCCCGGGGCATGCCCGGGGGGTGACGGGGAAATTCCCCGCAGGGCTTCTTGCGTGGGCAGGGGGACACAGCTGGCCTGGGGGATGCCCCTTTCCCCAGTAGGCGCCTGGCTCTGTCCCACCACCGCCTGCACTGAGGCATGGGGGCAGCTCTGAGCGCTTTGCAAACGTTAGCTTGAAAGCTAAACTACGTTGGCACCCAAAATGTTGGGGGTGATTTGGCTGACCACCCCGGGCGAAAGTTCTGCTGCGATATCGCATGAGATTCGCCCTGGGATAAACAAAAACATCGACCGAAACTGTTTACAGTGTATCTTGTCGCCTTTCATTACTGCATTTTGCAACACGCTGATGCTTCGTGACACGGCAGATGTAACTCGACGTGTCATACATAGAGCAGCGACTTTCAGGAATTTCTGAGACACATTTCTTTCAAAAAGCAGCGTCTCGGCCCAGCAGCTGGACCGCGAGTGCGTTTAAACCGAGGCTGGAGGAGCTGGGCTACGATGCAAAGAGCATTGCACATGGAATATTTGGTCTGACTTTTTGTCTGTATTTTATATGCTACAAGCCATAGGCAGGGAAATGGACAGATCATCTAGCACGATGGATGAGCTGCTGCCAAGCCGATGTTACTGTATAGCTATGGGCCCCTCAGTACCCATTCTGCCTCTGATAGTCATCACTTGCCAGTGTCCAAATGGATTATATATATCTGGCATGTTTATGGTATAAAGGAAGATGAATCTGAATATCTGCGAACCTTGGGCTCACAGGATGATGCATTTGGAAGGGAAAGCAAGTTTTTCAAGGGCAAAAAAAAGAAAAAAGAAAAAAAAAAAGTTGTTAGGGTTTTATCAAAGGTTATTAACCTAACACCTCCTCGCATCAGGCTGCACTACCACAACATGAAGAGATCACTTAGCTGGGCAGACAGAAGGAGAGTGCTAGGATTAAGAGCAAGAGCCACCACATATTTGAGTGCAGGGACGTCTTTCAGGCTGGAAACCGTATGTGGTGGCTACTAGCACAGTGAGCTGAGTAATTTCTTCAGTGCTGATGTTGATTCAGACAAGCAGATCGGATGGAGTAGTCAGAGGGAGCTGGTCTCATGGTGTTCATAATGTCGGGGCTGGTCGGGGCTGAGCAGGAGACCCTGGAAGAAGGAGAGCTGGGGGTGGCAGCCTGCCCTGCAAGGGACACTTGAAAGAGGCGTCCTGCTGAGCAGAAGCGGCTGCTGGGGCACATCAGCCTGCCCCCACGAGTGCCTCAGGAGCGGCTGCTTTCCAGGGCACGGGCACTCTGTGCCTGGAGAAGCAAAGTGAAGAAGCCTGGACAACTAACAGGGCCATGAGATACAGGATGGTGTAGGGTGAGGAGGAGAAAACTATTCCCTTGCAGCCAGACCAGATCCTCCAGCAGCGGCGATGGGGGGGCTCGGCGCTGAGCCCACCTGCACCAGCTCAGCATCCCTGAAATGTAAGTATGGCCCCGCTGGGGTCTTTAACTCGGCACCGCTGTCAACACTGTCTTTGCATCCTGGGAAGGAGATACCTAATTTGCTCAGAATAACCGCTTGCACTCTGCCTTCACTTTCTGACAGACCTGAACAAGGAGGTAATTTTGTTCCACAAAAGCAGCATTAAACGAAAATTTGTAAATAAATTGAGAGAGAATTGGAGAGTGAAAACACTCGTCATCTTCCTTAAATTAAGCAACTCAGCGTGTGTCCTTGGGATATCGGCAAAGGGATCCAGAAATCTCAACGGGAAGTCAAGATTTACAAGAGGAATTCAGGAAGAAATGAGTGCTGCAGCTGTAATGCACAAACTCACAATCTTCCCAGGTCTCGCTCCTTTAGAAAACACCAAAACCTCTGGGTCCTGTAGCTTCAAGGACCTCTTTCCTTAGAGTGCCTCCTGTAAAGCTTTATTTCCTTTTTAAGCCTGCTTTCTATTTTATTCTGGTTTTGGTGGTGTTTTGCTTTTTTTTTTTTTTTTTTTTTTTTTTTTTTTTTTTTTTTTTGTTAAGAATATATTTAGGTAGGAACTGGCCTTTACATCCACAGACACCGCGGCTATCAGTCAATCTATCAGTAAACCGCTCATGAAGTTCACCAGACAAAGGGTTAGCACAGCTAGTACCACAATAATGTAGAAACAGAAATATTACAAAGTAAAGGCTTATAAAATAATAAAAATTCTACTTAGTTCAGATACCTCCCAGTGCCTTTGGCAAAATACCTTAAGCATTCCACATAAGGCGGGCATTGTCTTTATAAGATGGCACCTCATAAAATGGTATTAAATATCACCAACGGGGCTTCATATTTCATCCAGCAGGGTTTAGGCCAGACATGTTCTATATCACACATTATTAGAATGACATCTGCTTTGCAAGTTGTGTACCCAGGAGCATACCTTGATAACTCATTTCAGCACTCATTCTCGAGGCTTCTGTGGCTTCGTAATACCTAATATGTTTAACTCATTTTGAACAGAAGTCTAAAGCCTGTCGTGGCCCTCTGGCCAAAACTGTAGCTGTCAGGCAACGGAGCCAGCTATCAAACATTACTCATTTATCATTAGTGGTGATGCAGCTGTACAGAGAAATGTACCCACTGAAGTGAAGGGCTGTCAATTGTTCCCTGTATAATACTCCTCTTCTCAACAGGGCATTTCTCCATGGATGTATAGCTAGTGCACTTCACTACTTCCCCATAGCACAGAATTTATAGTAGCAAGGAAATGGGTAACATATTTTCATTTAAATGGGTCTGCCACAAGACGAATAAAGCAATCATCAATAGAATCTATAAGCAGAGAGATGCGCCGCGCTGTTTATAAACATCACACATACGGGTGTGTATGTATAGGTGTGTGGATGCGTGTGTGCACACATGCACATGCGGTGTTTATAAATAAGCTCTCTAGATCTGTATCGGTATTTAAAAACTGGCGCATGTTCAGTATTAAGGGCTCCGCTTCCTCTTCGCTCACCGTTTCCATAAGAAGACTGGAATGTGCAATTTAGGCTTCAAATTTCCATGTCTATTCTGCTTACAAAACTCAAACACACGCTACCTTGAACTTCGCTATCCTCAACTCTGCTCCCCAGGGAAGAAAGCAGCCAGATTAAATCTATATGAGAGATCTCCTGACTGCAGACACTGCTGCCTTTATTCACAAAGGCAAAGCGCAGCAATGGTCTGGGAAAGCACCACAGTTAAGATAGTATCTCAGGCTCCTTTGAACCACTGCTGCATGCAAATATTTGTACACACCATTATGAAGGAAGTGTGGCACAAGTCCCTGCATTTTCACTTATCTCCATGCACGCGAGATACGGAGGAGGGAGACAGACTCTGGTGGCAAAGAGCACAGCGCCGGCACCCGCGGCTGCCTGCCCGCTCACCCAGTGGGGCTTCTCCTCTGCAGCCCGAAAAGGCCAGAGGGAACTTGCCCGTTGCTTTCAAGGCATTCACACAGCTGCGAAGATTTCAAAAGCAGGCACTTAAAATCAGGAATCCAAATCCATTTCCAGTGGCCAAATGGAACATAACTGCTACTTGTGTCTTAAATTCTCTTCTCTGTCCACTTATGCCCAAGTTGCTGGAAAACGGAGATGGTCATGATGCCCTGTACCTGCAACATGGTTTCAGATCTTTTGAGCAAGAAGCGACTTCAAACATCAGTCCCGTGAGCTGTGTGCTTCTCAGCAGGTATTAAGCAAAGCCTTGATTTTCTACCCAAATTGCTACCATCCCAGATTCTCCCCAGCTACTCTGCTGAAAACTTTGAGAACTTTCTCCAGAGAGCTTCAGGAAAGCTTTCTGCCCAACGTGGTGCAAATAAGGGACGGTGACTGTCATACTTTTGGTCTCATTGTGCAAAATCCCCATGAATTCCACCACAAGTAATGCCACCTGGTTAACAAAACAGCAACTAAACAGCTTTCTATGCATCATTACACATCTCTGGAACACTTACCAGGTAGGTACAGAAACCCAGTGACCAAAACACAGCTGTACTTCAGTGCTGTCCCATGTTTAAACACGGTTGCTGGCATCAACACGATTCTCACCCATAACAGGATGAGTAATATGAAAGGGGAGGAAGCCTGCAGCCCTGAATGCTGCAGACACCATGGGACTGCTTCTGGGGAAAGCTCCTTTCCACCGGGAACCAGCCAGCTGTAGACACAGGCAAAGCTGGAGTTGCCTGGGGCAGTAGTCTTGAAGGGATGCCGCTGGGAAGGGGAGTCCGAGTCCCACAGCCTACTTTGTTTATGCTCAGGATCATTTTTTTCTCTTCTTCCCCACTTCTGAGCATGACTTACATGCCATGGCGCAGAGACTGCCCACTGCCTACCCCTTCCACCCTGGCCCCGGAGCAGAAAGCTTTGCATTGCTTTGGAAATACAAGCACATTTCATGCACAGCTGAAAATGAACACAGCAGAAAGGAAGATGATGAATGACAAACTTTTCCTGGCAGATGTGAGCTATAAAAAAGATCATGATGTGGTAAAACAAGTTTAACCAATGGGGTTTGCCAGAAACGCAGTGAAACAGGCTTCCAGCGTAAAAATGAAAATGACACCACCAGATTCATAAAAGGAAAAAAAAAAAAATGAGCCTATCAAACAAGCAGCAACTTGGGATGCAGTGGGACAGTGGGATATGAAGAAAAGTGGAAACATGAAACCACCCTCTTCTGTTTGTGTGATTTCCTTCATTCATAGCCTGTGTCTGGGCTGGGGCTCATCATGTGCCATGGAGCAGGACCACAGCTGCTGAGCCTCTCTCTTTGACCTGATCTGATATTATCTGTGTTTCCAGCCACCCTTGGAGCCTCACGTTCTCATGTTACCACGGGTCTGTACCTACTGCTCTGGCCCACAATAAACCTAGACACATTTGCGTTCACTCATTAGCTTCCTTATTTAATCTGGGTATGTGCGGAAGAGCACTGAGAGGAGGTAGTAAATGGTGGTTTCAGTAGCTGCATTTTATTGCTAAACCAACAAAACTCACCACTTGAACATGGCCCCTTCTTCTTGTTTTCAGCCGAACCCTGGACTGAATCCATCTTTCCAAGCCGGGATATACATGACTGCATAAAATCCCAGGAGCCTCTCCTCAAAATAGCCACAGGGGTTTGCAAACAAGTCGCACCGAACATCCACTTCACCCATTCCCCCAGGGCTGAGCAAGCTCTCTCTGCAACGCTCCCAGCTGCTTTTTCCTCAGAGGGTAGCGAGGGCAGAGCACAGACCTTTAGAAACATACTACAGCTAGACCATGTAGGAAAATTACTGACTTCTAAAAAGTCATTTTTGTAACATTACATGCTAGTAGAAATTACAGGTTCAGTTTTGACTACCAAGTTAAGCAGGGGCTGGGGAAGCAAGCTGTCAGCCCACACAGGAAACAGCCACAGCTGAGTTCTCTGTGCTAAATTGTATGCCAGGCTGCAGAGGTCAGAAACTGCTGCTGGAAGAAGACTGTCTCTCTCGGGGATGTGCACCTTCCTCAGGTACTGAAGGATAATTTCTCCGTCGTGTCCTGGAAGGAAAATGTGAATGGTAAAGGAGCTTCCTCTGCAATGCTGAGGCTGGCAGGGTGAGAACAGGCTCCTGCCCCTTGTGGAGGGGTGGCTCACGTGGTTAGCAAGACAACCTGTGCCGAATCTCCCCCAAAAGGGGAGAGAGGAAACCTGTTCGATGCCCACCCACAGGACGTCTGGGAGTCTTATGCTTCCTCCTAATTCTCCCAAGCAAAGTGCCAGTCACCGCTGCTGCTCACACACGGGTGGCTGTGTCTCACTGCAGCTATCTGTGCTTACTGCTTTCATTCAGGTCCAAGCACAGCCCCGTGCCCTGCAGCATCGGGCCTTATGTTGTCCTCTTGGATGCTTTTTCCACCGTGCTGTAGGTGACAGTGTGGCTACGAACCAGCGTGAGCATGCAGCTACGCTCAGTGCCTGTGTGCGCACTGATTCATACGTGATTAAAGCAGTGTCTGGGCAAGGAGAGCTGAATTCAGACAGCTTCGGGTGACTAATTTCAAAATGAACATATTCTTATGATTGCACCGTGGCTTTTTAAGGTTACATTATTTCCTACGGGAGACCCGTCCTTCCCATCCTTGCTCTCCCTGCGCCCCAGATGCCTTCCTCTCTCCAGACTGTTCTGTGTCACCTCCTCCTCTTCCCAGGGGAATGTGGTACCTGCAACGGCGTGGGAGAGGCCGGGAAGCAGCGAGCAGAGGGGCAGCAGGAAGGCTGTGTCCACGCTGTGCTTGCCCTGCCCCAGCCCTGCAGAAACCCCCTCCTGTGCTGGGTTTCTGTGCGAGTCTCGCTGTCTGCTGCGTGGGGTCAGCATTGGTTCGGAACACGCCTCAGTGCGCCGCTCCTTCCCACAGCTCTTCGAGGTCTGCGTTACGATGCAGGTGGTGAGTCATGCACAGATTAGTCACGGAGGAGATTTATTCTTGTCTACAGAAAGTCCAGCGTGAGTAAGGACGATGTGAGGTTGGCACCAGCTTGTTTCGGTTCTGGCCGGTGCCACAGGTGACTTTTGCCTCCTGTGCCCAGGTGTGGGGCTCCGACTGGCAGGGCAGGCAGGGCACGCGTCCAACCTCATGACCTTCTGCCGAGACCAAAGACTTCATCACAGCCAGCTCAGGACGGGACCAGCTCATCCGGGATGCCCCTCTACAGGCCAGACACTGAACAGACTCCCAGTGATTACGGACCTTTGCTGGGCCACACCACCGATGCATGGAAAGGCCCAAGTCCTGGTGAAGCCTCCAACCAAAGTGTACTAGAAAATGATAATTTGGATGAGCCCTTCATCGAGGCTGGTAGCAAAATGCCCCTGCAAGACTAGAGTTTTACTCTGTAGCGATGTAATTATGCAGGTAGCTAATTTCCCTATAAATCTACCAGCCACAGAGCAGGTACTCGCTAAATTACCCACAGACATTTTTAACTGCAAAAATTGCTTTTTTTTTTTTATTTCACAGGGACAAATACAACGTCCAGCAGTAACAACACATTTCTGACTGGGAAACTCTTTGGCATTCAGTTGCCATAATCGTAACATTTAGCTAATTATTATTATTTTTTTTTTACATTCTGTATGTAAGTCGTAACTGCTAACTGCAGTGGTAGTCACAGGTCTGCAGGACGCTTACCCAGAAACTGAGCTTCTGAAACGAGGAAATGTTTTCATTCATATTTTAAAATTCCATTCATTAACAGGTGTATATGGTTTGACTTCTTCAAAGTATGCTGCAGACACAGCCTAATAAATCTCCATGACACCTCACTGCATCTCCATTTTATAGATGTGGTGATTCGAATATATCCAAGTGAAATGACTTGCCCAAGGCTAATGAAGGAATCAATGTCAGAGACAGGATTAAAAGTAGAAAAATTCCTGGCCCCCAGTCTCATAACCTAACTGTGGTCTGCATTTCACTCATATGAAAACAGGAAAGGGAAACACATCTATTTTGAATATTGTGAAAAGAAGTTCATAGCAGATGGGCAGCCTGATGTTATGAAATTGCTTTACCTTGTCATAAAATATCAATAATACACAGGATGTGGTTCTTGTCCAAGACTATAGCAAGGTGTGAACGGCACAGAATGTGTCACTGGTGGCTTGTAGAGCAGCAGAGGTTGCACTGGAAGTGTAAAATGAGCAGTCTTTGAGATGTTTCTCCTGCCCTATTCCTTAAAACCAATTTCTTCCTGTGTACTACACAGCTGGCAGAAGCTGCTTTGAAGCTGACTGATACCAGTTCAGTACTGAACCTGCAGCAAGATGCCTGTTGTGGCACCTCAGAGGTGGAGCAGGAGGTCTGTAATGCCCGTTTCTCAAATACACAGGCAGTGCCCGCTGACATTTTTTGGTGGGTCTACCCACCTATTTCTTAGATGCTAACATAGAGCTAGGCAGCATCTTCACTGTTGCCAAAATGTAACAGGAAGACAATGCACCTGTCTAGTTGTGTAGAAGAATAAATTAAAAAAAAAAAAAAAAAAAAAAAAAAAAAAGGTACACTTGTGTCATTAAATATTGATGAGTAAGATTCATTGACTGAGTTAGAGACAGTAGGATATGGCTTGAAATAAAACCCCAGGAGGGCCACACCCCCTAGTATGCCCAGGGCCATCCCTTTAAAGGTAGGACAATTATAATTAATTGAGCAATCTGACAGAAAGCATACATCCATACACTGGAGCAGAAAGTGACACTGTGCACAGAGCCATCCAGGACACTTGAAGGGTTAATACTGGTTCACTAGACCAAGGACAGTAAATTCTGCCTGTGGCTACCACCAGTCTATTGTATTATTATTGTAGGCTTTAGAAACAGCTTTTAATTTTAACCCTTTCCAACCCTCTCTACTATCTTCTCTTTACATAATTGGCTTTGAATAGAATTGCATGGAATTTTCCTAGTCATACCTTTCAATTATTTCTTTTCACTTTCAGCATATACAATATTGTACAGGAAAAAAAAATAATCCAAAGAATCTGGGCCTTCTTCACCTATCACTTTTAACTCATAGAGACCAAAAACATTGCCATGAAACAGGGCCCCTTTCGCTCTGTTGTGATCAATCCCCACTATCTGCTGCAAGGATCACTGGAGGATCCCATCCACTATCTGTTGGGAACCATGGTGCGAGTTTCCGGAGTTCTGACAAAGCCACAAACTAAATATAGATAACCCTGTCCCTCTTTCAGTCTTCCCGATGCCTGCATATGTTGACCAAACTGCATTTTTAAGTTGATGTCCTGGGAGTTGTGCACGCCTGTAAGAGATGACAAATCAAACACACGGGACCTACTGGTTACCTCTAATGAAAAAAAAATCATTATTGCTAACCCTTTCAGCAATATGCTGAGCACATCATCAGCCCATAGACAGGCTGAAGTGAAACAAGCGATGGAGAAGGGATGACACAAGGTAGTGCGGGTGATAGCAGAGGACTGACTCAGTGACCCGGGAGGTCCTTTCCAATCCTACATTTCCACGTTCATGTGTTCGTATTGAAGTTGATGGGAGACATTTCCACCAACTTCAAAGGGCTTTTATCCAGCCCCAGTTTCATCTCTTTTCAATATATAGATGCAAGAGTAACATCACGCATGATTTCATGAGATGTGCTAATATACTATCAGTTCTGGGAGAAGCAGAATGAACCCAGGTAAATAAATGGTCTATCCTGAAGCACTAAACATGCCAACATCTGAAAAATACATCTCCTTCTATCTAAATTGCAGATAAGTCCAGCAGCATCACAACTGGATTTCCAGTCATCATTAGCCATAATCAATTATGCCAAATAAATATTATCTATTTGTGCTTTTGGCAAGTTACATGGACACGGTGAACAAATAATTTGGTCTGGGGATTGGCTCACCAGGGCTGGTCCAGCAGCAGCAAGGAGTGCCCCAACTTCAGTGTCCCACTGTGAAACCTGCACCCATAGAGCTTAGTGTGGAAAGTTATTTAATGGGTATGGGACAGCACTCACTAGCCAGAGAAGCAAGCCACAAAATGCTCTGGGAAGTGTAGACATCTAATGTGGGTGGCCACAGAAAAAAAGGAGTGAGAAGTTAAGAACGGAGAGGGTGTATAATTACACAGTGTTTTCTTCTCCTCTCCTTTTTTTTTTTTTTTTTTTTTTTTTTTTAACCAAACAGGCATTCAGCCTGTTCAATAGAACCACTCCAATATGTTATCTAATGGCTTCATCTTTACTTGTGAGATTCCCCATCTGTGGCCAGACTGTGCCACTGCCTCATTCAGCTGAGCAAGAGAACAACATTCATTCACTCGCTCGGATCTTAGGAGACAGGTCTTGCTCTAGAGCAACAAAAAATGAGCTGCTCCTTACTCAGGTCTGAACCTTTGCACTTAAGCCACCCTTTGACGAAACTTTCCTCTGGATTTCAACGCTGCTTTTTATAGCCGGGCAGTCTGCTCGCTCCCTCTGGCTGCGTCCCTTTTTTTTTGTTCTTTACAATGGTATCACTCTGATCTATGTGGTGGTCTCACATTTTCCTCTCGAGGTTTCTGCATCAGCCTTGTTTTCAAAGCCAAATAACACAAGCAATGATTTATAATCTGTAGTTGCTTCGGAAAGATGGATGTTCAGACATAATCAGTCCATTTTGTTATTTTTTCACCTATTACACAGTAGCTGCTTCTCCTGTTTGGATGCTTCTTTACTCTCCTTTTCTGTCTCTTTTCTTATCATAATGTACCATAAAACTTTAACTGATTCATAACACATGGAAAATAGTATCACGTCCAGCTTAGTTCTCCTCAACGACAGAGTCACTTCTTCCTACTGGGTTCATGGTGTCTCTGAGGAGGACGCCCCATACATAGATTCAGCCACCGGGGGCACTAATACAGCCACCTGCTCCAGCTCCTCAGATGTGGTGGGTCTTTCTCATGACCAGGACAGAGAAACGACCCCACTCCATGAGAAAAGGGATGGTCCAGATGCTAAAGACACCTGATATGCTTCATGGCTGTATCTGTGTCTTCACACATACCAAAGAGCTGTCAACCTACTGAAACCTGTCGTGTGTCCTGTGGGTCTCATGTCAGACACCCCAGTGTCAGGAAAGAGAAGGGAGAGAGACTGAGGCACATCTGAGCTTCTGCTCATTAAGTACAGGGAGTGCATCTACGAACAGCACACGCAGGAATGGGAAATCAGCACTGATTCAGCTCCTCATTGTAACACGATTGTAAGATGGTTTAATCGGTTGTCTTCTACTCCATTCAAGTGCCAGCTTCAAGTCATGGGTTTTAAAGGCCCACAGCCAGCAACAGAGACCTTGGGGTCTTGCCATGGCCTTGCTGATGACATCTGAACAAGCAGGGGAAATCACATGTGACAGGTTGGCAACAAAACAGCTAGTTTTGAGAATAAGGGCTTAGTCCTCACTCCACTGTCATGCTCTGCAGACAGCTAACAGCAATCCCGAGAGACCCTTTTGTGCCTCAAAATGAGCGATGCAAGGACGCTGACAAATGCAGCAGACAACTTGTACATGTTGCAACACTCGATATCCAAAGCCGAAGGGTCTTGCGTGAGGACCAGCGGAGTCTCTTCGTCTCTGAAGCCCCGCGTGCTCCCCGAGCAGCCTGGATCCACAGGTGGCACAGGTCTGATGGAGTCAGACCGAAGCGGAGTTCCCGGACAGCCTGTGTTTGGGTGCAGAGCGGCTCAGACAGACCTGCAGAATTGCTCCAGCTGACTTCATGATTATCTCATCAGCGGCCACATGTCACAGAGGAAACTCAGTCATGGTTTGCCTTAATTTACAAGTGTCATCTCCTACAAGTGGAAAGAGGAGCATGAGAACAGCAAAGCTGAACTGATTTGTTCTGGCACCAGGACTGCAATGTGGCAAGATATACCTATGACTGTCACATACAAATTTAGTAGATAGCATGCTTGCTTTTTATTTGATTTTTAGCAGGTCTCTCCACAATAAATATAAGAGCAGAATGCATAAACAAAACACTTGGCACTTACAGTTTATCTTGGTGACGGAAAATTTGATTGATGAATAATAAGTTCAGAAAGTGGCAAATGCTCAACATAGGGCTAAATAACCTTTTGTTGCCTTTTTTTTTTTTCTTTTTTTTTTTTTTTTCACAGCTCAGTTTCTCTTAGCTTTTACTCCTCCTGCCTTGAAGCTGCTTTGTTCTAGTGCTTCATCAGCTAGTGGGAAAAAAAAAAAAAACTGTCCTATTTGTTTCTTATATACTTTCACTGATCAAGTTGCTTATTGCCAGGGAAAGACTTGAAGAGAGATCTTCTGAGTGTCACGTTGCTTCCTCCTTTCTCTTTCACTTCACTGGGACAGAGCCTGTGAGGCAGACCTTCCTGCTTGCAAAATGGTAATTTTAATCCCAATTATTACGATTACTGCAGTACCAAAAGAGGGGAGGGGTGCACACAGGAAAGCAGAGCGAGGTGGCTTGAAGGAAACTCCAGTCGAAGTAGACTATGTTCGTAAAGCACAGAAGAAAACAACTATTGTACAGAGAGGGAAACTGAGGCGCAGAGCCTTACGGTGCATTGCGTCCAGGAGCATACAGGGAAGAGAGGCAAGCTGGGCCGCGCGGCTCCCAGCCCTGTGCCTTAGCAACGAGACCACTCTGCCTCTGCGCGCAGGCTCGGCGAGAAGAAGGGGCAACCTTCTAGGAGGGAAATCCTTGCTGGATTAAGCACTTCGCCTGCTTTTCTCTTCTCACCCCTTCAAAGCACAGAGGATGGGGAGGGGGCAAGGTGGTGAAACGGCACCCATCCTCCCCCGCTCTTCATCCCACCCCACATCCAGCGGGGTATCGGGGCTCCTCAGCGGTCCCCAAAAGCTTGCACCCTCGGCCGGGGAGGAGGGATATGATTTGTAATTGCAATACTTTCATTACCGTCTCTTAGTTCTTCGCACACTAATGTCAAGAGCTTTGTCTTTGTAGTGTTATTGGCATTTTTCATCATATTCATGAAGTGTGGGTCAATTTTCTTCAAAAGGCTCACTTCACCAACTTGCCACAAAGACAGACAGTAATAAATTCTACTAGTGCACAGCGAAGGCTTCGTAGCTGCAAGCAACAATAAAAAGCAATGAGCTGGGTGTCACTAAGTAACTCCAGTTTACACTGCATTTTCTTCTTTTATTGAAAACTCAGAATATGAATTTATTAATGAATACACAGGCCTACTTTGAAGGGGTGTGGGGGGGGTCCGAGTCAATTTATTTGGTATTCACACAGTGTGTGCCTACATTGTATTGTTTCATCATTTTATGGCCAGGCACAGCTTGTTAGGCTGTGGCCCTCCAGAAAAAAGCAGGCTCATATAGCAACACCTTGACGTAGATGTACAGCTGCTTTCACTGTGGCTGTCTCACCTTTAGCCCCGTCTGTCTACTGCCGGCTTTCATTTTCCGCATTCATACATCAATAAGCTTTGCATGCTGACACCTAATTTTGCAGGCTACTTTGGTTATGGAGGCCGTGTTTTGCATATCACTACCCACCCCCTTCTGACATCTACTGCCTTTAAAGAGGGAGAGAATAGAGAGAGCACGAAAGAGGGATTCTTTTCTTCTCAGCCTAATCAGAGATTTCTTTATATTTGTCAAAAGCAGATCTGCCAAATCAACTTTAATTGATTCTTCCACAGTTCTCGTGTATGATTTTTGAAGGACTGGGCTTGTGTTCCAAGACACAGTGTTGTGTTTCAAACAAATATGAGGTTTCTACAGCAAATCAAATTTGGATGCCAATTAGTTAGCATTTTCCATTCCAATTAAATTTGAGACCTTTCTGATTTTGAAAGACTTGTATGTCTATGCATGTGTGTATGTATGTATTCGTGTGCACCTATCTGTATCTATTCTACATATACATAAAGATATATACGTATAAAATATTTAAAGTGCCCTCGGTGCTCTAATAAGCAGGGAGAGGTTACATCCATCCATTTAAATATACATTTTGGAGGATTTTTTTCCACCTTGTTTATTTCACAAGGGCTTACCAGCCCATTCTAACCTGTTATGTGACACCGCAAAGGTTTTTACTTCTCAGTCAGGTGGCTAATGTCATTATATCGTTGACAACTCATAAAATGTTATAATCTAATAGGGCTTTCCCTCCCCACACGCACTCAGTGAAAGCTCATTGTAGCAAAGAAAGGATTAGGGGCAAAAGCAAGATTAATGGTTAAAAAAATGGAAGCAGGCGGAGTCCAGATACAATACTGTAGCTTAAAAACAAATATAATTTGTATATTAAAATGCATCTTTATCTAACTAGATTTACTCTAAATAAGCCAAGCATACTATATAAGGCATTTCCTACTGGATACTGCATATTTCAGCAAAGACTGTATATTTGTTTTGAATGAATTTTAAAATAATAAACTCCTCAAAAATCAGGTTTTAGGCAGACTCATAACAGAGACTAAGACTGAATCCAATGCTACAATGATGGGAAGGAAACAAAAGCTTGTTTAGATCACCTAGAACTAACCTGTGCAGTCACTGTCAACCATAAAACTATCCATGACAGGACTGTGCTGCGGAGGAGAAATTTTCCTGGCACCTGGGGCTCCGATTGCCACACAAGGCGTAAATGATCGGCCAGTGAGTGTTCCCCTCTCGGGTCCCCAAAAGGACCTCAAGACAGACAGACAACCCAGCTCCAGCAGACGTCAGGAGCAGGCAGACTCCCTCCTGTACTCTTCCAGGGCCTCAATAGCACGGCAGCGAGGAATTCACCCCCAGCAAATCTCAGGTGGGAACAAGCACATGCCTGCCTTTCTTTGGCAAAGAGATTAATTAGTTTGTTCCTGTTATAAAACATAAGTTAAGGAACAAAGACCTGAGCTCAAAAAGGTGAGAAAATCCAGACATACTTCACCGGCAGGGAAAAACAACCAACTTCAGGTAGGTTGGAGCTAGTACACCCTGCGTTCTGTCCTCCTACATGTGACTACTAGCCTATGCAACCAAAAGCAGCAAAATGAGAAATTATGATGGCTATTGAACACTACTCACAAATTCACAGTGTCGCATCCGATGTCAATTAGCGTGCCTGTTTACATAATTGTTATACAAGGGGAAAATCTACAGTGTTAAACAGCCCTCAGATTGCATTTCTGGATGGGCTTTGTTTTGTGGAGTGTTTAGCACACGTAGAATAAAATCCGTGGGAAACCTGCCTGGCACAAGATCTTTGACAGATTCGTATTAGGAGAGGTTTTTTATGTGGCTTTACATCAAATTTTTCAAGAGAGTTTCTCTTTACACCTAGGTAAAAGCAAGCCTTTTGGGTGAATGTTCAGACTTGCTGATAGCTTAAATTTTGATTTGACTGAATGGACAAGGCTGAGAAGGGAAATTTCAGAGAAGCATGAAAACATTTTGAAACTTTCAAAACAAAAATGTCTCAAGCCTTTCCTATGAATTCTCTTCTACTGCGATACCCTTTAATTGCTGCCTTGCATAAAAACAAAAGAGGTCAATGTTGAAATAAAACTCTGAAACCAATGATGAATGTTAAACTGGCTTTTCATGGTTATGTTCATCTTTTTAATTTTTTTTTTTTGTTCTTTTTCTTTTTAATCGGAAAAAGTCCAGAATTTCATTTTTGGTTCAGCTGATGATCAATTTTTCTTCTATATTTCAGGATGTCTGCAATAACACGCCAAATCCTCTACTTATCTCCCATTGTGCTGACTTCTGTAAAAAATGTAGCCCTTCAAGCTACAAAATGATACAGGAAAAATCAGAGAACACACAATAAAGTCTATAAAATTATGAGCAGTATAGGGAAAGCAAATAGAAAAGAATTAGTCATTATTTCTCACAGCATAAGAACTAGGGTGCACCCAATTACAAGGCAGCAGGTTTAAAATAGCCCATAAGAAACACTTTTACAAAGAATAACTAAATTATGCAACTTGCTGCACAGCATGTTGCAAAGGCCAGGAATATAAATGGATTTGAAACGCGATTAGACAAATTCGCAGTAGAGGTCTGTGGAGGACTGCCGAGCACCACGATCTGGTGCTGCCTCGACGCTGGAAGGACTGAAGACGCTGCCTGGTGCGGGTTGGGCACCTTCCCTCTCCATGCCCCATGTCCTGACAGCGCCCCGGCCACGCCATCACGCCCGGACGGCGACATCACCCTTGCCAAGAGCCACCCATGATGCGATACCACAGGGACCTCCTTGGCTGGCTGGCTCTGATGGCAGGCCCTAAGGGGAGCAGCAAGGAGGGCTCCAGGCTGGAGCAGTACCTCCAAACCCCCGAGGTAATCACACCTCTGCCAAAGGCACGCGAGCCCTTGATCCAGACCACACATGCAGCAAAAACAATAGTGCTGATGAGTGATTAGGTTGCTTTGTCTGTGAAGTGCTCATACCAAGGTGCACTTGTGTATCTGGTATGCAACAGTGCTGTATATTAAGGTCTTTATATATTTGTCACTTAAGGATACTTAATTGTAGGGTAAGCACAAAACAAGAAAATTCAAAGAGGGCCACAGGCAGATCTGAAAACAGTGACAAGAAGTGCCCTGTTCAGCTGCAGGAACGGGGTTGAGACATCAAGATGGGCACATGAATGTGCCGGGATTGAGCCGTCTTTAACCCCTGGCAAAGACCGGAGCAGAAGTTTTCAACCATTTTTTGTTTTTTAGATCCCTAACACTTCCAGTGGAGACACAATTGCCTGTAGTAGGGAATTAAAGCCTCCTGACAGAAGGCTTTTTTTGGTTGCCTTTCAGGCACCCTTTAGAGAAGTGGCTCAGAGATGCTCTGGGAGATGTGGCCCACAGCTGGAAACCTACAGGCACAGGAGTGAGCAAAGAGATGGGGACAGAGACAGGGAGCGTCTGAGTTTGGGGTTTAGCTTTACCACCCACCATTCCATTTCCTATCTAACCGTGGTAAAAAATAATAGAAAAGACCTTCATTTTCCTTCACAGTTTTAAGGTTAACAAGGACTATTAGATCATCTCTTCTGACCTTTTACATCCAGAGGCCATCAGATTTCCTCCAGTTTATGAGTACCTCCATAAAATCACAGCCTAGATTAAGTTCAATCATCAGTGAGGGAAATAAACCCGCTCCAGTCAGAAACGGATTTGTCTGAGGTTCAGTATGTGCCGCCATGGGCACTCTCATTATTCACATCCTTTCTAATTACTCTACTATTTTCCCTTTATATCCACAAACACGTTGTTAAAATACCGGGAATATTTAAATGACAGTGGTATCCCCATTTTGGTCACACTCTGTGACCACGGTAAGAAGGGTCCCCAATGGGAAGACTTGGACGGCCTAACCAGGCAAGGCAAAAAAAAATGAAAGGAAAAAAAAAAAAGGAGAAATCATCATTCTCCCGATCTCACATAAGCCCAAAGAGATTAAACGATTAGTCAAAAGTCACCCAAAAGTCGGTGGCAGAGACGGAGCTGAAATCTACTTTCTCTACTTTTCTCAAGTCAAATCCAAATCACCCGAACACCCTTCCTCTCCCTTCATTGCTTTCATTTATCATTTCAGGCTAGGCAGACTACATCGAAATGATGGCTTTGTGAAGCATAGAAACACAGTTTTACGGGCAATAAACAATAAATATGAACCTGAGAGACATCTCCACGAAACCTCCCTTCCAAAAACGAGTCCATTTTCTTTTCTTCTTCTTTTTTTTTTTTCCTAGAAGATGGCAAAAGCCTTCCCTTCCCCTCCCGCCCGCACCCCTCCGCCGGGCTCCGCCAGCTCCCCGGCACAGCACGTTGGCTGTGGGATGGCACCGAGCGCTCCCTCTCCCTGCCAAGATGACAAAGTCCTGGCTGGCTCAGCCGCCGCCTCTGCCAGCGTACCAGAGAATCGGTTGTGCGATTTCATTTAAGCGCTGCTAACTAATTATTAACTGTAGGCTCAGCATTCAGGGTGCAGACAATGGGATCAGCCAGGCACCGCTCCACTGGCGGGGGGGCACCACCGTCAGCACGGGTTTCTTTTTAATTATTGTGCAGTGGAATCAGTCCTGGAGAAGCGAATTGAAAAGTATACAAAATTCTGATTAATAACCAGGGCGGCTTTTTTTCAGTTTTTCTCCAAGTTCCCGCCCACAGGACCCCAACTGTCTTTTCAGCTGTAGTACCAAAACCCGCATGCACTTTAAAAACTGGGATAAATCATTTTGCCTTACAGGACTGCTCCACGGCAATGAATTTTGCAGAGCTGAGCCCTAAACCTGCCTCTGAATCCAGACTTCTGTGTACCCTGTGTGTGGACCCACATTTGAACTCTGAGGATGACTCCTGGATGGTCTTGTTTTCTGGCACCTCCAGACAGGACATAAACCACTTGACAGGTTGGAGAGGCTCTGCTCTGGACTGAGGCCCAGATTTTACCATCTCAGGCCTTTGCTTGACGCTAGGCTTTGCTTTGTGTAAAGGCTGAGCCCATAAGGTATCTGTGCTGTCTCCTCTCCCAAGGAGAGCTATGCATCCCCAAAGATGGGAAACCTTTGTGATTTAGAAGCTAAAAGGGTGGTTTAGGACTTGCTGCTTGTATTAACAAGTCTGTCTTGTTGAGATAATTGTGGTTGCACTTCTGTTAATGTCCAGTGGGGCAATTCAGGACTTTCTGCCCCCTTCCCAGCTGCACTGAGTAAGGGAGGCTACTCTGGCATCAATGACCTAGCCCTACTTACAGTTCCATCCCTGAGAATTTGACTCTCTTTCCCTCTGGGGTTAGTGGTGGTTGTCTGGAGGTGTCACTCCTGCTACTGAAGGCTGCATTTGAAACCACACGTGTACTGGGGAGGCTGTCGATATCTTCTTTCTTTTCATACGGGTTCAGCTAATGGCCAGTTTTCACCATGAATCCAAGGAAAATAATAATAATTTGTCCGGGAAGCATTGACTTCTATATCCTCTAGCGTTCGAGTCACACTGGCTCTGTTACCTTTAAACTGCCAAACTACAGACCGGGTCAGGTTAACTGTGAAAGAGGTTGCAGCCTCGTTCAGAAATTGGGAGCAACTCCAACCCTTAGCTTGACTTCGCAAGGTGTTTCTTCATCTCTGCAGCCTATTAATTAACATGTTCGCATCACAGAGAAAAAGCCAAGTGAAATTTTTATTCAAAATAATAGGAGAAAAAAAGATTCTGGGTCTTCTGATAGAAGTGCTCCATCCTGGGAAAGCTTTGCTCCATGTAAGGGAATTCCTGAGGCTGCTGTATCGCACAGAGCAGGCACGTGTTAGGGTCTGAAAGCGAACCCAGCCCTTTGGCGTGGCAGCCCGTGCCGTACCTGCAATGAAACCTCTCCTGTAAATGGAGACATCAGAAGGAGACGACATTCCCCAGGGGCAGGGGAAATGTTATGTGAATCATGCCTGACTCTGCTCAGGAAACATCTCTCTTAGTTCTGAGTGAAATTCTATACCAAAGACATATATTGTTAAATTAATACTTTTCTTCCTTTCCACTTCCAATACCTTGGTAGTGCTTTTTCTCTAAGCACTTATTAAAAAGAAGGAAGATATAGCCTTGCACGTGGCTAATAATTCTTCCCCAATATTTCTCAATTTACCCACGCAACACTCCATCTTCTTCTTCCTCAAGCCTTCCGATTTCGAGTCGTGATGCATTCAACCCGGCGTCCTGGCGCTGCTGCTGCTCAGGCTTGCTGCTGCACGGGTCGGTGTGCAGCAGGGACCCCAGTGCACGCCTGCTGTCTTCCACGTCTCGCCGAGGTGCTGGCAGGAGGAAAGAGTCCTCGGAAAGGTGGGTAGGAGGCAGCGAGTCATTCTCGGGTCGTACCAGCTCTTACAGCGCCATCCCTCAGCCTCAGCGTGGTGGGGTGTTGTGGGATGCCGCGTTTGACTCTCAACAAACTGCGTTGCCAGGACGACGTTTATTATGATCCATAATGCGAATAAAGGATGAAACTGTACACGGCGCACTGATTTGCTATAACTGTCATCCGCGATGATAGCCTCTAGTTTATACCTCAAATGAATTTTGCATGGATGGTGCCGATGCTACCAAGAGCTGCAGAGGTGTATTTCACAAAGCTGCCTGGGCCTGGCACGAAGATCATGCCACTTTAAACAGCGAATCTGTTATTGTGATGTTTGTGAGAGGAGAACAAGTGGGAAAGTCACTTTCAAGTGCAGCTCAGTGCTCTTTTAATGAGGAATGGGGTCTTCTTCAGAGTCAGCCAACTACTGAGGAGGAGCTGACACCCTTAGTAGTCAACATCCTCAAAACAGCTGACAGCTCCAGATAAATCAGTTTGTGTACTTCCTCCCCTTCTCATATCACCTGCAGTGACAGGAAAGCACTAATTTCCTTTGAGAGGTAGAGAGATGGATGCAGGCGTGCATCCTGGGCTTGTTGATCCTTCAGTGTAAAATTAACAAAAACAGAGGCCGGGGAGAACTGGGAATAGGCACAGCACTTTGTCAAGAGGAAGGGTTTGCCGTGGTACGGCCCCAGATTCATCATATGGTAATTTACAAATATGCATACGACAGAGTCACATTGCATTAGCCCCTGCAAGAAGCAGCTATGACAAATACGGGGCGTTCGGTGAGCCGACTGCCTGGCTCACAGCTGGAGCTCTGCCCCACGCAGCACGGGCAGGGCAGCACCCCACGAGCTCTGCTGCCCGCAGAGGGGACCCCAGGAGCTCCCGGACACCGTCCTCTCCAGCGGGGCTGCCCCCGTACTGAAAAGCTGCAATTGCAAATTGTGGTCCCAGTCCCAAACCTGAACGATCAAGTGCCTTAAGGACCCTGGGACGCACAGCACCCTCGCTTGCTCATCCGCTGGCCAGGGCGATCAACAGGGAGCTGAGCAGCGAGCGCACCCGCTCACACAGACAGTCCTCCCCACGCACTTCCCGAATTCATTACTCTGACGCTGTCACATGGCTAAATGATGTTATAAAAATTAGATACTGCAGGCCATTACAAGCAGCACACACTCTGCTCAGAACCCTACTGAAGAAACCCGCCAGACAAAACCATCGTGAAATTTCTGCCCAGCAGCCAGGGCAGCTCACAGCTCCCCCCGCCAGCAGCCCCAGGCAGCAGTTTTGGCAGAGCTGCTCTCCCTTCCTTTTGTACCGTCCCTTCTGAGGGTCGGCTTGCTCCAGCGTGCTCACCGACCGTCACCTTCCCAGACACAGGCTCTGACATGAGGCAAACTGAAACCAGGCAGAAAGGAAAGCAAGACACCCAAGCTGTTTAAACAGGGATCTGAACTACTCCCAGTGACCCTGTCCCAGGGAGGATCTTGCCCAAAACCAGACACGCGCTGTCCAGGGCTGAAGACAGGCTGTGTCCCCAGCCTCTGCTTGATGCACACTGTATTTCAGCAGCATTTAAGAGTCCGTCTCCTGCACAAGGACCTTTCAGTGAAACTAGGAAAAGAAAAAAAAGCTCTAAAAATAAACATGAGAATCTGAATAATCGTGTCTCTCAACTCCTGTTTTCTAAGCTGACTATAACTGCTGTGGTGCTGTGATGCATCAGGTTACGTTAGTTAAGTCACCAATGATTTCATCATACATATAGATATTATTTCATATATATATACACACAAAGGGATACGATTGACGTGATCAAAGGAGACAATCACAGCAATGACATGTTGGAGCAAGAAACCTAAAAGGAGGTATTTGCCTTACAACCTTTTAAAAACAATTATGAATTCACATTTTAAATAAATGTGTGTATCTATATACACATACATAAAACTATAAATACATCTAGACATGCATGCATGTGTGCGCACACACACATGTATAATTACATACACATGCTCCTGTGGTTTTCTGCCTAAACTAGCGCCATGTGTTGTACGTTATCCCAGGGCCCAGAGCAGAGAGGCTGAAACCCACCTCTGGGCGCGGGGGGGGGGGGGGTCAGGCAGCTTCTCCCAGAGCAGAAGCCCAGCGAGCTGCCCCACGCAGGGACCCCATGCCCATGGGCTGAGCACAGGAAAGCCAAGCAGTGCAGAGCCATGCGGAACAAACGAGGCCATCTCAGGGGAAGAAAGCCAGCAGTGCTGTTCCCCATCTTCTGCTGCGTGCCAGGCTCTTGGGAGCTCACAGCCTTCGCAGCCTCCCCGGCTGCAGAGCACGTGCAGGACGCACCCCACGCAGCCCCACGGGCTGCCCCGTGCTCTGTCAGTGGCCATACCCGCCTGGGGGACACAGAATTACATGCTTCTGGGCAGAAGCCCTCGCTTTTGGTACAGTTTCAGACTAAGCTGGGTGTTTTTTTTCTTACACTGTTGAGTATTTCAGGGGAAAAGCTCTTTTGTGTGTAAATAACTGTTAGGTGCTTTTTTTTTTTTTTTTAAAAAAAAAAAAAGAAACCAGAGAAAATTCATAAAAAAAGCAGACAGAATTCATTTATATGAAAAATAGAGGGATTAAACATAGCCAATAAATTACAATAAACTGTCCACAGCGAACAATGCCACCAGATGACCATAATGGAGATCCAGTGCTCTTGTGCTTTTATTAAAAGAACAAAGCACTGCAATTAAATGTAAAATCCGGTAATATGTCATCGTACCTTAAGCATCCTTTTCTCATTCATTGAACACTGTCCTCTGATTTAATTGAAGCCTCTGGTCCCTTTGAGACAGCAATAGTCCTTACTCTAGGCCAAGTTTAGCATTTCATTATTTAGTAATCTGAGATGGAGTCATGCTATTGACTCTCAAGCAATCCTCTTTGCTTCTTATAACAAAAAGGATGCCCACAGAAATAATTGATACCACATTCTACTCTCTAGTAAATCGTCCCTTAGTGGATTGTGAAAAGAGGTTTTTGATTTAGACTTAAGAATAACAAAAGTTGGGTATATTTTTCACTGATGACCCCCATATGACATGTCCATAACCCCTTTCACAGCAGGAATGTTGGCCTAAAGGCATTTTAGCAGCTAAAATGAGTGACTAGAGGCTTTCCAGGTTTTGTTATATATATTCCATATATAAGTGATGCCTTCATACAGGAAAGCCATTTCTTTCTATAGAACAACTCGCTGCAGCCCTGATGCGGCCAAGAGCCGACACTCTCCTGGCTGGTATCAGGCAGCCATCGGTGCTTAGCACCTCATAAAGGCAATCAGCAACTTGCAGATTCATTACGGTTTTGCACGCTGGAAATGGGCTGAAGCCGTGTGGGGCATTTGCTTTCCTACATGAAACAAGCCAGGCGAGTCCGGCACCGGCTCCAGGGCTGAGGCCCTGAGATCAAGAACGGCGTTAACCTGTTTCCCAGCCCCAAAACACCCTGACTTTGGGCAGAGAGCCCCTGCCAGTCCCTGGCCGCTGGCACTGAGCTGAGCCCACCCGCTTTTCCTACTGGAAAAAAGGTGCCGGTCTGTAGGATGGCTTCAACACCCAGGAAGGTGGCACTCCCCTAACTCCTCTTGCTTAATGTGCAAGAGAGAAGTAGGCAGTGGTGGTGCTTTGTTCCAGGCTCCTTGCTGTGACTATGAAATGACCAGCACTAATAATGAATGCGGGCGCATGAAGTTAGTGATCCCATACACCAAGGGGAAGCCTGCCTGGTCCACTCATTTGTGTTCAGCTCTCTGGTTCTGGCACTGGGAAAATGTAAAGTTGGTTAGCACACAGACGAGATGTAGAAATAGGGATGCATCCAGGATTAGGACCTCAGCCCTCCCATGCATGACAAGAATCAAAAAGGAAAGCCTACCCTGCCGCCTCCTTGCTTCCACACTCTGGCACCTCTTGTTCCTCAGAGCACTGAAAAAAGTGAGTTCTCACCAACTTTGGCAAACCAATGCCTATTAATCAAAGATGGCTGTTTCCTCTGGAAATCTGCACCATTGCTCCCAGGTGATGCAAGTGCAGAGCTAAACTGGGGGGCAGATAATAATAAATGCGAGAAACCTGCAGTTACCACTCACACTAATGGGAATTACACAGGTGGATGGGGGAAGAGTCCCCTCGTGGGGCTGCATCACATAGCCCTGACCTCCGCCCACAAGCCTGCACTCCAGCTCAGCTGCATATAGTTCTGTAATCTATTTGCCACGTTAAATATTTCAAATTTTAAAATGTCAGGGTCAGAGCCAAAACAAAGCATTATAAGGGATAAGATTTTAATTCATCCAGTCCTGCGGGAGACATGGGGAAGGAGGAGAAATTCATGCCAATTATTTTGCGTTTTGGGAGAGTTATTTGGCTGTAGGGCCAACCCCTACCAGAGCAGTTTTCTGCGAGTTTTGTTTTGTTTGTTTGTTCCTCTTCTCCCAGTACTCAAATTATCTCCAGGTCCTTAGATCCATTAGACTAATTAATATTAAGAACATATGCATATGCAAATGAGGCCATGGTGCCCATATATTTCACTTTACATGACAGCTTGAAGTGTAGTTGTGTGAGTCAATCAAATGCTATAAATTTGCTATGCACAAGAGATCATTAATATTAATTGGGGCATGGGCACTGTGCAGTAGCCCATGCCACCATTAGAAATGGACCCCTCGCTTTAATTGTTCAGCAGATCCTTTTTTTTTTTTTTTTTTTTTTAAATCAACGCCTATGTCCTGATTAAAATATGTATTTTTTTTCCCAGGTAGTCTTCAGAACAGTATCCGAATTGTATTAAAAAATACAGAGCAGACCTTTTCTAAGACAGATGGCACACAATGAGGTTAAAAAAAGTATCTTGAGATCCAACCAGCAAGAACAAAAAAAAAAATTGCTTGCATTGTTGTTTTCATTATCTTGCTTCTGTCATTTCATGAGCTTTGTATCTTGCAAGGAAAAAAAGAAGGGAGAAAAACTGTGAAATTAATCTTTTGTGCATGGCCTGATAAAGAAGAGACATGCTCAGACAAAAGATAGACTGAGAGAAGGTACCGTGATTGATGACTAAAGTAAAGGTGTCAGAAGAGTATTATGTAAATTACTGGAGGCACAGACCATTTCAGAGAGAATGAGAGGGAGAGGGGAAGCCAGAGAGAGAGAAAAAAAGGACTGCAGAGTCGATGTCACCAAGACACTGGTCCCCAAGCGCCAATTTCTTGCCATCTTTCATCTGCTCAGACAAGCTCACCTCACTTTCTATTTGGTTTGCACAATGTAACAAAGGAGGAAAAAACTGTCAACATTAGCATGAATACAGCCCAAAAGCGGGGTTCGAGCTCACAGCGTCTGAAGTGAATCGGTGAGACGGGAACTTTAAGAAAGGCAGCCTCAGCGCTCCTACGTGTGTCGGCAGCAGCAGTGGCTGGGAGCCGATTCGCTCTCTATTTTGTGTCAGAATCAGGATTCAGATAAACAGGGCCAGGGTCTTTCTCTGTGCTTAACACCCAGCTTTATATCTCTCCACCTCTGCACGCCCTGGCACCCCGACGCAGGCACAGCCCGCGTGGACCTGCCAGCAGCCACCCACACGGCTCTTCTGCCCGGGCACCCTTTTCACCAAACCCACGCACGCACCCGCAGCTGGACAGAAAGAGCAGGGAGAGCCACAGAGCTGACACCCACCAACCTCTGCCCAGAAAACCCACACACGATGGCCCCGGCACAGCCCGTCTCTGCCGCTCTGCTCCCTTCTGCACTCCAAGGGCTGTGCAGAGCTGAGCTTGTCCTGGCTCCGTGGCAGCCACCAACTTCCAGAAGGAGTCGATGCAAGCACGCTCACAAAGGATTTATACCAAGAGAAGATAGGTTTGGTGTCCCATGCCACTGGTTTGCACATCCCAAGAGGATGATGTAGTTAATTAACGGCAGGAAAAACGATACCTATTTTTGTAAATTCAGCTTTCTCAAAACAAAAAAAATAAATGTGAAAAACACAGAGGGCTTTCAGGAAGCTTTCCCTTTGTTCCTGACTATATGAATAATCTGGTTTCTGCTTTAAAACCAATTATTACATATCGTCTTTTGAATTTCACCTCTGCCGTATCTTTGCCCCAATTTAATTTGATCTCTGGCTTTTATTCAATAACTTCATTTTCCAAGGAAAAAAAAAGAACTACAGGTGGACACCTGGTAAGAAGTGAAAGAAGCATTCAAGGGGAAGAAAATACCAAACTGGTGTTTTGGTAGTAGGGCACTGATGAAGTGCCCTATTCCACCCTACATGTACTCCTGAGACGCTGGGCTGAAGGTACAGGATGTGCTCTACACACCAACTAAATGCCCTGATAGCCACCCCATAGGGTGGATCCCTGTGTTTAAGGTAGAAAGACGAGAGAGCTGGGAGCCGAGCAGCCAGCCCACGCTCACCTCCCCTATCCATCTCCCCTGGCAGCTCAGCAAGAGCCCTCAGCCAGACCCTGCCCACAGACCAAACGCCGTGTGCAGGATTGGGGTGAGGATGGCAAACCCGGCACAGCTCCCGGCAGGAATCGCTTTGGTAGGGAGCACAAGTGTGCAAATGAAGCTGCTTTCCAACTTCCTTCCTTCTGATTCAATCAGCTATCACATGGCTTTCATTTCGAGTGTTGAGAGACATTATAATGAGATTTAATAACAAATTGTTTCAATTTTGTGTCCCCTATAAGTTCTGTTGGCCAGGCAAGATAGTCCATGGAAAAAAACATTTGTTTCTTCTCACAGTTTTTTTTTTTTCCTTTTTTGACTCTTTTTGCACCATGAGTGCAACAGTTGGAAAAAAAAATTAAAATCCAAAAGAGGCAGCTATTTCTATAGCATCAATTTGTCCCTTAAAGAATGAAATGATAAAATGAGTGGGGAAAAAAAAAAAATTAGATGTCCTGGGCACCAAGTTCTGTGCAAATCAGTTTTTAAAGTATCAGTGAATTCACATTTTAAAGAATACTTTAGTTT
The DNA here is from genome assembly GCF_965140915.1 of Aythya marila. Taxonomy (NCBI): domain Eukaryota; kingdom Metazoa; phylum Chordata; class Aves; order Anseriformes; family Anatidae; genus Aythya; species Aythya marila. The sequence goes on along the minus strand of NC_139044.1, from coordinate 5,576,060 downwards.
GCAAGATTGAAATTCTTTTTAAGAAGAAACTCTCAAAGGAAGTTGTCATTTTAGGCTGCACAAACCCAAACCCTTCCAAAATCAGGTGCTTAGAAAAAAAATTGAAGCACTTTAATAATTTAAATTGCTCCCCTTTGCACATGCCCAGAACCCAAATCCCTTTTCTAACTGAAGTGCTTATATAAAAATTTGACAGCTCTTATAATTTTAAATTGCTCTACACTGAGTATGCCCAGAACCTTGATCACTTCCAAATTCAAGGGCTTATAAAAATTTGAAGCACTCCAATAATTTTAAATTGCAATGCACAGTGCAGAGTGATTTAAAATTATTGGACTGCTTCAATTTTTTTAAAAGGTCTTCAATTTGGAAGCGAGTCAAGCAGCATTCTAATACAGTAGTTTAAGACATACTGTACTGATCTAAAATTTAACATCTAAAAATAATGAAAATTAAACCGAATACACTATTTAAAAAGTGCGGAAGGTTTTCCCAAACACACCTAGGAAATACGGAAATCCACAACTTCGGACTCTTTGGTCTTGCCTCTCAAATGAGCCAAGAGTGAAGAGTTAAGAGGAGACGCTCAAGACAAAACCTCGGATGTAAGGTGAGCTGCAACCCACGGGCTGGGCACCCTAAAAGCCCTGCTAGAAGCCCCCAGGGACAGACGGGAACAGGAAGGGAAGGTGCTTACACTGCGAGAACCCCAGTGATGGCAGGCTGCCGCACAACAGCAAGTCTGGCAGCTGTCCCTGCAGCCGTGGGGAGAATTTGCCCCTGCGAACCATTTCCTTCGGGTTGGAGAGGTGCATGGGGGGCAGGAGCTGACACCCCAGGTCGGGGACAGGCATGGCAAAGAGTAGTCGGGGCCCTGCGGTCCCCGGAGTGACGGAGGGGTTTAGACTATTTGCAGATCTGCTGCTTATAGACCAGCGATTTTTTGGATGGTGTTTCTGTTTCCTCTCAAACCATATGCTTTCCAGTGAGGATGCACAGCAAGTGTCCCATGCATGGTTCAAAGCACTGACTCCCCACTGCTTTGCTTCATGAAGAGTGGAAATACATAATTTCCACTAGGTTTAGTGTTAGACACTGGCTCTGTGTGTAAGTCTTTTTGGCAGCTATTTGTTTCCCTTTCAAATCTTGCCCTTTTTTGGAGGTGATTTATATTAATAAACTGTTTCGGATCAGAATTGGCATGATATGTAAAATCCATGCCTGTTTGGTATTTCTGTTGTGTATGCTTAATTTGAATGGTGGGAGCGAAGAAGACGACTCTGTTTAATTGGCTGGAAGTCTTTTTTTGTTCCAGACATGCAAGTCTCTTCTCAGGAGTCAACTCTAACTATTATAGAGTTTCTTCAAAAAAATCAGTTTTGACATCCTGAAGATAGGGAACGAAAAGAGATTTGAAGTCACCACATTTTCCATGCATTCATGAACATCTGCAATGTAAAATGGTTTCACAACAGGGGCTAGGCTCTATTTCATCTTGTAACAAGTTGGGAATCTTGTCTATTTGCAGCTTATTCAGTCTGTTTGATACCAGGGACACCGAGTCTTCGGCTGCAAGCATCATTTTGTAGCTGGGGTCTTGTGGCCTTCTCTGTTGTCTTTTGTTTCTTGTTAAGTTAGAACTCACAGGAGATGACAGAAAGAGTCCTTATGCCTAGCTCCAGGGTAATAAGGGAGACTTGTTAAATTTTGATTATTATCTATTCAAAATGAGCATCCTCGGACAAAGAGAGAGATGGCACCTAGGGCAGTGCGGTTTCTAATGTGAATTTCCAGATGAGAGAAACTGTTGAAGTATGGATTAGCTGGAGTGAGCTGAACAGGCAGGGGAAGCTTGGGCAGAAAAGGCAAACAGATGTTTTCAGAACGGAGGGGTCCCTTTTAATGCTGACACTAGCTCAAGAAGGAAAATGACTCTGTGAGGGGGAGGGGAAAGGCCCTAGGAGTGGGAGGCGAAACCAGTTTAGGAGCACTCCTAAACAGGAGGGATGCTCCCGGGTCCATGGGATGAGGGAGGTCAACAGGAGTCCTGGAAGGCGGTAGCAGAGAGCACTTTGCTCAGGCTGCCAGAAGCTTTGCAGCTGGCAGGCAGGACGTGGCAGAGCAGCGCACAAGTGGTAGGGCTGGGGATTTCCACCTGAGCCACACTGCTCGTTCATCTGCATCCAGCCACGTGATCTCTTCTGTGATCGAACAGTGCTCCATTAAACAAACTTTGCAACTTTTCCTTTCATGTTCACAAAGCCTTCTTCTCATTTTTACTTGCGTCTCTCTGGTCAGAATAATTGGTTCTACAGAGCAGGGTCAGGGCTAGAAGTTCCCTTCACAGCAGGATAAAGATAAATGGTGTCCACCTACGGTCCTACATGACGAACTTGCACTTCTACGCAATAGATTCATGATTTATCACATAAAAAGTATCTGCTTTGGAAAAAAAATGGTGCAAAGAGGTTTTATTCAATAGGCTGTAATGGTGAGCTGTTATGGTCTATCAGGTGGATAATGTGCATCTTAAAATACTGTGTAAATACATATTTCTATAATAGCCTGTTACATTTCCAAAGGAGCCATTGCAGCCTGCATTTGAAGTGAGAAGGAGCTCATAGGAGACAGGCTCTAGCACTTTTTCCCTCAGCAGGAGGTGGGCAATGACAATTTCTCCTAAATTAGAGAGGAAAAATATTATTTTCTGATTCACATGAACAATAAAAAACAATGGAAAGCAGCAGCTCAGAGGACGTTGACTGGAAGGAAGGAAGGTAAGTGTTAACGTGATGAGAGCGCCAAGAGAGCTTTGCTCTCTGCTACAGTCAACATATTTCCTTGCACCCCAGCTGAGATGGCAGCATTACATGAATGTTCTCCATATTTTCTTCCCAAGAGCTGATAGAATTATTTGTTGTGAATAACATTCATAGGAGCTTTCATCCCCAAAATGCCTATGTATGAGAGCAGCTAGACACCTGAGAGTAGTGGGGTTTTTTGTTTGTTTGTTTTTAATGCATCAACATATCCTGAAGTACTACAGATATATTCATTACTGAAAAGTAATTATTAACATGAAGCCAAATTAGACAGATTTACTTGATTGCAAATGGCTGCATCAGATTATCGGCCGCTGGTTAACGTGTGACTTGTAATCCAAGTCAGATGGATAGTCTTGGTTTCAGCTCCTTGACAAATGGGAGTTTCACAGCAATGGATAAAAGTCCAAAACTGAAATAATGCATACTGAAAGTGGGATGGAATTCCTGGAATTTGCAAAATTTCTCCCCACTGACTGAACAGAAACAAGCCAGGGCTACCACGGCCACATAAACAAAAGCAAGATGGATCAGATGTTTCTGTTTAAAAAAGGCAAATGACTTTTAACTCGATTCATGAATCCCTCTTCCTACCGTACATGTAGAAGACTAAAAGACGCCACACAGTTTTTTTCTGAAGACCTGCAGTCCTGCAGGCAATGGCATGAACTCACGTGCAACATCGGCTCGTACTCTTCCCTTCCTCTGCGAACCACCGTGTGTGACACACCTCTGCAGCGGGCTGAGAAGCAGCTCTGAACACGAAGAAACAAAGACCAAGCACCAAACCGCATACTTCACCTCTCTGCCTATTTGCCCATATTTTGGTATTTACACTCGGTGCCATCCCTCTCACACAGTACATATATAATCCTTTATTGTAGCACTGGAAAGGGATTCTCTATTATTTGCAATTATTTCCTAATTTGGCCAATATGAGAGGTTATTGCTGCTGAAAAGAATGAATAAAAGCATATCTGAGACAAAAAAGTGCTAGTAGTAAAGTTTAAAAAGAGCACAGATGAAGATTAATAACCTCAGAACTCAGGGCCTGGAGTACTTAAAACAAGTAAAAAGATATTATGGAGCAGGAGAATGGAGCCAAAAGGAACTTTTGTTATGACACCCAAAGCCACATGCAACTTCTCAGGTCATGCAGAGCTAACTCTGCGAGCATTCCCAGTGAACCTGCCCTGATGTCAAGGAAATGGGGCTGATTTATAACTCCTTTTTTCCTGCAAAGCTTCAGGTGAATGTGTTTTCTGAGAAAGGAAAGGAAAGGAAAGGAAAGGAAAGGAAAGGAAAGGAAAGGAAAGGAAAGGAAAGGAAAGGAAAGGAAAGGAAAGGAAAGGAAAGGAAAGGAAAGGAAAGGAAAGGAAAGGAAAGGAAAGGAAAGGAAAGGAAAGGAAAGGAAAGGAAAGGAAAGGAAAGGAAAGGAAAGGAAAGGAAAGGAAAGGAAAGGAAAGGAAAGGAAAGGAAAGGAAAGGAAAGGAAAGGAAAGGAAAGGAAAGGAAAGGAAAGGGGTTTTGCCATTTAAGGTGGACGAAAGCAGTCTGGATGCAGACTGCTTTCAGGGTGAAGAGAGGACCATGAAGTCAATGGGAGTGTTTCACTTGAGTTCAGTGGCTCTTGCTCATGTCCTAAGCAGGTGAAGAGCAGCCACACCACCGAACCAAACGTGGCTGTCCTTCTGAAGAAATAAGGACAGCTGACACGTGGATAGGAAGGCCATGCTCACAGAAACATGAGGCTTGCCTGTGACCGCTGATACCTGTAACCATCACATTTTGCTGTGTGCCAGGAGAAGTAAAGTGGACGTTCTGCAAGTGGCCAGCAGATGTGTGCAGAGCTACCGTACGCGCTGACATGAATACAGGAAGGGGCACAAACTTCTCAATTGTGGATACACTGCTTGTAAAAGGAGCAGGCACAAATATTTGCACCCACTGGAGTGGCTGCCGATACTGCAGAATAAAGCAAATAGGGCTCAGAAGAACTGAGTTAATAAAGGCAACGGAGAGATGATTAAAAATACTTTGCTAAGGAGAAAACAGTTTTAGTCACAAGCATACTGAGATGTCACCATTTAATAAAATGACAAAAACTATCTATCACATATGCATGAACACAGAACAATATAAAGAGGTTAACAGAAATTGATGGCATCCCAGCTTTAATTTTACACTGAATCGGAGTCTTTGGTGATTGAAATAGACAAAGATGTATAGGGTTATCTTGTTGAAGAGGCTTTGCTAATTACTGGCACTTGTCATTTCTCCATAGCTTTATCTAAGTCAGGAAGGCTAACTAGCTCTTTCTCCCCAGTGTGCATTGTTTGTTCAGTAGGCTTTGTGCTGAGAAAGCCTTTTTCATAACTGCACCTCATTATTAACGGGTTCATAAATAAATGAGTCCTAATATTTTCCTCGGTTAGCATTTATGATAGGGACATTTGGACTACAAAAGATTACACTTGTCTTTAATAAAAATAGGCATTTATACATGAAGCCTATTACGGTCCTTGTTACACTGAAGAGGAGGAGGAGGAGGCAGAAAAGGGGAGGAGCAGGATTATAAAAACAGGCTTTATAGCACTATCATATTTTTCATGTGATTTTAGTAGCTATTTATTATCTTACATTAGCTAATTATGGCTCTAACCTGAAATGGATTTCTGGATTACATACTCTATCCTCCCTATCCTGCAGTTTACCATATTGTGCGCTCTCAAACCAATTTAGCAAACACTACAAACCAGGCAAATACCTTCAGACCTGAAAAATAAGTGAGGCAAAAGACTGAGCCTACCCCAATCATGAAGCTGATCCTCAGGTGCAGCTGTGTCCTCTGCCAGGTTTGACAGACTTTGTTTCTGGAGCTGCAGCTCAGCTCACTACAGAGATCGGGGTCAAAAAGCTGGGAATTAGCTGCAAGGCTGGGGAGAGTTGCATTTGAGGGGGTCAAGGCAGCTGTAAGGCTACATGAAGATGCCTGAGCAATCTTGAGGAGCACAAGATCTCTTCCTTTGTGTGCTATCCCTCCCTCTCCTCATCTCTCGTCCACCTCCTTTTCCATGGGATCATCCCGAACACACCCATCTCCAAGCCAGGAGGACAAGTGACAAGAGGGAAGAAGTTTGTTCTCCCCGCTCTTCTTTTTGCACGAGGGACATGCTGGCAGGCACACAGCTGAATCTCCCACATCCCAGGCCATTCTTTTAGCTGTAACATCACCTTCTCATTTTGCTTTCAAGGGATGGGAATGGTGCCTCCTGCACAGCCCACCAGTGCCTGCTGCAAGCCAGTGCTGCACACCGAAACACAAGTGGATGAAGCCTGAAGAGCAAGCAAATATTTGCTAAGAAACTATTAAGTGGGACACGCTTTGTAACTCCTCATGGCCAAATCTGAGTCCTCCCTCCCAATGCAAATGCCAAAATGTTGCCAGTTCCCCGTGTTTTTTCCAACGGTCTTTGCCATGACTGAGCTCCCTGTTAAACCTGAGAAGTTTTTCACCAGTGTTACAAAAAAACTTAAAATAATTACGTCAATTCTGTTCAGAAGAAAGGACATCCACCACATTGTCAGACAGGTTTAGAGCATTTCAGGACTCAAACAATGTTCTTTCTTTTATAGTTACTGTAATGCACCTTTTGTCAGCTATTTATAAAACGCTCTGTTGTCTTCTTTAAAATTAATCTTTTCAAAAATAACTTCAGAGCAAACAAACTGTAATGGACGATTCAAGACATCAGAAATGCATCTGCCTGAGACCACAAAAATTTCTTTCTCTTAGGAAGTAATACTCTGAAAGCAAATACATTTGAAAGCTTGTGCTGCAGTATACTAAAGAGTCAACTCATTTGGCTTGGTGAGAAAAGTTTGAAGACCCTAAAGCATTTATAACATTTGGTTTTGTTCTTCCAATTAGGTGTGGCTTTCACTTTTTTCTTTCCTTTTTTTTTTTTTTTTTTTTTTTTTTTTTTTTTTTTTTTGTTTCACCTGATGCTAAAGTCATTTAAATCAAAAAATCAGTTAAATATATCTGGCACAGTTTTTTTCTAAAACCAAAGTGAAATACACAAAACCAATTTAATCACCAGAGTACCACTTCCTTCAGGATGTCAGTAATTCTCAAAATTGCTTTAGATATTTGCTAGATATCAGAAATGGGTAATGCAGCATTTTAAGTGGCAGAAATGCATTAGTACTATGTAAGTACATGATCCTTAATGTACTAATCTCAGCAATATGTGTAATGAGAACTTTCAGTAACACTTTATTTTAAGTGTCCTCTGAGAAATGCTAATTTACAATGAAACACCTATGGAAGTACATGTGACATCTACATGAATACCAAATGAATTCATTTTGATCAATGCTATTACAATGAATATGATATGAATTCACAATGATAGGGCGTTTAAAGAATTACCACATATTCCTTTAATATTACATATGTTTTGAAGATTAGTGTATGTTAAAAAGCACATTACAAGTTCATTAGGAGGTATATATGTTACGATGTGCAATAGATATGCTGTAGCACTGTTTAAGGCACATTTGCATCATGTAAAACACTAACAAAAAATACCTGTTAGTAGTGGACTGGATTCTTGTTTCAGTTCCAGTAATGGGATCTGCTGGGTTCAGTGAATTCCTGGGCTTGCATTTGAGGGTGGAATCTGGAATAATGGTCTGGACTTTGTACTCACTGCTCATCCAGCCATGAAATTACTCACCCACCCAAAAATGTTAGTACAATCTAGTGTAGAGTATTTTCATACTCAAAAGTAATGTGCCTTGGGCATTAAACAAAACTAACTGATGGGCCCTTTTAAAACCTGGCCATTATTGTCAGGAAAGGAATCACTGGAACTTGAGGATTTTGTAAAGATGACTCAGCTTGAGTGCAAGAGCAGGGTCTGAACTTTCAAAAATCTGAGCCCCACTGCTATCCTCTCTAGCTGAGAAGCCTTACAGGATGCAGACCAAACGTTCTGAAAACCCTGAGAAGTTAACTTGAAGAACATGGGAAACAAATATGGTCAGCAGATATTCACAAAATAAAACGTGATGACCTCTGCAGGTGTGCTGCTACCTCTCCCATGCGTGCTGGTTGCCATTCCTTTCACATCTGTGACAATCCAGGGTAGGTTCTGGCCACAGGACAAATATGTTCCTCATGGACCACAGCTCTCTAGGCAGAAGGGAAGAGTGGTCCACAAACAAGCCTAGAACCTGCTGCAAGTTGATCTGCAAACTGTCTCTGTTCTGTGGCAGAGGCCATAGCCAGGTACAGCTGCATGGAAATGGTCAGTGTCAGAGGAACAAGTAAAGGGGAGCAAACAGCAAGGCAACAGGAGAGCTGTAATAGAGCTTTACGTGCCTTGGAAACCATGACAAGGAATAATGGCCCAGACCTCAGCAACAAATGCTCATAAAAAGCAATGACCCTGACGTACTTGTTCTACTTTTATTTCACTTGAAGACCCTCACACAAACATTTTATATAGATATACACGTGTATGTATATGTATATGGCTATGGTGTCCTTCTCTAAATGCGACTGTGTTTACTAAAGGTCAGTAGCAGTCCCAACGCCATCATTTCCCCTAAAGCATTAGACCATTTTCTATCATTGCACACCAACCTTGGCTGTGTTTATGTGGGATCGTTTCCTTTTACATCTGGCGGGAACCGTAGTTAGTGGTAGATGCCAATAAGCAATTGCACTAATCAAGGTGCAACACCTGCCAGAGCAGAGGCTGAACCAGCAGTATGTGTTGGCTGAGCGCTGAAAGATCGTGCTAATTGCCAGTGGCTGGCCTTTGGCTGGTCTACCAGGCGTCAGGAGCTTTCAGCAGCGAGTCTCGTGGCTTGGAAAGGATAGAGGAATCTTCTTATGGTGCTGAGTTCCCTCCTCACACAGCACCAAGTGTCTCCTGGGAGATGCTACCTGCACTTCCCAGCACATCCCCTCACCGGCAGACCCATGGCACGAGCTGCGAGGTTGCCGCCCAGCAGAAAGGACTGCCTGTCATCCACAAGTCCATTGAAGTGCCCTGAGCTCTCTGCATCACCACAGAATTACCAGAATTACCAAAAGCAGTTGCAGTTAAGGGTGCATGTGTCTATAGAGAGGAACATATATACTTACACAAGCACATGTAATTACTCACATCAGGCTTGTCATCTTCCCCTGTTAAAGCATCACAGGAGGGGCTGCCGATTTGACCAACAATTACAAGTTTAATGAAAGCGTGAAAGAGATCCTGAACTATTGCATCTGTGATGGCGTGAGCGCACTGCTGCACAGCACTTCACTTGTCATGAGAAAAGGAATTGCTGAAATTGTTTGATGTTTACATTTAACTCGTTCTTTTAATATAGACAGGAAAACAGAGGCCATGTCTCAGAAGAGTGGTAAAAGAAAACACAGCATTTCATCTGTCAGTTGCTAGGATAAATAACCCAAATAAGAAATAAACTTCAGATAAAAAGTTTAAAATGCGATTTAGAATAATAACGCCATTAATACTGATCCTCACGCTATGTTTGCCCATCTGGGCCTCTTGACTTTTGGTATAAAGTTGGCGCTATAAGATATACATAATATTCACATTTTGCTTAATCATCAGAAGTCTGGAATTCAGATACAAAAAAAAATAAAAAGGTGAAAAATTGTAAAATTTTGTCAGAAAATTGCCTCAGAATGAAATTCTGCCCTTTTCTTCTACTCCAAGGAGTCATTACCATCTGACAGCTGTTTAGTGGCATATGTGTGTTGGTGGTACCAGTCCAATTCCTAGTGGGCAGGTGTCTGCATCACAAAAGCCACCATCACAATTGGCACTAATTGGCACCCTTGCTGGCAGCCTCAGTACAGAAAATAAGGATTAGATGGCACAGAGATCAAATTATGCTGTCACCACAAAGGTGATCCCCCTTTAGGTCAGAAAGGCCTGTTGGCAGGACAGTTCGGGGAAGTTTGCACTTCCCAGGCTCTTGTTTTGCCGGAGAGACGTGAAATGTCGGGTGTCTGACGCTGGCAGCAAGGCACATTTCACATGTGCTTTCACTTCACATTTTCAGCTGAATTTCAAAAAGAAAAAGAAACACACCACCCAAACTCAACACTCAAACAACAAACCAGAAAATTCCCTCTTAATTTGGACAGTTTCCGATCCATACAAACTTGCTGTTTTATGCAGATAGTCACCATATTGCTCTGCTGCGGTATCAGTATAGTTACTATATTAGATGTCTTTCTTTGTACGTTTTTCTTTTTTCTTTTTTTTTTTCCTTTTTTTTTTTTTTTTTTTTTTCCAGAACAGCATGCAAATTCTGTGATTTTTCTAAGTATAGGGTGCAAAATACCCTGGAAAGTAGGGGGGAGGGGGCATGTCTTACCGCTCAGCGAGCTTTATGAGGATATTCTCTTAGTTATTGAGATGAGTTGAATAATTCTCCACTAATTTATACACCAGTGAAACTGGCCTGTTGGCAAGTCCACAATTAATGCGAATGCCAAGTGGGATTGCAGCTTTGTTTCATCTAGGAAAACACTTAGCTGAACAGCAGCTTTCCCAGCTGAAAATGTGTGTCTGTCTTTAAACTTGCAACAGAAGCTGGCATTTCTTCGTTTCCATTCACTCTATCATTATGATGCATTATACAATGTAATGATGTAATACGCTGGAAAGCTGAAACGCTAGCTCTTTGCCAAAAATAATAATACAAAAAGTGTACAATTATTTTCATCTATGAAAGCCACTCTCACCGCCATCTCCAGCTCCCCAGTCAAAGAGAAAGCTTCCCTAATAGCAGATCATCTCTTTCTGCTTGCGAATCGAACGTGAATGTGGAAGGGGGGGATGCCAGCTCATCCATGCTGAGTTACAACTTTCAGGAGATGTAAACATATTTACCACTTCAGCGTGGCGGCTCAGCGCCGCACGTCCCTCATGCTTCTTTTTAACAGCATCCCTCCCCAGGTGACGAGCCCCTTACCTGCGGGACACAGCGTTTCACTCTGCCAGCGGCTGCACTGGGGCCGAGCAGGAAGGGATTACTCCAGGCAAAAAGAGACCAGGACGTGGACCTTGCTTAGAGGATCAAAATGCCAGGAATTTTTCAGGCCTGGCCTTACCTCTCCTTAATCACCCGAGTCATGAAAATATCGAGCTCATGAATGCACTTATACAGATGCTGCAGGTTCAGGCGTCAGACAGGGAACCTGAAGTGGCTGCAGGGGATGTAAAATTGCCCTGACCATAGAAAAGGCGGTGCGAGAGCAGGAAGAAAATACAGATTGCTTTAGGTTAAGTGTCCGCTTTGCTGCTTTATCTCCCATTGACTTACGTGGAGTTCATACAGCGCCAGCACACCTCCATATGCAAAGCCATGAAATCAATACCCTCTAGCCAGCAAGGCTCTCCCAGGGTAGGACTGCTAATACCCAGCCAGGAAAGCTGCTGAGCATCGTATCATGTGATGGGGCCACGCAAGAGCATGGAAGCATCCCCTTCTCCTCCAACCAACCAAAGACGCCTGGGCTCCTGCAGAGCTGCAACACCCATAGGGTGAAGGGCATGCCTGTGGGACAACACGCACTGTCCTTTAGTAGCAATTTGTTTTCAGAAGGACATAAAGGAGGAGGATAGCTCCAATGCAGCGCCTTGGCCAGTGTCTGCATCCCACACCATCATGCAGAAGAAGCAGCAAGTGCATCTGTGCCCAAAATACATCAAGATGATGCATAATACATCTGTATGTGTTCCTCTACCATGGGTGCTCAGAGAAAGGGTAGCTCTATGGCAAAGGGTGCGATGGGCAGATGATGAAGGTGAGGATACAAAAAGGAGTTTCATAACAAACTGTGGTGGTTTTACTCATAAACCCACTACACAAACTCAGCCACCAAAGCATTTCATGTCTTGGTCACCGTAAGTTAGCTCCCAGAACAGGGATTACTGCCGATGGCAAAAGCCACTGCCGGTGGTGCAAGAGCAAAGCCAAACCCTACCAAAGCTCCTGTCCACTCCAAGGAGCTAAATATAGTCCTTTAGGAGGAAAACTGAAAACCGGCTCAAAAGAAATGTGACAGGGAGCAGCACACTACTGAGCAGTGGGGTTGGGGTGCGGGAGGCACATGCCATGCATCAACCAGGCGCAGGTCTGCCGGGCGGAGAAAACTCTGCTCCTCCAGTGATATACAATTGCACAGTAAGTGTATCTTAATAATACAATAAAGTGTTAGCTCTGATTAGAAGAGAAAGATGAATTCTTCTGCTAAACCAGGGTAACCCTAAAAGCGTGTTAACATGAAATACTAAATAAAATGCTACTCATCTATAATAAATCTTATTACACATTTTGGCAATTTTACTACTAACATACCGAAGGTTTCAAGCAATGTTTGAAAATAGAAATCTTAAATTGAATCATTGTTGCATGAATATATGCAAAATATTCATTTCTAGCACTGTGAGGGTTGAGTGCTTTTAAATTGGAGAAATCACTCATGACTTCACCTTTTCATGCAAGATAAAGTTGTATGTGGTAACATCATTACAATGTCATGAAAGGAGTGGAAATCATACAACAGTTCTGCCTAAAGCTAATATACAAAAAAGTACTTCTATATTTTTCAATATTGTTCAATATTTAAAGGTGCAGTACAAGGCTTTAAATATATAAAAAAAATCATTAGACTTCAGATGTCAGTGTGGCCTTCACTGAGTACTGAGACTAATAAAATCATTGATGAGATCTCTTTAATATTTAACAGAATTCATGTCTTAGGTACCAGCCTATTTTCAACTCCAGTCTCTGTGGAAGGAACTAAATATAGAAATTAAAAAAAAAAAAAAAGCAAACGATTTATGTGGCGGTCATTATAGATTTTTTTTTAACTAGAGCACTAAAATTAAACTATTTACTCGATAATACTGTCATAACAACAGAGAAAACACCATGACATTTAAATAGTATTTCCTATAAATCCTTTAGCAGGAGATTACTTCAAAAGTACATAACACTTTTATACACATTAACAATCAGTAAATTCAATCAGTGAAAACGAACGAGCGTATTTCTCAAGGAGTTGCCGCACCATGAATTGCCAATATAGAGTGCGGGAGACTACTGGAATCTTAAAGGTGCTTTAAAAGACTGGGAAAGGAATAATTGGTGCTTATAGACTTCTTTGCCTTTTCTTCCCTGTGATTGAAAAAAAAAAAAATTACACCTCAAAGTTCAGCCTCGGAAGTAGAAGTTACACTAAAAAAAAGTCCACCCCGTAATATAACTGTATTATCTTTTATAGCACAAATGTGAAGGAAAAAAAAAAAAAAAAAAAAAAAACCACAGGGTAAGGCAATTGTGTAATGTCAGGTGCAACTTCAGAGCCCGGTACACAGGGAATGGACAGGGAATGGACAGCTCCATCACTGCGAGGCTGTCCCTGCTCCGGTGCCTGGGCTCAAAGGGAGGCAAAGCGAAAACGTCTCTCCTCTGGATTTCAGACCTACCGAGGAAATACTCTCATTCATTAAAATTAAAACACCGACCCCTAAATTACTGCCCTGCTCCTGCGTATGAGATGCAAACCCGGGTGCTGCCTGCCGGCCGGGCTGTTGCTAGGTGACAGTGGCGCGGCACCGGCCGAGGCTGGAGGGCTGGGGGCCAGGCTGGGCAGAGGCTGCCCCTACAGCCCTGGGTCCCCAACCCTCTGGGTCTGTGCAGCCCCAGGACGTTGCCTGGGATGGGTGGCAATGGAGAGTTTGGCGAGATTTTGGCCACAGAAGGGTCAGGTTGGCCAGAAGGGTGCTGGCGTGGCACCTGTAGGGTTCAACGTGCTTCAGGGGTGATGCTAAAGCCAACAGGGGCATGAAACGTCAGCAGGGAACAAATAGAGGCTAACTGCAAAGCTATCGACAGCGGTGCTGTGGTGTGGGTGAACCTGTTAGCAGGGCAGATGCCCAAACCTGGCGCCCATGTCCTGTCCCTGAGGACTGACTGCTGCCAGACCCTGGCCAGTGCTGGGGTCCCCGTGGCTGCTCAGCCTGTCCCTGCTTTAGAGGCTTGCAAGCCAGGCGGGGGTCCCCCTTGCACAGGTCCCGGGGTGCTGCACCTGTCCTGTAGCCCCGCTGCCCACTGCTTCTCCGTCTCCCCATGTCCCACTGTAGTGTGGAAAGTGAGGAACAGGGCCTTTTTACCAAAAAAACAGAGGAGGCCCCCAGCCTCCTCTACCTCTGGACAAGGCGCTGAGATGCCCTGACCATCACGAGGTTCATTTCTCCCATCGTGACCACTAATGGGAATTGGTGATACCCAAACCGTAAGCCCCATGAGAGCCCCAGGAGCTGGGCACAAATGAGAATTTCTCCTTTCCCTCGCTCGCACCGGCACAAACCCAGCCTTCTCCAGACCTCACCTCGCTGTGCCTTCCCCACGTTCATTTCCTTCAAAAATACACAGCGAGCTCACGTCAATGAAACAAACAATTTGGTGGTGATAATCCATAGATTATTGACAAGACGAATGAGATTCCTTGGGTCTAATGCTCTCTGCTACTCAAGGGCTAGCTAAGCTCTCTTTTTTCAAATATGTGGATTTTGAAATGATGGATCATAATAACAGAGCTGGTGCCTATGAATGGGGATTGCAAACACTTAATATTTCAATAGAAGTGTGTGCAACATGATCCAATCACTCTGAAAAATGTACAAAATGGAAATATATAAAGAAAGCAGCTGGCATGAAAGAGAATAAACAAAGAAATATTGATAAAACTCTGTATGGATTAGGCAAAATATATTCATGCTGCATTTGAATAATCTCATATATATTTATGCATGTGTACATATATATTCAATATACAGGAAGATTTCTTACCTCATCATTCCCCCACTTTGAAGGACGGGGCTCTGAATTAGCACCATTCCCCTACAAATCGCGGAGCCCCGCTCCCCAGCTCCTGCAGGCGCTCGGGGAGCCTGCTCACCCGGGGCGATGCTGCGAGGAGATCGCCACCCCTGCCCCAATTCAGGGATGTGGAGAAGCACATGTTTCGTGTTCGACTCATGAGGGACCCCTTGAAAGATCCATCTTGTCATTCATTAGACTAATTTTTTGCATGCTTTTATATGGCACACCCCAGTGATTTCAGGATCAGGCCGGGAGAAATCATTTGCATCACGCTTACACTAGGGTATTTACTTCCCTGAGTCTCAGCAGTAAAAACAATCTGACCACTGAGAGCTGAAGAATAAGAATTAAGCAAATTTTAAGGCTGAAAACGCACTGTCCCAGTGCGCAGCTCCCCTGTGGCCCAGCAGGGGTAACCTCTAGGAGCATGCACACGCATTGAATCCATGCCAGTGGCAAGGTATCACAAACTAGTTTAAGCCTCAAAGGAAAACAAGCAAACAAACAAACAAACAAACAGCTAAATCATTTTACAACTGTTGCAGGCTAAGAGGATGTACCCGAATGGCGACTACAGCTCAGATGATGGGTGGGAGCCTTTTATGCTGCAGTAACTTCCTAATGAATCTAAGCCCCAAGTTATTCTGCTGTGTTAGGAAGGAAGCAGTGGTAACAACCTCCTCTCTTTCTTCATTATTTTCTGCTTGCTTGCTTTCCCTGTACTTTTACCACCAGATCATCACCAATTTCCACAAGGCCACCCTGAGTGATGAGGGAAACCAGAGCCCTGTCCCCTGGCTCTCCAGCGTCAGCCAGCAGCAATTTATTCCATTGGGGCTGCGCTGCGGGGTTTTCCCACTGTTTAATCTCGGCTGCCCAAAAAGCCACCTTCCTTCCCCCCAGCCACAGCAGCCTACCTACTGCTGAGATGTTCACCACAATGAGCTTTGCTGCTTCATTTCTGCCCATGTGACTGCTCCACAACCGGCACAACCTCAGTGATGATCTCCGCCGGCCGCGCCTGCCCGTGAACGAGAAGGAGCAGCCCGTAGCTGGAGCACCAGGCGCTCCCTGCAGCAGTGTCCCTTTTGCTGGCACAGTGTTTGTTAGCTGCCTGGTCTCCTGCACTGCTCACTGCTCTGCCCGGCTGCAATCAAAAGTTTTATTTTGGCTTTTTACACGCCTGGTTGGCTCCTCTCTTACTTTGTCAGCCTGTATCTGATCACGGTCCCAAATTCCAAATTGCGTGCTGCAGGCTGAATTTCCCCCAGATTTACATGCCACGACGATCAAAATCTGTTGCTTAATACAAGACCTCTGTAATGAGCCTGAGATATTCTACCGCATGCTGGATTTCTGACTCACATGATATGCAGTAACCCAATGAGACACACACGCACACCCGCACACACAGCAGAGCAGAGGTTTGAAACAGCAGCAGCTTTTCTCCTGGCACAGGGCAGGGGCACTTTGGTTTCTTGAACAGGTGGACTACCTGACAAGCAGCAGGTAGCCTTGCTTTTGACTACCACGTTTTAAATCAGGGCTGTTTGGCAATTCATTAGTGTCTGCTAACTGTTAAACACAGGAAAGTTCAAAAACATGCATATGTTTTCCTCCCTGCCTCCCAGGTGGTAGCTGTTTCAAGCAGCAACCTTTTCACTCCCTGCATAAAGACTTGTAAACTTCCCGTGGCTACACCAGCGGTTCCTAACCAGGTGCCTGCGCTGGAGCCGCAGTCTCTGAAGAGCAGCAAACTCCATATGCTGATCCCCGGCTAAGTAGATGCCATTCGTTTCTCCTTGAAAGTTTATTGTCAGAATTACTGGAATGTACACAAATGTCTGTATTTGAAGGTGAAATTTGGTGGAAAAATAAAGATATAATAGGATCCTTTCTTATATAATTTCCCGGTGTGATGTCTGTCTAAAAAATGAAGTGAAATTATATGATGTCAAAAAATCATGTTTCAAAATGATTGACAACATGTGAGTGTTTTGCATTGTGAAATGAGGTGGAAAATTTTAATTGCATGATGGAAGGACATAATATTTATTAGAACCTTGTAACCACACTGGATTTCAGTGAGAGGACACAATTTAAAATTCTGTATTAATACTTCAGGCTAAATCTTAAATGAACACACAGAAGCAAAATTCCAACTTGGAACCTGTGAATAAGTTTTTAGTCTCTAATAGTAAAATAGCATCTATAGGGTAGGCACATCACCATAGTGACAAAAAGGTTCCCTCGTACACGTCCTGCTCTTCTGATCTGAACAATACACAGCGCCACGCTCCCGGGTCACTGAAGAAATAGCTGCTCCGTGCACGCAGGGTTTTGGTAAAGGTCTAAGGAAGATCGGGGTAGGCTGAAATTCTTAGAAAGCCAAAACTATTTATAAACCCACTTCCATCCTTCCCAATGACAATAAAAGAAGGGTTTGCATCCTCACCCAGATGCAACCAACCCAGGTGCTTGCAGACAGATGGGAATAAATCCCAGAATCAAACCGTATTGGGAGAAATCCCAAGTAAGCAGCAACATGGTAGCAACAAGTTCAGGGAGAGTCCTGGCTGGCCCTGTATTAGTTTTACTATCGAGGTTGGCCACTGCAGCACCTGACAGCAGTAATTTTCAAGGAAAGTGGTCTAGAGAAGGAAAGAAAAGTGAGGTAACGTGAAAATTGAGGGAAAAGGAGTTATGTGTACATGGAGGTAACTTGAAGCGATCCATCTTCACTTTAAGACATGCCCTGAATATGCCTTATGCCAGTAAGGAGTCTAAAGGGGCCATCTATTTAAGGTTCTGCGGTATTAGTTATACTTCTCCCTTCCTCCTTCCTGGTGAGACAGGACCCTGAAGCACGGAGAAGTGGCAAGCGAGGCTACCCCTTGCCCAGCAGAAGCCCTGGGGTAGCTGAGCCCCTCGCTGAGTCCACCGACAGCACCGCAGGCCGAGGGGGAGTGCTGAGTGATGAAGCAGGTGAAGTCCATACCCTGCTGGAGTCGACTCCCCAGCTTGGCCAGGTCTCTGAACCAGCAGTGACAAGTCAAAACCCAAGCAATCCTCACATACCCAAGTGACATGCAAAGAAGAGAACAACATAATTCTCTGTGTAGGCAAAGTAGGTCACAATGAATATGGAAACAAAACTTTTTAACACTCTGTAGTGACTCCCACTTTACCAAGAAACAACTACATAACCAAAATAAAAGGCACACACAAGCCAAAAGTACATAAGGAAATTGTGAGAGAAATGAAACCAACTCTGAGACCTTTTCTCTTCATTGTAAGAGATGGGGGACTGTGTTATAAATGTCTATGTAGAGCCGAAGAGAATGGTTAAAATTATATCCATCAAGCCTAAATGAGAAGTACAGAAAGCTACACAGGGAAAACAAAGAGGCCGGCTCCAAATTCTGCCGGTGGCTCAGTATACCAGTAATCCACAAGAAATTTGGCCTGGGACATAAATCACAGCACCGGAATCCTAAAGGGTCATTGAACAGGTCTGCAGCTAGTCAAGCAGAAGAGGTCAGAAATTAAAACGGTTAGCAATGAGTAATAAGAAACCTTAGATCCTTAAAGAATTGTTTGAAATATCTATTTGTGCTCCTCTCTGAGGAGGGGAGAGATTTTTCTCTTCTCTATCAAATTATCTTTGAGTACTGGGACCAATCTTCTTTTGCATATTCTCACCAGCTTTCAGAGGAGGTTGTATTTTACCTGCGTGCATCCACTGAGCAAACCAGCAGGCAGAAAAGTTTTGCTCTAAGCCAACATATGTTCCTTGAGAGGGATTTACACAGCTTTGCATGAGAAACACTTGCACCTTCCTCCAGGCCAGGGCAGAAAGCAGTAAGAAACAGTTTAGCCCACTGACCACAGCAAGTGGAGAGCTTGACAGAAGCACAAAACCCTGTGGCAGCCCATGACAGATGTCCCGAGTCCTACCTGACACAGGCACAGAAAGCCCCGTCCCAGCCTCTCCAGCCCTGCTGGTGTGCCAGGGAGGGGGTAACAGCCCTGCCCCTGATGCAGGACTGGTGCTCCCACCCGACACACAGCCCAGAGCCCAGACTCTCTGAGCCAAAGCCTGACGCCTGGGAAGTCTAATTGATGGAGTGGGGGGGGAAAAACTGTAAAAATGTATTAGATATTTCTGAATAACAAATAAATCCGAGGAAATCACAATGTGCTCACAGCTATTCCACGAGAAGGAGAGAGAAAAGCAGATCAATTATTCATTTCAAGTTACTCACTCGGCACTCCATCAGGCTCTTTTATAAGCAAAAATGGTTACAGGATGAGCACACCTCCCAAACAAATTTCTGCTCCACCCTCATGCAAGGAGCAATCATGCGCACCCAGGGAGCCCCACGTTCAGAGAAGGTAGGGGCACACACACACACAGGGGCCCCTCGTCCTGCTCCATCCTGCCCTGCTGCATCCACCCGGGGCTGGAGTTCCCCAGGTTCGTGGATCAGTCCTTCCCCTCTCCCCTCCATGCACACTTTTGCAGTCTGGGATTCCGATTATAATAATAAAGCAGAAGTGCAAAAATGGGGTCTGACCATGCTCAGAGTTTTTTAAAACAACTGTTCACAAGCTGAACATCTACCACGTTCAAGGCTTTGGTTTAAGGCCACCAGTAATTTAGGTGGAGACTTTCTTGGATGGAACCTGAAGAGGTTATGGCCTGATTCAGCAGTGAAGACTCCGCGATCTGAAGATTGATGCTCCCCAAATAGCTCTTTGCTCCAGTCATTCTGAAGTGTTTATAAAATGTTTGCATCCCTTATCTGAGTATTAACAAAACCATTTTAATAACAATACATAAAACACCTGTGTCCTTGTGCAGAGCAGAGCAAATTATTGCAATAGTGTGAAATAAAAATGGTGGGGTCCTTCAAGTCTTAAATCACCAAAGACCGATCTGCCTCCTTCCACCTGTTTGTATTCAGCTTTTTCTGTTCAGAAAGGAAATAACCATCCCTGAACAAGCAACTACAGAGTACATAAGAGCATCACAAAGTAATTATGAGTTTATGACATCATCTTAATATTACTAGGGAGAGACTGAAAGACCCAGGAGAAACTCCAGATTTCCCTTTTGGGAAAACGTTAATGGATGCTTACAATCTGTTTTCCTTTGTTTGGATGTTACAACCAATAATACACTTTTATGTCTATAAATAAAGACTAAAGTTGAATAAATCCAACAAGCTCCTGAGCCTGCGGCTCTGAAACTTGATTCACATTCACAGTAAAGATTTATGAGTCACTCACAGAGAATAAGTTGAAACTGCAAGATTTGGGGTGAAATTATTCAAAAGGGTGATTATTTTTGGAATGATTATGCATGCACACCTGATCTGGGTGTCACCTGGGCCCCCTTGTCCTACATGATGAAATGTGGCAATTTTTCTGCATTTCTCTTTGCTTGCAGAAAAGAAGAGCATGTAAAAGCAATCAAACTGTTTATTTTTGCATCAGACCATCTTGTGGAAATATTTTTCCTTTCAATTAGATCATAGGACACGTTATTTAAGCTATTCACATGAATATACTAAATTTACTGATGCCTGCAAAGCAAAGAAATAAAACTGATTGCTGTTCCTCGTGTGTGGGTGTGTCTCTGTATCTTTAGATGTATGTATGTATATGTGAACCAAAATGCCTCGTATGGGATGCTAAGTTAAGCACTCATACTCTGGGAGAAGCAGGCCCTGGTAGCTGTCCCTGCTGGGTGCACCATGGGAAGAGGAACTGGCTTCTTTCCTTTCTTTCCCTCCTCTCAATTCGGCCTTCATCTTCACCCAGCAGGTTTGCAACTATTAAGTGTAGGAACCACATGTACCACCAGATGAGGCCATCGATTGTGAGGAAGACAGAAGGCATCTGTCCCTAGGTAAGGCCATTTGCTTGAGTCCCTCTCTTGCTTTTGACACCTAGATAGCAGTTTGTTTGTTTGTTTCAAATTATTTGTCTAAATTAAATCAGTTTTGTAAAGTATAAATGAAACAAGTTAGAAAATATACCCGGGTTTGTATTTTCTCTCTGCCTGGAGAATGAGATCACTCTACAGCCATCTGAACGGTTTTCAGGAACCTCCCTTTATAAAATTTTTGTGGCAAGCTCTCAGAAACTTCATTGTTAGTCACTTCGCTCTCTCCATGTTCTTCCTGATAAGATGTTTTTCTCCTGCACAACATATGTTTCTCCCTTTTTAGTCCTGAAACTTTTTTGCTTTGTTCAGGCAATTCAAAATTGATACAAACTTTTTCCTTGATCTCATAATGATTTGGCCTGAAACAAATCTCCTGAACTTGGGCAGGCGCAGGTCAAGCTCCAGATTTGGTACTGAGTGCTTTTCTCTGAAACTGGCTGAACACAAGTTTGGGACGCTCCTCTCCTCTCAGCACAGACTTAAACAGAAAGGGGCATCTCTTCTCCCAGCTTCTGCCTTCTTTCCAGAGAGTCTCTGCACTGGACCAAGTTTATAAACTTCATGACTATGCTGGCAAAACTGCAGGGATGTGGGAGCCAGGCAGATAGTCACCTTTTTCCAAATGGCTGCTATTGCAGAAAGGCAGGCTGTGCTCTGTGGCTACGTGGTAACCCTGACAAGTAACCCCAGAAGTTCAGCCCACTCCTCCTCTCAGAGATCCTCCCAACCTTTCCGTTAAATTATCACCCGCGCCTTCATTACCACTAAACCTGAGTGAACTCATTCTGGCAAGAAACAAAGGCTGATATAAGGAGGAATCAAAATCTTACCTCGAAAATGCCTTCAACCCAGATTTTGTCCGAGACGAGAACACAAATGCAGGCGTACGTTTTTCAGAAGACACCTGTCTTTGTTATAGTCCTGGATCTGAATGTGTCCCGACTCAGGATCTGCTACGGCCAAGTCCTCTCTGCTCTGCAATGACAACAGAGCTCCAAGTCAAATTCACTGGAAGGCCCACCTAAGCCTGAGATGTACGGCTGTTTGCGGCTACACGCACCTTGAAGTTGTTACTCTTTTGTTCAACAAGAAAATGAAATTTCAAGGAACCAAAAATATTTGTCATTTCAGGTAAAATTTGCTAAGTAACTTTGACTGAAAACAACTTAAAACATTCAGAAAACTCAAAATGTTTTGTTTGGCATTTTGAAAAAGCAAAGATGTTTTGATTTTTCATTTCAAAATAACCTTTTGTGCTTAGAAATTTGCCAACATTAAACAATAAAAGAAGGTTTTGGAATGAAAGAAAAACTTTTCATTCAGCTAAATAAAAATATCTGTCTTTCTGTTTCTCTGAGAAGATGAAGAGATTTTGTTATGGGTTTTCCCATGATGACAATTCTAAACCTCTTTTTTTTTTTTTTTTTTTTTTTCATTTTGACCAGTGAACCAGAAATATCAGTTATTTGTCCTCTGGTGTGGTGCACAGTGGCATTTCCCTTTTCTATGAAACCACCTCCAGAAAAGGAAAGGTGGTTTACTCATCTTTCCTCACACTATCACTTCTCCCTGCCCTATCATTAATTCTGTTGAAATCTTTCTTACAGGACATTAAAATCAAGAGTGGATTTCAACCAAAATCTTCTCTCATGGTCCTTACGTCATCTCTGAACTCCTCCACCCTGCTCCTAACTTGTTCTCCAGCTCTCCCCGTGGTCTTGTGATGGCTGCTCCTCACTTCGGCATGGCTCGTCTTGGGATGCAGACAAAAATGGGCTCCTTGTGTGTTGTCTTCTTTATGGTGCACTAATGCATGGCCAGTTATAATTTAGCCCAAGGGTAGCATCATGCAGTAAACCACACTACAGTAATTACTAGCTTCTGCAGTGTTATTTACGGGACTACCCTACTAGGGTTATTTTATAACATTGTTATAGATTAATAGTGATACCGCTGCCTTCAGTGTGCAGACTTTGCTATGGGTTAAGACCCATGGAGGCCTGTACCATTCAAGAGAGCCATGCAATAAAAATAAAAGAATCATTTCTAGTAAGTTCTGACTCTGATTAAAAAACAATCTTTATGAAATAGACGCTAATAAAATTGCTTTCCTAATTACCCAGAGCTAGTTCATTTCCCAGCAAATATAATAAAACAGAGTTACTTGGCTCTGATTCACAAAATCTGAACCCAAGCTCATTATTAAGGCATTTAGCAGTGAAAAAGCATGTGTGCATAAGATGCTGTCCCGTCAAGCAGAATGCAAGAAATCTTTTGAAGTTAGACCTTTGAAGTCTCAAGTTATTGCTGCATTTTTTTAACGCAGGTATTTCAACAAGAGAAAATCTCTCTGTGTTATTTACACAGATGGAACAGGGCACCCTATTATACCATCATATTCAGTGGAGATTTCGGTTAGAAGCAGAAAGTCTTAATTTAAAGAAATATTTAGAGCTAGTACATAGCACTTCTTAATCTGTGGAACCATTACAAGGCTGCAAGACTTTTACATAATAGAATAGACCAGCCAACGTCCCAAGGCTATTATTGCTATGACTTGTAACACACTGAAATCTCTTTCATCTGCCTAACCTGGGATTTTGATTATTGTAAATGCATGAATATCTTTGTTTAGGGGGTTATGTTTATGTTTTATTTATTTGTGCTTATGTTCTGCTTTCTTCAAAACTTTCTGTGATTGCTAGATGCGCAGATGTTCCACCAAGCTCTCCTGTTCTCCTCACTCTGCTAGGAGCATCTGCAACATCCTGAGCTTGATTCCCACAGTGACTGCAGGCTGGAGCTCCAGATTTTTAAGAATCCAGAGTGCTGGGACAGGATGGGGCAGGACACCAGCTTCCCCACTACAGGAAGCACATGGAGAGAGAGACCTGATATGCACAAGCTACACTGGTGGTGGTGCAGACAGAGAACCTCAGTGGTACCAGGGTTAGAAAGGCTCAGAGGATCAGAGCTCCCAAATCATGCGCAGGCCGGGGGCACTTCTGAAGGCATTATCTCTGCAAATCCATCCCATCCTCTTGCACTCCAAAGCAACAGTGCCTTTATTTGAGTTTGACTTTTTTAGGTGTTTACAAAGACCTGTTTTCTTTTCCACATCAAATACCTATGATACACCCTGCCAGGAGAGGTATACTCCAGATCAAAACCTGGGTACAATCTAATATCACTGAAAGCATTTTAAAAGTATAAAGAGATCTTAGGAAGTCACCCTCTGCCTCTCTGCTTCATGTCAGGAGCATCTACACCTAAACCCTTCCCAACAACTGCTTCCTGAGAGCACTTCTCTATTTCCAGACCGCAGCAAGCCCTTTGAGCTAGCTGGTTAAGGTGATCCCTGCAGCCCAGGGACACTCAGCAGCCTCCATCTCGTGCCAGTAGGATGTGCCACCTGATCTCTCTGTGCCTTGTGGGTTTTTTTTGGCACCTGTGTACTGTATCTGCCTGGTGTGGAGACAATCCCATTGCAGACCAAATGCCCATCCTGGCAGACAGACGGACACATTCCCCTGAGGACAGGAAAGAGGAGGGAAATTCCCCCCTGCAGACCTGTCCATAGGGCTACTCCCCAGCTAACTTTTGGGCTACAGCTTGTGCTTCAACAGAACACGCAAGGCTGTAAACCCATCCTGCACTCATCCAGAGCCAGACCTCCATAAAATTAGCAATTCTAAAGACATTTCCATGCTATAAAAGTAACAGATTAGTACTTGTTTTGGTTTAAATTTGTCGTACTATTTATATTTTAAGAAAAAAATAAATAAATAAAAAATAAAAAACGTTTAGAAAAAGCTCTCAACCTAAACCCTGTCTCACTGCTAAAGCGAGCTGCTTCTCCTTCAAATCAATGTGTCTCCAATGCCCTTGGAAGTGACTGCAGGACCAGGGCCTTCGGTAGCAATTCTCTTGGTGCTGCATGAGTCAGAAAAGAATCCAGCTGCCTCTGTAGAGCGCTATGGGTTCCACTAAGCTCCTTGGGGACAAAAAGCAGGAAAAGCTTCTTTCAATCAGTGGATTAAGCAGCTACGACTCAGAATTCACATCAGAGATGATCTGTGGAGTAAGAAGGTGCCGTTTTTACACAGTCCCTTCCTTAACCATAACCACGCCGCAGCGCAGCTTGCTGCAGCTTGTGCACACCTCCTGTCCCCTCCTGCCGCTTGTGGTGGCATCTGCGATACTTCGGCTCCAGGGGATGTGCTAAGGATAAAGTTTCTATCTCAACTTCAGATTGCTTTGTTTTTTGCGGTGGTAAGTTAGATCCTTAACATTATCTTAATGCACTTTTTATGGTTTAATTTCCCCTTTTGTGGTGCTGTTTTCCTCAATAAGACTCTTAAATTGAAATCAGATTTCCTCTGAAGGAGCCAGCCTGATTTTCTTCGAAAGCCCAGTACAATACAGTCATTCCGCTGAGACTGACAATTTTATTATGGTTGCATTTCCTTTTTGCCTACAAAATGTTTGTTTTATAAATAGGCCTTTTTAATTTAATGTAATTTTTGTACAACAGCAGAAACAGTCAAAAAAACACACAACACAGCTACAAAATTTTGTTTTTCTTATACACGCCTTCCTTAATTTACTTTCTGTTGGCTGGGGAGGGGAAATCAACTTTTTACCTAAGGCAAAATGTATGTAAAATATCAATCTAAAGTAAAACTCAGCTCCCCTGCCTTCAAGCCACATATCACTGAAGATGTAGTCTTGTAATTAAAAATAGCAAACCAAAAAAAAAGGCCTACAAACAAAATAACTACATTGCACTTTAATGAATGAGACAACTACAAGCAGAAACATGACAAGGACTATGGAAACTAATCAACTGACAATTGCTTTTACAATTTTTACACCACTCATGATTTAACAAGGGGGGTGGTTTTGGTTTTTTTCATCACATGCTTAATTTTAAGCATGTGAAAAGTTCCATTGGCATTTTTGTTTGTTTTTTTTTTTATACCTTTGAGATGGCCTAAGTGCTTAAGCATCTTGTGGAATTATGGCCTCCCTTTGGACTGTCACATTGCTCTTATATCTATTTGCTCCAAGAGGACGCAAAGCCTGCTGTTGGGAGCTCCGGCTCTCCGTGCAGACCCCACTGGACAAATCTAGGTCACACAGCACGAGCTAGTTCATCGTCCCCATCCCCATCCTGGCCACGAGCTGGTCCCACGTGCCTGGCTCTTCTCCCTACATAGCCAGAGTGGAAAAGGAAGGGAGGAGAAAGGTTTGTTGACCTCATAACAGCACTGGGTTGCAGCTGAACATGATGTTGGCCTCAGGGGCTAAAAGCGCTGGTTAAACTGGGAGCAGTCTTCACCGCCCAGCTTGGTGTCACCTTTTGGGGTCTGCAGCACAGAGCGCACCTCTGCCAGAATTTATGCTTCCCCTACAAGTCCTGACAATCAAATGGCGCATCCATTCAAACAGCCATCTAATAGAAAAGGAGGAAAGTCTTCCTGACACACGCATCCAGATTACTTTTTATATTTCTGTAGTCATCAACAACTGGTCTGAATTGCTCTGTAACGGTTTAAATTCTGGTAACAGGTTTCATATGCTTGCTATAACATCTCAGCGTATTAATTAGTTTTCAAGACCCCCAAGCAATAAAAATGTAGCCATTCAAGGTCACAGTTTGACTTATTTACAATTGATGTATAACTTGGCAAACTCTGCATTCAGCTACTTTGTACAATAGAAAATATATTGTCATTCAGGTTAACAAAAGACTCTTTTCTTTGCCACCTCACTACAATGGCCCTGCAAATGAACATCGCCTGAATAAAATCCTAACCACATTTTCACTCTCATTAACCACAGTAGGGTATCACACAATTTGCCTGGCTCCTACTTAGACCACTGTGCACCATTTTACTAGCAGCAGTTTGATGGGTTTTATGGCAGGTGATATATGGAGTGGGAGTTTCGGGAGTCGTAAACAGAAGCCACAGTGTATCACAATGTGGTTTAGGGATATAATGACTGTGTTGTAAAGCAAAGGATGACAATACTGCACTAGGCTTGAGGTAGTGAACCAATAGTCCAAACAGCTCAACATAATTCAAGCTACAAACAGAGGATCCTAGGTGTGTGCTGGCCTTCCTATATCTTTCATTAATTACCCCTGATGAATTTGAATACGAACTACTAAAACTGAAATAAATCTGTATCCAAGAGAAAAATTATAGAGTATCTCCTTGTATTTCTTGGAAGAAGTTCCTCTGCCCCAGTGCACAAACACACATCCCACACTAGCAGTTCTGAACCAACCTTTTGCATCTCCTTTGCTGCTGGGGCTATCATCACTTACTGCCAAGCCAGAACAAATGCCAGCCTGGAGACCTTCTGCACACAAGCAGGGGGCAGGTTCTGCTCTTAGCTACGTCTGCAGAAGCTGGGCTGAATGCTACTCTGAGCAGAAATACCTCCCTACATATATTGTCCATATTTATTCATGCTCTGACATCAGACAATGCTCTACTTTTTCCATGGAGCACTACTGGGTTCTGCCAGTCCTACCAATGCTCTTAATTCACATCCTAGCTCAATCACTTTTGTGGCTGATTCATTTGTGCCTGGCTGATCCTGCTATGCTGTATTTGGATTGGGATTTCTGCAGTGGTCCTGTACTGGTCAATCCCTGCAAGTCTTGCAGAGGTGTGGTTTTGGTGTTTTGTTTTGGTTTGTTTGTTTTGTTGTTTGTTTGTTTGTTTTTTTGCCTTTTTTTTTCTTGTTTTGGTTTGGTTTGTTTTTGTTTGTTTGTTTGTTTGTTTGTTTTGTTGTTGTTGTTGTTTGATTTTTGTTTGTTTTTGGTTTTGTTTTGTTTTTTTTGGTTAGTTGGTTGGTTACAGATCTTGTCTAATTATGGCACAGAATAAGAAAATTATCTACCTGGTTCCCCAAGCTGTGTCATTAGCCACATTGTGATAGATTGGTGTCAGTGACAGAGCTCTCTCCCAGCATTCAAAGCCTGCTCAGTTGCGTTTAAACTAAATAACAATACTTAGCGCATCTAGCGCTTTGCATATTCAAAGCGCTGTACAAACATCAATTAATTAATCCTCATAACATCCCTGTGAGGTAGGTAAGTATTATCTCAGTTTTACAGATGGGGAAACAGACACAGAGAGGTTAAGTAAAATGAAAAATTAAAGTGGAGGTGTGCTGGTTAATTTGGAACTGCACTTTGTGCTGTTTGAAAAATTAGAAGGTGCTGTACCAGATCTCCATTATTCTGCCAGAGAAAGCTACATTTTGATGTGCTGACTCCCCTGGTAGGAGCCACTGCCACAGTCAGGTACCCTGAAGCTGAACCTTCATGTTCTCTGGCTGGGGAGCACTCATGAAAAATTCCCACTAAAAGTATCCTTCCGCCTAAAGTAAGACATAGGCAGAGGTATCTCCTGCTTCCAAGCATATTCCATAACTATCAGAAAAGATTTTCAGATAAATAATCTATTTTGGTAAAATCACTAGGAAGGAGCTAAGACATGACCTGCTTGGAGGGCTAGGAATTATTATCCCCAACACTCTAGATAATTGTCCTTTTCTCCTATTATTTGTATTGCCAAGTCACAGACCAACACCAGGAAGGAACAGACCTCATGTTGCACAGGAAGGAGACTCCAGCCCAAAGAAACAGTGAGCATGCCTTAACTCTGAAAAGAAAAAAAAAAATACGAAGTGCAAGAGACATACCAGCTTGAGGAAATCACCCAGGTTTGCTAAAGAAGTGCAAGTTCGGCTCTGTTTTCCTGTAGCTGAAGTGCTTCTGATTTTCAAAGGAAGAACCATTAACAAAAGCGAAGTCCAGTGTTTTACTGGCTAAACCCAAGCCTGTGCACTACTGCCTGCTTTTGTGCACCTGCTATGTTATTGTATCCTTGTTATTTTAATAAAGAACTCTTCTCTTCCATTTGATATTCAACACTCCCTCAATGTGTGGACTCTGTTAAGTAGGAAAAGCACAAAATTGACATTAAGTGGATTTGGGGGCAGGAGGAGATGGAGTAGGTGTTTGCTCCATCTACCCTGTGCATTATCCTACACGAGCAGTGAAGAGGGAACAATTGGCAGGATAGCAGCTCCACAGAAAAGAAACCAGAGGACTAGGGGCTGTGGATCACAGGCTCAATGTACATTGACAATAGTATGCAGCTGAGAAAAAGGCAAATGCCATACTGCGATGTTTAAACAGAAGTAGAGTCTGCAAGAGTCGTAAAGCAACGCTTGCACTTTGCTGAGTGCCAGGGAGGCCTCACCCGGGGCATTGTGTTCTCCTGCAGGCACCGCGCTTCACCAAAGGCAGGGCCCAACTGGAGAGAGTTCAGAGGAAAGGGAGAACAGTCAGAGGTCTAAAAACCATGACTTGTGAGGGGAGATTGAACACAGTGGGGCTGTTTGCTCTAAAGAGCAGACTGAGGGGAGACATGAGAACAGCCTTCCGGTGTATAAGAGGCTGCAGAAGAGGAAAGGAACAATCTGTTTTCCATGCCCATGACCAAAAGGACAAGAAGAAGCTGGCAGCAAAGAAGATTCAAGTCACAGATTAGGAAAAGTCTTTTCAACAGCAAAACCAGTCAAGCTCTGGAACAGACTGGCAAGAACCATGTGGAGTTTCTCTTGCTACAGGAGATGTCGCCTTAGAATGGACAGATACGCACAACGATCGTCTTCAAGGTCCCTTCCATCCCTGTGTCCTGTGCTAGCCGTCAGGAAGAGATGCTCTGAAGACACAATAACCTCTCATGTCATGTCAGTCATGGCTCAGCCAGACCCTGACCACGTTAGTTATTCTCCGAGCAACTCCTTGTTTTTTTTTTTTTTACTCTTCCTCCTCCCTTCAGCTTCCCTCAGTTCTTTTGACTGTATCTTTTCTCTTCTTCACCCTGTTGGCTTCTTTTCATAATCTCTTTTAAACAAAAAGTACATCCAGTGCACTATGAGTCAAAGTCAGAAACATAAAATGTTTAACTGGGAACAAAATAAGAGAAAGCAACCTGCCAAGCTCTGTTGGGTGTTGGATGCCTTATCTGCTTTATATTTAATATGCTGCTCTGAACATCCCCTCTAGCCTCTTCTGACACAAAACGATGATTTGTCTGAAATTGTTTGGAGGTTGCTGATCTTTTGGTGTCTGCAGAGACTGCTAGTTTTTGGAAGTGGATGTCTGATCCTAAGAACATCTGAACTGTGAAGGAATTCCCCTCTCTGCTGGCTACGCTCTCTTGCAGAGCAATCACAGCACTGGAAGCCTTCTAAGATCATCACTGTTGAAGAGCTATCAGTAAAAATATTATTCATTTTAAAATGTTATGGCAGGTTTACACTTCTACAGTTTCAGTACTTTAAAAAAAAAAAGTTGTAAACATTAAACCCTTTCTGCCCATAAAAGTTGTATGGTCCTGAGCAAACCAGCCTGCTCCACGCATTATTTGCATGAAATATTTGGCATGTTTGGCATCTCTCTTCTTTTACAGTGTTATTTTGGATATGATGGCTCTCTTTCATCCTCTTTGAACAGTGGTGCTGGCTCGTGTGTGTGATATTAGGTCCTACCTTCTTTTCAAATGCCTGTAATTTTAGGAGACTGTAATTGTTCTGGATAAAACTTCCTTTGGCCGGTTTTGTACAAAGGGCAAGCTGTAGGTGTCCTGCAACAACAGCAAGGATCCTGCTCCCAAAAGCCTGTCATACAAGTAGGGGCCTGTAGTGCCCTCACACGATACCCTACACAGCACCTCCAAATCCTGCCTCATAGGAAAACAGGCTCTCACATCTGAAACCCACATCTCGGGAGATGGGAGGCAAGATTTGCTCCAGGTGATTTCACCCACTGGCACACTGAGTTAGTCCTAGAGCTGGGAGTAGTACAAGGGTGCCCTTCCATCCTGCCTCCTACAGAAATCCTAGACAGCCTGCCCTCTGATTTAAACGAACAAAAAAAGGAACAGGAGTTAATTAATTTGCTGCAATATTGATATGACAAAATGAAAGCAGCATGTGAGTGACAAAGAAAACCTCACTGTCATTCACAGGCTAAACAAGGGACTGAGCAGTTAATAAAGGCTTATACAGTAAACCCTCATATTTCCCTGATGTTAGAGAAACTGCACAAAATCAGCTCAAAAGACAAAGACAGCATGCGGTGATAATATTTTCAACAAAGCAATTTAGGAGTGATAAAAAGGAGCAGTAAAACACATGTAGCAAAAAATGAATGCAAGAGTCAAAAAAAAAAAAAAATCTATGAGAATAACTACAGGCAGATGGCAGGTACGAGTAGGGTGTCCCACGGTCTGAAGGGGAAGACTTTCTTTGACACTTCTAGTTTTGTGGACCCGAAGAGTCCAGGTAAGCAGTGGAAAATTTGAATCCAGCCCCAGCTGTTCTGGTTTGTGCATTTGTGATACTAATCTAGTTCACCCAAACATTGTTCCACTTCTTATCATTCATTTTATTTCTAGCACGTATACAGTGCCCCTATCCATGACTAGTTCTTGACGCTGTCATCACAAAAATTAGTATTATTTTGTAATAGCACTAGGGTAATGCAGTTATTGTTGAATTAACTCATGCCCATGAAATGTAACAAACACCTTTTAGCAGAAGACATGCTGTAATTTTGTTGGACTGCATTCATTAAAAGGAAAAGCCTCCAATGTGAAAGAGAGAATTGCAACAGGATCACCACACCTTGTTCCTGTGAAAGGAGAGCCATTTGCCCAGCACAGACAAAAAGAACCAGGCTCGCCATGGCTTTTGTTTCTTGGTTGACAAATCAACAGCTGAACCAGACCCAGTATTTGTGCCTGTGGAACATGGGCTAGCCAGGATGCCAGAGGAAGCAGCTGAAACCTTCTGGGGAGACAGTACAGTGAGCTGAGCTGGCCCCTGGAAGGGGCAGCTTCACCAGTGCTGGGCTGAGCAGAGATTTTAAGAAGCATTTCTCTTCTGTCTGCTCAGAGGGAAACTGGAGAATAGAGAATATGAGAACAGGGGCATGAAGCTAAACATAAACCTCACTATAAACATAAGCCAGCAAAGCAATTTGTACCCAAATGGAAAGGACATGCTTTACTGGGCGCTTCAAAAAGAAAAAGAGAGAAAAAAAAAAAAAAAAAAAAAGGAAAGAAGAAAGAAAGGAAAAAAAGAGAGAGAAATGGAGAGAGATGGATGGATGGATAGAAGGAAGGAAGAATAGTAAGTACAGAGAGAAAGAAAAGAAAAAAGAGAAAGAAAAAAGAGAAAGAGAGAAAGAGAGAGAGAGAGAGAGAGAAAGAGAGAGAGAGA
This sequence comes from Aythya marila, assembly GCF_965140915.1. Taxonomy (NCBI): domain Eukaryota; kingdom Metazoa; phylum Chordata; class Aves; order Anseriformes; family Anatidae; genus Aythya; species Aythya marila. Next base: position 5,544,036 of record NC_139044.1, on the reverse strand, counting down.
GAGAGAGAGAGAGAGAAAGAAAGAAAGAAAGAAAGAAAGAAAGAAAGAAAGAAAGAAAGAAAGAAAGAAAGAAAGAAAGAAAGAAAGAAAGAAAGAAAGAAAGAAAGAGGTCAGCTGCAGCTATTTTCAAACTTAGCAGGTATGCTTAGCTCAAAACATAAATTCCCACTCATCATCTACATCAAGGCAGAAGAGAACAAGAATTCTCTTTATCCTGTGGCTTTCAGGAGCCTTAGCTAGACAGGAGCAAAGACAAGATGCCAGTTGTGGTTTCTCCAAGCTCTGCAGCTTAGGGACACTTCAGAGCACTGAGTTCAAGAAGGTCACACAGTACGAGAGAGCAAATGCACCACATCAGCGATTGGCCTCCCCCTCCCTGTGCAGCACGCTTGTGCATAACCCCACTAAGATGCTTATGTTGTATCATTCCTTCAGCTCTCCCATCATGTACTGCTTATTTTAATTTCTTTCTGCAGACGTTTTTGCAGCGACCTGAATAGCAGCTTCCTGGAAGAAGGGCCTTTACCTCCCTTCACATGCAGAGAACTGCCTGGGCTGCACGATTGGGTTTGGGCACTAACGACTGCTGTGGGCACAGGCACCCCCCAAACCCTCAGCAGGGGCCAGGTGATGCGCAGAGACAGGCTCAGCCCAACAAACGGAGAGCCTTGGTTAGGCACCTCCTCAAAGCAGCCACCCCAGGTGCACTGACTCGTTCGTGAGGCCTAATGGTGACCAGTAAGAACAGGAGAACAACATCTGAATCTGCTAGAAAACTGCAAATGCACTGCTGCACCAAAAACCCCAAGCAGCACTACACAAGAGATGCGCGGTTCCTCACCCAGTGATCCAGGGGCGTGAGTGTTGTCAGCACCACTGCTCCCTGCTTTGTGGGGCTTTGTAACCCCTCTTGCCATCTGAGGACCTTTTCACTGGGGCAACTGGCTGTTATTAGCATTAATAAGGGCATCGTGCATACTTCAAATGAGGAAAGCTCCCCCAGGGTCAACACTATTTGTTAGGCCACCTGAAAAATAGAACTTTCACCCGTGGATATCTATTGTGTCCAGTTTTAAAATTCCTGCTTTGCTCTGAAGAAAATGATGATGCCTTTGCCACTTTTTGACACAGGCCTGAACTCGGTATTCTAAACAGGACTATGCAGAATTGAATTACATTTCATCTCCTTCAGCAATCCATCTTTTCCATTTCTGCTCATTTGCTGTAGCTGCAGAAGTATTGAGTGCTGCAAGATATACTTAGTTTTCCAAACCATGCAAGTCATTATGAATGGCCTTGTGTCCAGGTAAAGGTTAAGGAGGTCCTTTGTTGTTCTAGTTTAACTTGTCCCTGACACTGCAGCCTAATCATTCCACATAATAACAGTCCTGATACACAGGCCTGAGTCAAAGTCACAAGTCAATAAATCCATTCCTTCCTCCCTTTCAGGCAAAGTGTTGAATAGCACTGAGTGTGCAGTGTCACAAAACCCTGCAGTCTATCACATCAAGGTCGTCTGGTGTACAGTGCGAAAAACTTTCTTTCCTTAAGTGCCTCACACATTCAGAAGGAGACGATATGTTGCGTGGACTAACGAGTACGCTTCAGATCGTTTGGAGGAGATTAAAATAGGGCCCTGACATAAGAACAGTTTTAGTTACACTTGCTTCATCTTCTGGCTGTTGATGCTCCGAATTTGCCAGGCCTGGGGGTGGGGAGCCGTGCTGCCGGTCGGAAAAGGCTGAGCCACTTGCAAAGAGCCCGCAGCCCACTGCTACCTCCTCCGTCGAGCCTCCTCGTACATGCAAAGACAAGTCATAGCTGAAGGCTGCTGGATTTTATTTGCTGAGGTTCACTGTGCATTTGAAGTCTATTCTAATAGCCTAATTCCGCTAATGTGAATTGTTTGCCCCTGAGAAAAGAGGCACAGCACTATATACTGAATCATCCCCTCACCTTTAGTTAAAAAAAAAAAAAAAAAAAAAAAAGAAGAAACACAAGCCAATCCCCAACCCCTTAGGTGGTGGGTCTCTGGAAGAACACAAGACTGAGTTACAGTTTGTTTACTTTGTTAAGGGACTTACAGCTCTTCCAGGTTCATAAATTCTTGTGGTGGACTAGGAGCGTGAGTGTAAATTAACTTGAATAATAGGACTATGTGTACTTTCCAATTGTCTAACACATTTCCCAGAGACAAACTAGTCAAGCTTTTCAGCTGTCTTTTTTCTTCTTATTCCTTAATTAGTGGGTACATTTGGTGTATAACAAGCGTGGGCTTATTAGAAATACCTAGATGAAGGTGTTGTGCATGTTTCTCCATGCCTCTCTGCCTTCTACCTCAGCTCCATTCAGTGACAGATTTCCTGGTCTAGTCTCGGGCTTTGCTTTCCCAAATTGTACAGTGGTTTTCTGATATTGCCATACATCCACTAAGGATTCAGAAAGAAACTATTAAGCCCATTTTCACATTTGCTCAAACGAAGAACCTGAACCCTGGACTCCAGCAGTGAAAGGCTAATGCACTAACTCACAGCTCCGTCCCGCTCCCCTTTCATCTATCATTTCAACCTGTTTGCAGTGTCAGGGAAAACAGAGGATGCCGTATCCCAGCTGATCCTGGGAAGCAAGAGGCTGCCAAAAACCAGTCACAGATATGAGGATTGCAGAACATCGTCCTTCTTGAAACTGAACTCTACCATGGCTTTTGAGGGAGCAGAGGCAGCTGAGAGGACACCACGCAGGGAAGAGCTTGGTGTCCTCCCAGAGCCGCAGCTCAGATGCCGTTGTGCAGTTCAGAGGAAAGTCACAGCAGGCTCCATCCATACTCCAATCAAGAGGCCCGAATCCCACTTCATTCCCCCCTCCGTCGGAGTGCCCGTTTTTGCCAGAAAATGTTCCTTTCTCATGTCTTGTTTCCCATTGTGCCTCCTGACTGGCTGGGGCGTAGCGTAAAGGTCCAGAAGCTTGGCACACGTTCACCCCTGTTGGCTACGTACCTGTGCAGCACGCAGGGCGGCAGGAAGCTGCTCTGAGCTCTTGTCAGGACCCTTGCTAGGAAAGCTGGGATGGGATTTACAAGGTACGCTGCAACATACACTTGCCCTGCCCTGAAATCCAGACACAGCCTGCGCAAGTAAAATTTTCAGAGCAGCTATGAGCAGAAGAATAAAAAGTGTTAAATTATGATTTGCAAAATGGAGTCATCACCCCACACCCCTTTTGAAGTCTGCAGACTTTGAGCTAAGTAGCAACTGTCCTCAACTTGCAGGTAACCCACAGGCTGCAGCTCTGAAAGCAGAGCAAATATCGAGAGTTTATACCCATGCTTATTACAATCGGTTGTAATTATCCCAATGAAAGCAAAGTAAATCCTTTCCAACAAACACTAGAGCTGAGCTCTCGCATTATTGAATTATTATGGATCTTGTATATTATACCTGAGAGAATGAGAACATAACATCCGTGACTGTCTCTCCCCTCAGCGGAGGAGGTTCACCAGAGCAACAAAAAATTGGAGACATTACAGAGTTACCGTCCTACCTGAGAAAGGAAATAGTATAAATGAAGCCCATGTTGTGCTTGCGAGGCCATTTGTCATGCTCTCGTAACCCGTACAGTACACGCTCATTATGTATCTCATTCTATCACATGTGACACTTTGTGCAGTTGCAAAACTCTCCGGATTCAACCCTCACTTTTTGCTTCACACCAGCCTATCTCCATTTTTACACAACTCTCTGTCACGGTTGGGTGACCGTGCTGGCTGCATAGTTTGTAACAGGAAGAACATTTGCAATGCATTTCCTTCTGAGCTTTGAAGCCCTCTACTGCATGCAGATTGTGAATAAGGTACGGCAGGTAGCCTGCTAGCTTTGTTGGAGAGAAATGGAGTGGCAAACCAAATGAGGTGTCAGTATGTTCCCCACTCCTACTGCCCCAGAATGAAGACTCACCTGTGCACACATTTAATTACTTGTTTTGTTACTGGCTTTTGGGAAGGTAGCATACTGAAGATCAAAAGCAAATAGTAAGACCACCTATTTTAATGGCTCTGGGGAGAACATCTGGAGAGAGAAGTTTTATGACTCTGTTGGCTCATGTCCTTTTGAAATGTTTTCGGTGCACAATGATGTACTTCTCTCACATTTTACTTTCACCGAGACAAGCTGCTCAGTGGCTTACCGGGATGCCACGCCACAAATATACTCGTTCTGCTGTCACCCAAATATCACTTCCCAAAAGTGCTTACAACTGACTTCAGAAAATTCACAGAGGTAACTTCCAGAACAGGAAAGTTTTGCACATTATCTCCTGCTGCTGTTTCCTACTGTCCCTACAATGCCATCCCTCCCCATAACTGTTATTGTGTCCTTTTCCTGATCACCCTCCAGCTTGAGCAACCTTGCTCTGCCCCAGCCATTTACTTCCATGTGGTCTGCAGACAATTTTCTTGTTTCCAGCTCTTCTCTCTATGCCTTTTACCCTTGGTGAGGAAGGATGCCACAGAAGTCTGACTGCTCTCAAAGGGAATTTCACTGTGGTAGTTTGGGTCCCATGGTGAGAAATTCCCATGGACAAACCATCATCATTCCCAGCCGTGAGTTGCCCACAGCTGGACAACAGTGACAGCGAGATGACGACGACTCCTGGAGGTGCCTGTTACCTTTGTAAAATCCTTGGATACTGCTCTAGTACCTATGTCAATCAGTCACCTGTTGCTCTCCCAGCAGAGGTCTGTGTCCTCCTGGTGGTTCAACTCGTTCACGGAATCACAACGCAAATACACTGAATTTACAGCTTCTCAGCTGAGCTATCAACATGCAGAAGCATCCCTGTGGTTCCCACCAGCCAGCAGCACACACTCCAGCAGCGGTGCCGAGACCCCACACGAGGACACCCAGATGTGGTGAGCCCTCGCTGTGCCCTTGCAGTAACACGCAGGCCAGTGGCTGCATTAGTGTTTTGTGTCAGAGCCGCCACACAACTTCGAAGCAAATTTCCTGACCCGGCTGATAGCACAGGGCTGGTTTGGGGTGAACCAGCTCCCTCTCAGAAAAACAGAACCCAAAATTCTGTGACAGATACACGCCCAATTGCTCAAACATCTAGTGCTTGGTGGGAACACTTTGGACACCAAGTGTGGTCTAAAGACAATCTGCCCCATCACATACATACAGCTATGGCAGAGAAACCTCTTGCAATCCTCTGGTCCAATTGTATCCGCACCCAGCTATTTGTGCACAACAAAAATGTGTAATCCCTAAAGATTTTCTTTAATAATTTTTCTCCACTGAGTAGATAAGGGAGTCTAGGATATCAAGGCTTTAAGCCTTGGTAGCTTGGTTACGTCTCTAAAATTGAGCAAGATCTTAGTCCCGGGGAAGTCAGAAAGAGCATCCCATGGACCACGGTAGGAGCAGGCTGCGGGCATTATCTGTGGAGCAAGCGCTGACTCTGATGGACCAAAAGGGGACCCTAGAGCCAGGTCCTTTATGTGGCAGCACAAAATACTAACCTCAGGGTCATCAGGGCAACTCTGAGTTTACCTTTCAAAAAAACTCCCAGCATTTCCTTCAGCAGAATATTTAATCACAAGTGTAAGTTTGTCAAATGCCATCTCTGACCTCCAAAGCTTTTATTGATTACCTGCAAGCCCATTGTGTTGCATTACACTCACTCAGGCTGCAAGACAGTGGAGTCAAGAATAAGCTAAAAAGTCTGATTTTAAAAAAGAGATAAGAAATAGCCCGATTCCTGACTTAATAAATGGTGCTACAATTAGTTTTGCAATAGAGGGACAGTAAATATTATTTATACTGTACACAGCACAAGAAAATTGTACCAAAAGAGCCTTTGAAATTCTGAAACTCCACACAAAACTGAAGGAGACAACAGCCTTTTCCAAATGAATAAATAATGTCTGTGGAGACTAGCGGGTATTACTGCAATTGCATGTCAACTAATGTTTCCCACAGTAAAAAATAATAGCAGTGAGATTTAGACGATAGGATTCTGCTACCAAAACCTAACTCCCACTCTCTCCTAATCAGCTGTAAACCACCAAAGAGAGAGGGAAAAATGGGAACTGCAGCATGGGAAGCCTTTCATGATTTCTACCACCAAAAGAGAGGAGATTGTTTGCACCCTGTCCCAAATGTGGCCCCTTTGTGCACAAATCCCTGGACTCCATAGTGAGCCCCAGTAATAGAAGAGTACTTAAAACAAAACAAAACAAACAAACAAAAGCAAAACTCAGCTGTGCAGTTGCAAGAAGTAGCAAATTATATTTTCCAAACTGGATGTAGATGAATTCAATTTGACTGTTTTTCACCCGCTGGCTCCCAGGGATTCCCAGGAGACAAAGCCACCTGGAAAAAGCCCTCACACTGACTGCAGGGGAGGCTTCCCTCCCTCCCCAGTTGGCTACAGTGTGACACATTTGGATATGCTGGTGAAAGCAAGGAGGCGGTAAGATAGGTAGGAAAAATCAACCAGGGCTTCACACAGCAGAAAATAGCATTTTGTAGCCATGGGGAGAGAGACTGGAGATGAGAAGCTGGCAAGCATTACCTGTGAGGATCCTAAAGGTAAGCATGGGGAGGCTGAACTTGATCCTTTTCTGCTCCTCTCCCTTTGAATGGAGAGCCTAATTTTATTTATTTTGGCTGAAAGCTGTGCTGACAGACCTCAAACAAGGCTAGTTAAACACTCATTCTCTAAGAGCTGTGTCTTCGGCTGGAGTTACAAGAAAAAATAGAGACTTTTTAGCCAAGTTCTAATGAAAATATGCACGGTGCCACCTCTTTGTCAGCCTGCAAGAGCTGCTTCCCCGCAGGACAGAGGAACGCCAATACCATCGCTGCGCATGTCCGGCAAAGCCTCACGAATCTGGGTCACGATACTTTTAACAAGAGAGCTAAGAAAACAGAAACTGGTGCAAGCCATGGTCCGACTTGTGCTGGCTGCTGAGCACTGCCAGCGTCTGGTGGCAAGAAGTAGGCCTAACACACCTGTAGGTTGGTAGGGGAGACGAGCTGAGCTGAAAGCCCCTGGACAGCAGGATTGTCGCAAGTGCCCAGCTCCGACGCAGACTCCACTCTCCCGGTTATGAACACAGTGATAAGGACAGAAAGCAACGACTGCTCTGCAGCACAGGGGAAGGCGCTGCGGCAGAGGTAGAAATAAATGAATTTCCAAAGGTCACAGCCCAGGTCTGTGCCAAGCGCGGGCGAGGACGCAGAGCCGTGGAGCACAGCCTCACCAAGGCAGAGCCCACGGCTGCTGCAGCTGCCCCAGCGGCCACGGCGTGCTGCACCTCTGCGACCACCTCCGTCCTTGCAGGCCCACGTACTGCATGTTGGGCTGCTTAAACCTGACGCTCTGATTTAGCAAAAGCCTGGTCATTTTTTTCCTCTTTTATTAAAAAAAAAAAAAAAAAAAAAAATTAAATGAGGCTCTTGTTAAAGGGAATGGAAGTGATACAGCTGCAGCTGTGATTAACGTAGTTCAGGGTTGAACTGAATATTGCTTCTTCCCTGCAGTATTTTTAATTACACTCCTGATTTTATATTTGGAGACCGTCATAGACCTGTTCTGGTAAATTGTCAAGCAACCACAAGTCAAATATGTGTTAAATATGAGAATATACTGCCATTTTTATCTGATTTGTGGTTCATTCACACTATGTTATCTACTTTTAATTAAATACCATAAAATACACATGGTCAGCAGTTTGACTTTTCATTTCCTTACAATGTCAGTAATTCAGCTTGATTGTTGCCACCTACCATAGAATTGCATTTTAAAGATGTTACCCCTGCACGGTGCAGATTCAATATCGGAACAATTTAAACTAGTTGCTAAAAATAACCTCCGCCTTCTCGGTGGCGGCTCTGCCTTTAGCAGCCACATGCAGCTCCGCGACTCCGCCTGCCTGGCGAGGACGGGCAGCCTTGGGAGGCACTGCAGCGGCCTTCATTTTGGAGGGGGCTGTTTTGGTTTTTTGTTTTTGTATGAAATGCTGGTGTCATCTCCCATGCTGATTGATAGCCTACCTTGTTCATTAAAGATATGGCTTGGATTTTGCTAGATTACCCCAGGCATTGGAAATAAGAACCTTCCTACCGGAGGCATGTTATGCATGGACTTAAAGTTCACCACTTCATTAATAACATCCCTCAGCTGGACATTTTACATGCCACTCTGATATATGACTGTTTAGGTGCGCTTTTTTCCCCTCCTACCACTGCTTTAAAGGGGACTGAGTCTTTTTCAGCATTATTTTGTTATTTCTCTTCTAGGTTATACTGCTACAGTCCTAAAATCGCCAGGTCTCATTATCCTGGCTGGATTTCTTTGACAGTAACTGGACAATTTGCTCAGACCACTGAAAACAATCCATTAGAACTAGTAAAAGCCACAGCGGCTGAACATCTGTAAGAAAGAGAGTGAACATAGTGGCTGCAGCATGGTAGCAGACCAAAGGCAGACCCAGTGACTTGCCTCTGACAGTCACAAACAGCAGATACCCAGCACCATACAGAACAGACCCATCCCAAGCAATAAGAGTCCCCTGAATACTCTCCCAGCCTCTAGCAATTTGTGGTGTGGGGATTTTCTGAGCCAGAGATAGTTGTTTTGCACATAACAATCTTGATAATGTATTTCTTTTTGTCCCTGGGCAGCCACTTAGGAAAGACTGGAAAATTTTCTGTATCCACAACATCCTGCAGAAGGGAGTTCCTTGTGTTTGCTACATGTGCCATAACGCAACAACTCTTGGTTTGTTTTGAATCCCTACTTGATACTCTTATTTGATGTTCCTTTAATTGTGTTGAAAGAAACAATGAACCCTCATACCCTGTTTTTCCTCTCAATGCTAGTAGTCATCATTTTATAACCCCTTGTCATATGCCTTCATCCCTTTTCCAGGCTAAACAATTCTAGACTATTTTGTGATTTGTCATACAAAGCCATTTTCTGCCTCTAATCATTCATTTTCCAAGCCTTTTCCAGCCCTGCTGTGTCTGAAGGTCTGGAACTGAACCAAGGATTCAAGATGTGGGAAAAGCATGGACTAGACTCTAAAGTGCCAAAGAGCATCTCTCTCCTCTTTTGTTTTGTATCACTTTACTAATAGCTCCTGACAGTAAGCCTGCTTTCTTTTAACAAATACTAATCACTGAGGTGATGCTTTCAAAGCACAAAGTTATAACTGCATCCTTTTTCCCAAGTGGCGGTACTCAATTCCATGCTCATCATCATCCATGTAGTGCTGGGACTTTCACCCCACTACTCCTCACTTATAGCTGCCCTGAATTTCATCTCCCGCTTTATTGCTCAGGGATTTGGTATGACAATGCACTTCCTCATCTTTTTGCAGTCAGCCCTTGTCTTTATTATCTCAAATAAGTTGGCATCACCTCCAAAGTTGTCATCTGATTATTCACACTGCTTTTTTTTAGAACATTTATGAAAATACTAAACAGTATGGGTTGTAGCAGACACCTCCACAGGGCTCTGCAGTGGAAATGGCCTCTACCCTCTCCATTATTTCCCATTTTTAATAATTATTACCCACGCAAGAAAGTTCAGGAGATTATTTCCTGTAAGACCCTCCTGTAAGTGCTTGGGTGAAGCACTTTTTCAAATGCCTTTGTGAATTCCCTGAGGACCATATCACCCAGATCTCTTTGTTCATTTGCCTGGGGACTCCTTCAAAGGGCTCCTAAAGATTTGTGAGCCTTGTCCTCCCTTTTCTTTCTTGGACACACAACTTCAGTGTTTTGAAGGATGCCTTCTTGCTTCTAATAATCCGTTTTACCCTATGATTTGTCATGTCAGCTCCCCTTTGGTCTTTATGAAGTCATTTGAAGAAAAACAGGTGATGAGCATTCCCTCAGAAGTGCTTAAAGGCTAGCACTAGGATATTTGCAAGCTATCAACAACTAAGTTGCAGAAAATACATTTGGGGAGCGGGGTGGGGGAGTAGCATTATGTGCTCCACCAGTGAAAGATCTAATCAGCAGACTGATTCCCAGGTGTTGGAAGGCCCTACACCAATTCTCTCCGACAACAATATAAAGCACGTGGCTCAGATTTCCCACCCACAGGCAGTCTTTGGCTTCTGGAATATGTTACCATGACTGATTGCTGCTGGCATAATGCAGGGGAGCCTTACCCTGAAGCAGCAGCTGTGAGCAGACCCAGATGAGCCCAAGCCACCTATGTTGCTGAATGCAGGTTGGGTAGGCCATGCCTGAGGCTTCTGGTCCTTGGTGTGACCTCTCCCCAGCACCCTGCAGGCAGCCCTGGTGGGTGTCAGGGGTTTCGCTGGGCCCAGGTCTGGATGCCAGCAGTCGGGATGGATGTCCACTGGGTAGAACTCACATGAGAGAAGCGTAAACCTCGTGGGACAACCGAACAAACGGGGTGCTGATCCTCAAGAAGAGGAACTGAGGGAGGCAGTGAGTCCTCAAATATATAGAAGAGCTCTTCCAAGAGGAAGGGAACTGATTTGTTCTCTACATTCATATTTGGCAGGACAAGAAATAATGGACAGAAAGGCGTGTTGTTGGATGGGTGTTAGGAAATGCTTTACAGGAGTAGAAATAGTGACTGGGGATCTTTAAGAGCAGATTAGATGAGCATCTGTCAGAAATGAAATAGGTACAGTAGATCTTGTTTGGAGCAGTTGATCTCTTGATATTCCTGCCAGTTCTGCTTTCTGTGATTTGTAATCCAAATTTCATTGACTAATGTAGCCTTTGAATCAAGCTCTTAGAAAACAATTACTGTCAGCACATACAAATAAAAACAAATGAGAAGAAAAACCTATTCTTAATTCAGTATATTTCACTGAAGATACAAATTAATAGTTTCTGGTGGCAGGAGAGAGAGCTAAGGAGTTAGAATTGTGTTAGTGAAGAGTTCTTTCATAATCCATGAAGAAGTGTCTTTCATAATCCGCACAGCCATGATCTGAGCAGGAGGCTTCTTTAGCTTAAAGAAGAGGGCAGAGTTAAAAACAAACAAACAAACCAAAACAAAACAAAAAACCCTCTCAGATACATAAAAGAGGAAAAGAATAATTTCCTTCTGATTGTAGATTATCCTGGAATACATACAAACTCCAGAGATAGAATATCTAAGAAATTGAACATTTCCATTTTTTCCTCATAGCTAGTTAAAATGCTTTTCTCCCATTTTGAGTGAAGCACAAGCCCTTGTTCCACAAAGAGAAAACAAATGAGCAAAGAAAAAAATGTCACATTAGTTAACTCCTCTGTAGGCTCATAAGCCTGGAAGGCCTCATCTGTAGTACCTTGAGGTGACATTTTCCAAGCACTCATTTATGATTATGAATCATTTTCTCTAAGGGGAAAAAATTAAGATTCCTAAAAAAAATAAAAAAGCAATCCTAAAAGATTGTGACAAGTCAGCCTAGCTTGTCTGGTATGTAATTCTACCCAACATCTTTTATCTAAATAATTGAAACCAGATCTCCCTCTAAATCAGGACTTACCATGAACGAGCAGTTAGTAACATCTAAAAAGGCTAAGAGGGGGCTCGTTGCGTTTGGTGGCTATCGCAACAGATTTGGTGTGAGGTGATGTTATAGGATAAGATGCAGAGGTTTTTGTGCCGGTATTGAGAACCTCAGCAAGGCACGATGCTGGCATTTTGAGGGCAAGAGGAGGCACGTTTTTCCCTGAAGGGTGCCACAGCCTGCCAAGGGACAGCAGGCATCGTGCAGGTTTGTGCACCCTCTGTGCCTGCAGCTGCAGCGCTTTTATAGCTCATGTCTCACTTCCACTGGGGTAAAAAACCTAGATTCATGTAAAGCACTGAGGATGCCACCACAAGTGGCTCTTTCCCCACTTTCATCCTTGCATTTTTAAAGGCATTTCCAAAGAAAATGCAATTTTTTGCCTGAGCAGAACCAGGTGGAAGTACGCACCTCCTTTGGTAGAGAGGACCTCTTTGAACAAGTATCTATGTGGGCCATTTCAGACCTAATGAGGTGTTTTCTCAAACTCCAGAGTGCTCATGCCTTCCTGACAGCTGAGGAGCCCGCAGGGATGGTGTTTAAAATTTTCTCCCTTTCTAGACGTTGGCAGGACAAGAAGGGCAAATACTTCGTAATATATAAGGCCGAGGATTAAGGAAAGACACACAGGGAAAGACAATGGAGATGCGCTAGTTGTGAGCATGAACGGCGGAAAGAAAAGCATGTGAATAATACCTGTGCCAACGCAGACTTCTTGGAGATATGGCAGGGGTCTAAAGCTAGCACATCTTTGAATCTTCCAATGACTTTGAGAAATTTGTCTTTCTGACCTCAGCATTTTGTCTCTAACTTGGCCTCACAGTTTTTTACTCTCATAGCAAGTACTTCAAAGGTTAATCAACCAATGTGAGCAAAATACTTGCCTGAGAGATGCTATGGAAGGTCAAATTATTGCTAGGTCATGGCAAATCTGTATTTGAAAAAGGACTTTCAATATAAGTATTCATATTTACTGAAAACACCACTAATTAGCTTTGTCATGAGCTGAAAAGAAAATATGTTTGTAAAAGGATTACAAAGGAGATCATGAGGTAATCCCAAGATGCTAACAGTGAGTTTGACATTCAGGACCAAATCTAGCCCAGGCAAAATTGGACTGCCCAAAACAGCAGTTGCATCAGGACAGACTTGGGCCCCAAGACCAAAGAAGTCAAGCTGGATTTAAAATAAGAAGGGGTTTCTGGTAACAGGGACAATTTCTCACTGAGCTAAATTACCTAAGATATAACTGACATGAAAAAAAATGAGTCATCTGTAGTCAAAGTGCAAAAGACAGGGGGCTTTCCTACTAACTCATGGCTTTCTAGGATTATTTGTTCTTCAGAAGTTGTTTAATGCCCCCGTAGGAGTTACATTTGCAGGTGTCCTTAGAGAGAGGCTGATAGCTCCTTCTGACTAATAAATGTCAGTGGTGAAGGCCTGCTCCAAAGATGGCTGGAGTAACAAGGAGCTTCTGAAACTTGTCTTACAGACAGGTTTACTGTCATCTCCTCTTTCATAACCACCACTTAGCTAGGGGTTTAAAGCAAGTGTAGCGGGGGGAAGGGTGTGTGCGTGGTAGGGAGAAGCACAAACTGTTGCTTTAAAGATGAGCTGAAACAGAGAGAAAAAGATTCTGTGGCTACTGCCCAAAAATATTAAGATAATGATTAAACTAAAAAATGCAAATACACAAGATGTTTTATGCTGCTAGGCAAGACCAGAACTGATATTAAAATGTCTCATGAACATTATAATATGTTCAGAGCAGGGGGGAGAAGACACAGAGGAAAACAGCAGAGAAGCCATATGGTCATAGCCGGTGGTCAATGAAAAAAGCAGAAAATACAGAAAGAGAAATACAAATTTGGGGGCGGGGAATGTGTATTATCACACATCTCTTGTGTGCTTGTTCAGGAAGTTCTGAGCAGAAGCCCCCACTGTGTTCAGAACAGTTGTTTCTATCTAAAACCAAATAGGAGGACTCCCCAAGGTGTCTTCTCAAGTAGAGTGCAATGGAAAGAGCTTTTTCTTCCTAAATGGAGGAAGAATTATCATCCCAGAACAAGCAGCAACAGTTTTGTGACTGACTGACTCACCTGTACTGCAAGAGCTAGCATTTTCCCCGGCAATCTGAACATATCTGATCTGAACCAGCAGGAAAGCACACGCCCACCCCAACACATGGGATCTCCTTAGGAGCCACTTTTACAAGATTTGGGCAAGATTTGGGATAAATGGGAAATGGCCACTGTGGTTGTTCAACAAATAGTCTTGCAAAACCCAGTAAAACAGAATGACCCCTACTCCACCATCTTTCAGGTCTAAAACCTACCTTCCTAACACCTTCATCTTTCTGCAGTAACGATCTCTATCCCCCTTTTGCATGAAAAAATAAGACTGGGAGAAAAAAAAATTATGTCAGAGCAGATTAAGATGGTGTAATTGACTGCAGAGAGGGCAGCAGCCGCTTCCATTCTCAGCTGCAGGTACATTAAAGAATCGCATATTTCGTGCATCAATCTGCCGTATGAGGACTACTGGGAGATAGGGGGAACAATCTCTTTCTGCACTTGCCCCAAAAGCAAGTCAAGTAATTAAATGCCACAAATATGGCTGCATATCATCCTGAGTGCGGGCCAGTTACTACCTGAGCAGCACATTGCATGTGTACGCATGACTGAAGATGGATAGCATGACATTTATTAACCATGCACATAATTAAAATCCTTTAAAAATGTCCTCCGAACAAAAATAACATATCTTGAATTCCACAGGACAGCCCAGGCTGCCATCCTCAATAAGCTTCGTTACAGAGAGTTACACAGCTAAATCACTGGTATGGAAGCAGCACTCCAGGGACTGGTCTCGTATCAGCCCATCTGCCTAATCAGCAATGAAGCAACACACACCGGAGAAACACAACACGAGTGCGTTAAGAAAGCGCAAGCACACATGTGACGACGTGGTGAGTATGAGCAGTATGAGTATGATCCAGACTAAAACCAACCTGCTTATGTGGACTAACCCTGCGCCTGGACAGGGGATGTGCTACCACAGCAAGCGTCTCACACGGTGCAGAAATCGCTGCTGCTGCATCAGTGCTAACAGCAAAGCTTTGCACCAGAGCAGACTCACCGCCACCTACACGTGAATGATGTGAGACCAAGACACTCAGAAGTTCACTTTCGTTTCCATCAGGGTTTTTATTTCCCAGGAACAGTTGGGGTTTGTGCTTCTGAGCTACGTTTTTTCATAACAGAACCATATCCTCCACTGGGCCTCCATTAGCTCAGGAGATACGTATTTGAGCTCCAAACTGACTTTCCCCACCAGCTCTTTTTCTCTCTACTGTGCCCCTTTGATCGCTTTTATCTGAATTGTTATCTTTGTAACACTTCTCCACTAATTGCTCCAGGAAAGAGACGTTGCCACTGGCCTGTCCACAGAGGACTTGGTGCTCCAGCCAGACTCCAATGGTGTATTAATAGAATAACTGAAACTGGGTTAGGGCAACGAGTGATTCCCAGCAAGACAGCCCACCGGCCTTATGTGACTAGCAACAACAACTCCTGCATATTGCTACTAGTCTAAAATTAGAGGAGAGAGAAAAGGCCTAAGGAATAGTCTACCTTCTGTACTACATACAGGCATCCCACTTGTAACCATGTGAGTACATCAGATTATCAAAGATAACTTCTCCTGGGACAGTTATCTATAATGCTGTCTGAGAAAGAAAAATTTGTAAAAGAGGTATGAATGTATACATCTATTGATATCTGCTCATGCATCATCAATTCTCCTGGACATCTAAATTCAGAGACAATAATATTTCTGCCACAAACTGTCAGCACAGGCAAAGAGCTGGCAGGCACGGAGGTAACTAAAGTAATGTATGAATTTGTAAGATGCTTTGAATTTCAAAAGCTCCCCTCTCCCCCAGGTGAAGCAGATCTGAAATAGCATCAAGCTTGTACCTCATGCGTGATGACGCCCTTTTCCACAAAAGAAAACCATCAATGACTGAAATTTCATAAGACTTTCCAAAGAGAAGAAACAGGCAAGCAGTGTGCATTTAGTGGCTTATAAAGCATTGCTGCAAAGCAGCTGGAGATCGGGGTGGGGAGGAGAAATCAGACAGACAGGGATGCAGCATGTGGGAAAGCTGACCAGGAGGTGAAGGAGGCAGGAGGACACCTGGATGCTCTTCAAACAGCAGTTGCTTGGGTAATTCAGTGGTCATCTGGGTAGGTCTACACTCAGCCAGCAACAAAGTCCAAGGGCCAACATTTGGCAATTTCCTCAGCCTTACAGAAGTTTCCCAAAGCTTCAGGGACACCAACAAGCGCCCAGCCTCACCACAAGTCTTTTAAGAGCACTGCAAAGACTGCTCCTAGCCAACACAGCCATGGCCTGGTCCCCTTGAGTCAGCCAGGGTGCAGGGCAAAGCAGCCCAGTCCAAAACCACAGATGGGTTCCCGGTCCCTCAAGGCCGTCCTTCCCAGCACAGCCACGCTGCCACCCTGACTCTGCAAAGACGGGGCGTACACCATCACCTAACCTTGGCAGGCCTGAAACACCATCGCCAGCCTCCCCAGCAAGACCTGCCCACTGCCAGCTACTGCACATCTCAAAGCGCCTGGTGAGCTAGCGTCATCCAAATTTATTCCACTGGAACTCCCTCACCCCCGGCACCCGTGCGCACCCTGCTTAACTCCATTACTTCTGAGGAGCAAACCTTTTGGCTGTCATGTATCTTTCAGAGTGAGTTAGCGAGGTTGTGTGTTTGCAATTCCCAGCTCTGCTCGCGTTTCCTCTCCAGCACCCGCGCACCTTCGAGCCCTGCGCTGCAGCACTGCCACCAGCTCCAGCAAATCTGGAGATGCTGCTGCTGCGCGGATCTGTTTATATCCGTAAAAATTAGTGTTGCAGCTCCACCTAACTTAAGCAGTTTTGCTTAGGAAATTACAGCATGGCATTTGAGGGGCTGTTTAGAGCACAGAGGAAAAAGTGGGTATTGGCAGCATGTTTTTAATTAAGCAGGTAAAGCCTAGATTAAGCTACATCAAATGGATAGTGTTTCTTTAATTCTGTATTGTCAGTCTCCTCAGCCAGGGCATAAGGGGTTGGCCTTAAAATTCTTGTAACTAAAAATCCGGTCTCATGACCAACTACATAATTGATTAAACACAACTGTGGACTCCCATTATCGGGAAGTGCAATTTTCCCGGTGTCGCTTCGAGTCTGAAATACCTCAAGGGTAATTACAGACCGCGATGCAACACAGAAGGCTTTGAAGTAGAGGAAGAAAAGATTAGGGTGGCTGAGACGATCTGCGCCGTTTCATTTGTCCTTCATGGCAAAGGCTTTAAGCCGCTGCTGAGCAGTGCCCCGCCAGCGCCAGCCGCTGCGGGCCCTGCCCGCCCCGCGGGTCACGGGCAGCCCCGGGGTCACGCCGAAAGCGCCGCCGAGAAGCGGCCTCTTACCTTTGCGGCCCTGATGAAAGTTTCATGAAGCTGTGCTCCTCTTTGCCTCGGATTTGGCACGCCTCGCTGCTCGCCGCCGGGCTGACCACGCGCGGCGCAGAGAAGTGCGCTTTCTCTGACCAGCTAAATTATTTACCCCGGGAACCGCTCTACAACACGACACGCTGTGCTAAAAAGGACCCTCTTTGGCATCTGAGGCAAGAGGCACTAAAACCAATTCTGAAATGAAGAGATCCGGTTTTTATTTCCAATTAATAGCAGGTTAGAAGTAAAAACCGCTATTAGTGACAGAACATAACAAGGAAACCAAACCTGCATTGTTAAGAGGGCTATTTAAAGAAATGTTAATGAATTGGATTTGAAGTTCTTCTTAGTCAAGCAGGAAACAACTAATGGTTTAAAGAGGAAAAGTGAAGCATTATTAAATGCTGAATATTTATTATGTCAGTGACCAGTTTGCCAGAGGCTTTGAGGTGAGAAGGGAAGTTCAAATCCTTTCTGCTGCATTTACAGCTACGGAAAGGTAAATTCATAGGCTTTCTCACATACCACACAAAGGAGTAGTAATTTGTTTGGATTAATAGCATATTGGAGAAGCATAACACTCACACTTTAAAACTAACAAATTCAGCGAGAGCACAGAATTATCATTTAACCATTACTGTCTTCATAAAAACAAGTGCTCTTAATGCTTTGCAGTACATCTTTAAAGTGCTTTAAAAGCCAACAGCCAATTTATCCTGCGCTGCCTACCTCATGGTAGGCAGAAATCGTTATCTCCCCTTCGCAGTTCAATGAGCAACAGGGAGTTAAGTGACTTGCTCAAGGCCACAGTGTCGGTTTCAGAGCTGGGTGCACAATGCAAGAGCTCGTGGCATGTGCTACTGCTCCCAGCAAATTTAGGTAACTCATGCACGCTGTGGTACTAATTAAGGAGTCTTTGAGGGATTTTTGCCTTTCAGGACTAGCTTTTTTCAGGTTCCAACATGCAGGCAGCTTTCTCCTCTGACCTACGGAAGAACTGGAGTTCCCCGGATGGCCCTGCTCCTCCAAACGGTGATACAACGGCCACAAGACACGTACTGCACACACACCTAGCAAGGAAGCCTCTCAGCCATCTCCAGGAGGACCTCTCAGCATTTTCTGTATCTCTGAGTAGCACGAGCACCCTGCACAGAGCTAACAGCACCACGGAAAGAGGAAAGGAAGTCAAAGATTCCCATACAGCCACAAACAATAATCAAAGGGCAAAAAGTGCCCAGTACGCATCCCAGCTTTAGGCTTGAGCAATGCTTGTCACTGCCTGTTCCTGGTAGCAGTGGAGGTTTGGAGCCACCTTTGCATTTTGTGATCCCTAGAGAGCATTTTTTATGCAAGACTGCTCAAGGCTGCAATGATTACTAAACATGATGCATCCAGAAGCCATTTCTGGGGCTGAGCATTATCACACACCAACTCCTGGAGGATAAAAGCGTGATTTGGGATGTTGTCATTCAGGGATTCCCCTACTCTGCAGGTACCCTCCTGTAATCAGCTGCACTGGTTTGTATCGTGCCAGTGGAGTGCTTGGCAAGCCACCCCCATGCACTAAGGATCTAGGCTAGGCTGCAAAGCATAAAATGGAATTGTTCAACTACGCTGGTACATGGCGGCCTGGAACAGCAGCCTTCCTCTGGCACCACCAAATGCAAGCCTGCAGTGAAAGAACATAATGTTTAACTGCTATGGATATGACAATAACCGCCCAAACGTCAGATAATGATGCTCTGGCTAAGGGAAGTCTGCAAACAGGATGGCAGACCAAGTCCTGCCTGGCAGCATGGAACAGCCTGGAAAAGAGCCGCAAGGCAAATCCCGTTCTCTTACCCCGGTCTGGGTGGGATGAGGTGGACAAAGGATGTGCTCCAGCAGGCTCCTGCACAGAGGTAGCCCTGCTGAGGAACGTGCCAGCAGCTCTGAGTTACAGCTGTACTGGGAAGGTGCACCAACAGGAGTTCCCCCAGCACCTCGTGCCTACCGGGTTGTCAGATTTCCACCCAGAGGTACCCGCAGCCGGCATCAGCAGCAGGAATTTCACGTAGTGTAGCAGAGGAAGCAGAGTGGAGCTCAAAAAAACAGACATTATTTTCCCTCCAGAGCAGACAGGCTGGTATTAGGCTTTGTAGATAATAGCACCCAAGGAAAAGAAAAGTAGATAAATTGAGAACTGGATATCCATGAAATGTGAATCATTAAAAAATACTCACTGTTCGTGCAATGGCACATGTTTTAATCACATCACATTCCTTGTCTGCACTTGACTCTTCTGTAAGGCTACTTTACTGCATCCGTGTTATTTTTTCAAACATTAAGAAAAAGTCTAATTCTGTACATCAAAGCTTCTGTTATCACGATTCTAGAGGTCAAATCCAACTTCCAAATAACACTTGCTGGATCTTATTTACTTCCACAAGATTTGATATTAAATAACTCTGCACATATCCACTACTGCTTAACATCCTAAAACCAAAATTATCTCCACACTTAGACCTATGAAACCATTATACCTGTAGTTCCACTGAAAAAAGCATATTTAAACCTCTGCAACCACACATAATTTTCCTTGCAGGCAAGGAACAATCAGCTAGAATTAAGCAAATATACTAAACCCATAGCAACCCAATTTTTGGATTCCAGCTAATGCTAGTGATTGTTTAATCATGTGTGTTTCCCGAATAATTTCCCAAATAAAACCAAGGGTTTGGCTGTCTCTTCCTGAATATACCTAGCTTAGTCCTCTACAGAGAATGTAATCTTCATGAAAAAGGATACAAATGCTTTAGCTTAATAGCAGACATACATGATCACTTGAAATTCTGTCTAATTAAAGTGCTAACTTTCTATAGAGACTCTGATGTTTGCTCAGAAGAGAGGTAAAGCAGTGATGTTTGCAGATATTATTTCAGTTGTATTGCTTCCAGGGAGTATTTTATTTGTACAAACCTAGAATCCTTCTCTACTCCATGTAAAAAATAGATTAGTCCCTTGATAGCCTTGAAAGTCATATCACTCACAAGAAAATTAATAATGCATTACAAAGTATATAAATTTTAAAAATTAGAGGAAGTAGGTTGTAATGGTCCGAAGACCACTGTCCATCCCCATTCACATCCAGCCTCCACAGAGAGTTTAACACCTTCCCCTCTGACAGCGCAGGAAGGAATCAGCGCAATTATTTCTGACAACTTCCTACCAAGCCTCCAGTGTCCCTGGCCATCCTGCGGGTGCAACGGAGCGGAGCTACGGGTGCGAGACAAAAGCTCGGAACAGCGTCCAGTGTGACCCCGAATTCAGAAGATGCTCCCCAGCGCCCCAGCACACCTCTCGCTTAAGAAGTCTGCACCGCAGCCCACTGTGCTGTGCCAAACCCACACTGACCAGGCTGTGCCCCTTTAGTAGAGGTTCCTTGCACCAGGGGGCTTGCAGGCAACAGGATTTGACAATTTGCTGCACCGGGATAATGAAGATGCACCAAGTCTGAACCCACTTTACTATTCAGTATTTCTATGGCAATTGCATCCAGTTTGTCAACAGTTAACCGATGTTTTAAAACAAAACAATACAGAGAAAATGGAAGAAAATGTGCATTTACAGGATAAATACATCAGGCACTGAGGAAAGCAAGGAAGACAGGGTACTGTACACAGGCCAGCCTTGTAGTGGGGTTTGCTCTAATAAGCCTGATGACCAAGAAAAAAAGTGCTGAATGTTAGAAGCTATGTACGTGGTGTTTTCAACTGTGTAATTAAAATGTGCCACCCCTCCTTTCAAAAGTTTCCATTAGAAGTTCACTAATGAGCTGGGCAGGGGAATCAGAGAGGAAGCTAAAAGGAAGGAGAGAGCCCAGACCCTCTGCTATTCTGGTGAAGTTTCCCAGTTTCTGGTGCGGCACAGAGAGCACAGCAGTGATTCCAGGGATGCCAGAGGAGTTTCAGCCTGTTTCCATCCACTGCTAATCGCAGTCTCCCCTGCATTTTGGTCAGAAATGCTCTGAAAACAACCTGGAAACAAAGTTTTGAGACCCATCTGGTGTGGGTTGTTGGGGCACCAGGTACAGTGACAACACAGAGTAGAGTCTCTGTCTGCAGCAGCAAGTACATGACATTGCCAAGCCAGGTATTTTCCTTTACCTGTTTTAAGTCCCAACCAGTCCCTATCAATTCTGGATGTGGGGGGCAGAGTGGCTGGGAGGAAGCCTCCCTCCTGCCTTGGGCAGCAGCAAGCTCTGTGCCTGTGAGGAGCCACCCCAACACGTCAGTGTCGGCAGCAGGGTCTCCAGAGGCATCAGCAGATTCCCTCCCTCATTTCCAAAACACAGACCTGCACAGAAATTTCCTCTGCAGCTGCTACAAATACTCTGAAAAATAACAGAGGCTGGCTTTTCTATGACTGCCACACACCCAAAAAAAAAAGAAAGAAAGAAACCCACTACCTCGCATGTAATCACTCCCTCTGAGAAAACAAGTCACAGTGGGTTGTGCTGAGCCTCTCAAACGCACAGAATAATGAGGGAACAGAATATATGCCAGGGGAGTTCAAATCTGAGTTTACCAGCACAACGCTACTCAGAAATTTCAAAATTCACTGCAAAATGCTACCTGGAGTTTTTGTGGTATTCAGAATAACCTTAAGAATATCTTCTTAATCTCTCACCAAGAATATAAAAGCAGCACAGATCAGAAATAAAAGGTGTGCAAGCTGCTAGTGTAACTTACAGAGCTTTGCTCTTTTGTGTTGAATTCTGGCTTTTGCACAACTTCAGCAGGCGCATAAAGCCGCGGAGGAGAGCGCAGTGAAGCCCTGCAAGTACAGAACATTTCTCTTGCAGCTGTGGCTGACAGTCCCAGCTCGGTGCAGGGGCGATGCCATACACAGGAGGAGGTGACAGCCCCAAAGGAACCCAGCTGGCATCCTGAATGCCTGGAAGAATATCCCTGAGATGGAAAACTGAGGACACGGCTGGTTAATTCTGAGAACCTGTAAAAGTGGGCAACAAGAGCTGCAATAGCCCATGTTCAGGTGAGGAAGGCATTCTCAGCCCTCCACAGAGACACGAAGCTGAGGCTGTTGGCAACGGCTCAAGAAAACAGCTTCAAAGCCAAACTGTGTATGTAGTAACAGAAACAAATCACCGTGAATCGATCGATCGATTACAAATGACTAAAATGAGAGCAGAATGAGTGTGATTTTAATACATTCATAAATGTAAACATTCATGTTTCTTTGTTCCTAGAACAGGCTTATTTTTTGTTTGTATTCTTTCTAACTCGCTGTTCTTTGACTGTGCTGCACGAGTTGCAGTTAGAGCTGTCAAGCATCCTGGAGCCATAAGTATTTTTCAGACCACTCATTAACAAACAGACTTCCAATCTCAATATGCATTATCAAAATGAGATCTTTCCTCAACAGTTGACAATTATGTATTATACAGTTACATGCTTACAATTGGTGATGCCGTATTGTTAGATTTCCGTACTGACTTTTAACAGTATGCTGCCTAATTACATTTTGTATTATATTCTGAGTGTATAGGAGTATTTTATTCATGGCCCCACTTTATTCTGCAATTTGTTTCTCAATAAATGCAAAATAATAAAATCCCAAATCCTAGTGTGTGGAGTATTTTTATTGACCCAAGTGTTCTGCTAGTAAACACAACTTTGATGGTTTCATGAGTGAAAGTTTATTAGGCTGTGTTAGTTTTAAAATACAATTGCCAGGGGACCGATGTCGAAATCATTTCTTACAAGACAAACTTGGTTTTGGATGCTTTCCCAGCTCGAGCACCACAACGAAAGCAAAATGGCTATCCTGAGTCATGACATTTTGCATTCATTCTTGCAGTGGCAAATGTTTAAACGTTTAATGCTGTCTGCCACTTCGACAGAAAGAAAACAAAAAGAAAGCTCTGAAAGACCTGCTCCCTGTTTGCTCTCTTCAGAGTAAGCCTCTCGAGTAATTAGCCAAACACCCATCTTGTAGGTCTGCCCACCTGGTAGCTGCCAGTCTCTGTTACGACAGCATCTAGGCGGCGACTTTACTAATGCCTTCAGATGCCTCGTATTTTAAAATTCATTTACCTTTTTCTGCGGAGCTGTCCCCAGTCTCTGTTACTGACAATGAGAGAATTAGGTCCAAACAGTCCTGAAAAGGAGTGACCTAGCCCAAGGAGAGACGGAGCTCAGATCCAGCACCTGAGATAAGGGGCTATTTTCCAGCACCACCGCCTCCAAAAAACGTGTCTCTCCCAAAACCTCCTATCATCAGCCAGCCAGCATTTCAGATCTGGCAGCACATTTGGGGAAGTGCCACTTCCCAGGAGCCCTCCGAAGGAAATCGGAAGCGGAGACGGAGACCACAGTGGGTATGCAGCAGCGCTGTTTTGAAACATCCTCTGCACGCAGCACCTCTGAGCTGCCCGGCAATTTTGCCACTCTAATCTGAAACCCATGAACTTTTAGAAATGGCACCCACACTTTTATAAGCTTCCATTTTAAGCAGCCTGGCGAAAACCTCACCGCTCCCATGGGACCTCCTGTCCTCTGTCCTACCTCAGGGTGAGCCGTAGCTAGTGCAATACCCTTGTGAAATAGTTGCAGGCATCTGTAAGGCCCCCTCGAAATCAAGTTTGGGGGATTGTTAAGAGAGTGTTCGCTAGCAGCACGCACGCAGGGTAGGGGGGAAGAGCATCACCGAGAGAGGCAGGAGCAAGAGCTGTGCCGCTCGCCTGCCCACACACCATATTGTCTTCCTCCAGCAAAGCTACTCCAGAGGCTTTCTGTGGTGCCAAACAACATGAGCAAGGAGGAAAAAAAAAATAAAATAGCCTCGTGAAAATGTCCTGTCTGTTCATTTCCACAAGCGCTAGCAAGACGTTCTTTAAAAGCATACACATGTAAAAAGATCTAGAGGTTGCTGGTTAGTTTGTCATATATTTTTATAGGCTTTTCTGAATGGTTTTAGATTTGACATAGTAACTGACTGTTACTAGAAATAAACTGTAAGTCAATTCCATGCTTCCATAATTCACTGCCCAGGGTTGTTCAAAAAGATTTAGTGATACTTGTGATAGACAGCAAGCCTCTTGATGTTTTCATTTTCACTTAGTGCCTGTAATTCCTCAAACTTGCTGACCTCTACAGAACAGGATGGAAGAGGGCTCCAAAACTTCTTTGAAGGCACTCACTCACCAAAGCATTTGAAATGCTCTCATTTCACTTCTTTTCTTTTGAGGGCACAAACACCAATATGGGAATAAAGAGATTGTTGTTTTTAAGAAGGCAACTGCTATTATTATCTCCATGACCGATCATGTGCTTTTAATCATTTATTATAGAACAAGTTAAACCAAAAAAAAATATGTGTTTTTGTGACTCCGAATGTAAGCCCTCCTGACAGCTGCATATTGATATTTCTCTGACCGAGCGCGTTCGTTCTGAACTTTAGCCTTGCTATAGACGTTTCCTTTTTCTCTCCAAAAGTTAACAGATATATTTTAAAGGCTCCGGGTCTGCGTGTAAAAATATACAAACAAATCTGTGCCTAGAGGGCCTGCTACCAGGAACGCACAGGCTAACCAGCATTTGAACCTCCAAATACTCAGATATACTTGCAGTCCCAGCCATTTTGCATAAAACCCATGCCGGCAACTGCACAGTTTTCTGCTCGGGGAAGCTGATGCCCATGAACTATTTAACTGTAACAGTAGGAAGATGCAACAAGCAAAACTGCTGTTGCGACTCCTCTTAATGCAGGGTTCCCGGGACAAAAGCACCTTGATAGTATCAGCGCAGATCTGTCATTACAATTTAATTACCAACAACAGGCCACTGACATTTGAAACTGCTTATCAGATCCTGGTCCTGAAGGTGGACTGGAGGCCGGCTCTCCTTCCCCCCGAGGGTAATTTTTACCTTGGCGGAAGGCGCGGGAGGGTTAGGGCTGGGCAGACGTTGCACGTGGAAACCCAAGGAAACCAAAACCAAAGGATGGCAGCCCAGCTCCCAGGACCGCGTGGAGCAACAACTCGAGATGGAGCCTTCTCAGGGTATCTTTAAGCAAGCAGTTTGTAGCTCCCCGGTGATTTCAACCTAACTGGATCGAACCACTGCCAGCAAAACCCAACCCCGCGGCATCTGCAGTGGAGATCGCTCTAAGAGCTACAGGTATTTCACAACAGATGGAGCATGATTCAGCTTTATACCACACAGTCACCCACATAAATTATATCCTAAAATTCTTCACACACACATACATACAAAAAAAAATCTAGGTAAGAAACAAAAAGAATGATAGGAATTATACGAATATATTTCAATGCATATAGATATTAGGCTATTAACCAAAAATTTGGAAGGACAGGAAGGAAAAAAAAGGATGTAAGTTTGTGCTTTCCTTGTACCTCAACATTAGACAAACGATTCATTCCTATTTCTTTTCTTCTGTGCATTAGCTATTTAACATCGTTTTATTTTTCCTCTTTTTCTCCAAGAGGAGAAGAAATTGCAGGCTTTGCATACTCAGCAGAGCAGGCAAAGATCTTTCAAAATCTGTCTAGTAAGCCAACGGCTCGCTAAAA
Organism: Aythya marila; assembly: GCF_965140915.1. Classification (NCBI taxonomy): domain Eukaryota; kingdom Metazoa; phylum Chordata; class Aves; order Anseriformes; family Anatidae; genus Aythya; species Aythya marila. The sequence continues at coordinate 5,518,385 of NC_139044.1, read as the reverse complement.
ATCAATCAGATAGCAGAAGCCCGCACTGCTGACACAAGAGCATTAACTTTTGTTTGGACATTTTCACATATTGTCCAAACGTTGCCTTTTGTCTGTAAGGGTTACACCGCACACACCCACTTGCTCCCTTGCAGAGGAACCCATGAGAGGAGGTCTGTTGTGACTCAGAAAAAGAAGGGAAGGAGCAACTTGCAAGAAAGATGCACTGGAAAGCTTCTGTGCCTCCTGTCTGTCTAGCTGGAGTGAAGGAAAAGCCCCTACACACAAGCAGAATGTACATTTTTTATGAATTGGGCCTTTAGTTTTAATTGCTTCTTACAGCATAGACCAATTAAGGATGAGTTGGCAGGACAAGGATCTTTCCCAGCTCATTTGAAGGTAGGAGAGACGGCGTTTGCTTTGCCACAGGCTCCCGCTCACACATTTGGCCAAAAAAAAAAAAAGCGAATGCCATTAAACACCTCTAGTACTAATGCTCATTTTATATGGGTTGAAAAGCAAAAGCTGAAGGCCAAAAAGTTCCCCTTTGGCCCAATCTCATGCTTTCAAATAAAATCAATTACAGCATCTCTACTTGTCTGAGCTTTGGAAAGATAAATACCAATAATTACAGATCTAGAACTGTACCCAGAGAAACTCTTAGGTATGCATATCCTTCGAGAGCTCCCTTCCTTTTATCTATAATTGATCCTCTTCACCTTCAGAGTGTATCAAGGTCAGAGCTTAGTTAAGAATTCCTTTTAAAATATATTATAGACACTTTTCAGTATATGCTGTAGATTTTGCAATGTATGGGTGATTACAGAATCACAAATCCAAAGCACATTAATTGTAGAAGTAATCAGTCTAAGTGGTGAATGTGTACAGTGGTGAATGAGTAAAGGAGCATCTTCCAGACCATGCTACCATTTTTGTTGTGTGTTTTTTGGTTGTCTGTTTTCTTTCCCTCTGTACAGCCCCACGAAGCCTTTTCTAACAAGTATGTTTCTCACTAAGGATTGAAATGGATTTGCCAGACAGGAGCCAGACACTGGCTTTTTAAATACCTTGTAGCTGGTTATCTGGAAATGCTGCACTCATCATAATAAAGAAGGAACAAAAAACCACACTGCACAAGAAGGAAGGTTAAATTACGTGTTCAAGCCAAATTAGAGCATATAGAGCGATTGCTCAGGACTGCGTTGGAGGGAATAAAGGGGTCCTGCTGCTGAGTGAGGAGTTTTCACCTCAATTTTCCAGAAACTGAGAGTAAAAGAACTCTACAGACCCTTGTAGTCTTACAATCTATGCATCTAAGAGTCTAGAGAGAGAGCTTATGGCCTGATTTCCCAATGCATCTAACAGCACCCAAGGAAATCTAAGTAAAAAGCATGGGTGGCACCTCCCGGGGCTGCTGAGCTGTCTGGCCCAGCCCACTGCTCTGCGGCTGTATTCACTTAGGAATGATAAAGAAAATGAAAACTTGATAAAGAAAATGAAAACCTGGCAAAAGTGAACAGTGTAATCTTAAAATTAAAATATATATATATATATAAAAAGAATAAAACCTTCCAGCTCATGATAAACATTATAATGAAGCCTCTAATTTTTCTAATGAAAGAATTAACTATCAAGATAAAAGTAAAATGATTTATTAGATTTTCAGACACCACAGAAATAAAATAGTATAACAGTCTAGGCAGTAACTACTCCATTTCAACTTGCAGTCATTAACTCTTTGCCAGCTGTAAAGACATCCTAACAACTCTATTTAGTTCCATAAGCCTGTCTATAATCCAGTACTAAACAATAATTACTATTGACTCGTTAAACAGGAGTTGAAATCTTTTCTTCAAAATGTGCCAGAAGACATGAGGAGCGGATCACTGAGAACCTGTCTGCGAGGGCTAAAATGCTCTCAAAAACAAACAAACCAACAAGGGCAAGGAATACAAACTTCCAAAAACTTAAAGGAGGGCACAGGCCTGCTGCAAGCCCTGCTCCATGGTCTCTTCTACCTCCGTCCCCCACACTCATCCTGCCCAGCCGAAATCAACCTGCTGTGTTCGCAGTGATTTTGAATGCTGCAGCTCCCCAGCAGCTTCCCTCTTATTAAAGCACAGAATATACTGCTTGTTGCTAGACAGAGTCCCCCCCGCCCTCCTTTCTCTCCCACTAATGGCTCTTTTCACGATCTGCAGCAAGGATCATTTAATCTGTGAAGAATGGAAATTTCAGTGTTTGTGTATCGTCGGTTATTACCTTTTATTTCTAAATTGTGTATTTGGAGGGAAGACTTAATGCCTTTATTTGCTGAGGAGCAAATGTTCAAGGATCCTACAGAGAGCACTTTCTCCCGGTATAATTTCAGACTCTGAAACTCAAAGACACTCTGAGCCCCTCGGTGCGGGCACAGCTGTCCCACGCACCCCGCAGCACCCCCGGCCGCTTGCTCCCATTGCGGCCCCACTGTCTGGGGGCAGCAGGGCCCCATCTTCACTTCTTGCCTTTGTCCTGCTCACCCTCAGCTGGAGGCACTTCAAAAGGCAAAGGCTGGGCAAGCCCATCCAGCCAGCCCTTTGTGCCAAGGAAAACTCCTGCAAGACTGCATCTTTGGGCTCTGATGCAACCAAACATGAGAATCGTGATGAAGTACGGATGGATGCAAAAGGCACAAATAATAAATTTTTTAAAAGTCTGTGTGCAGTAACATTTAAAGCTAGCTATATGCTAAGCAAGTGCTCTTGACTGGCTTATGAAATTCAGGCACTAATAAAATCTGGGAGGCAGCACAAACGCTGCCCTCACAATATTTTATGCCAATGAATGTAAAAAAAGGAATTGGAATATCAAAAATAATTATGTGAAAATAACAGTGTTTATTTTCCCGAGAGCCTGCCCACCTGCGAGTCCTGTTTCTGCCTACATAATCCTGCGCTTCCCTGAGCGCTGCTGACACAGACAAAGCAGGGCTCAGGGGGACTGTGCCAGGGCTCGAATTCAGCCAGCAAGTTTCAGAGACCCCCGAGTTATTATGGGAATTAATCAAGGGAGGAATAGGAATGCAGCCTAAATGTTCATCCTTTGGTGACTTTAAGTTACATCTAGTATCATTATTTTACATCAAGCTTCTGAAAATTATTTAATTTTTTTCTGTTTCATGCCAAGGTCTTAATCTTTACTGCACTGGCAGTGAGAACATTTTAAAGAATCGTTTCCCGAGACACATTTAATACATTTCCAGTAAATTGTACATAAACCTGTCCAGCTGGCTGGGTCATTTAATCAGCGACACACCCACTGACTGCAGGATGCCACCTGAGATTTACCTCAATGCTTTCAAAAACAAAACGATGATGGGATAAAGCTTTGCTAATGTGTGAGTGCGATGGGGAATACAATGATAACTGCCCACTAGGGAGTACAAGGATCTTTTTAAGTTTTGTTATGGGAAAGATTACATACCGGATTAGACAAAAGGGTTTGGAAGATCAGCACTGAAATTACACCGGCTTTAGGAAAAGCAGAATTAAAATGCTGGTTGATTATTTAAAACCACTTTAAAAACAGACAGCAAAGTTTATCAAGTATTTTTGAGCTGTATTCTGCACTGCTCTCGCGGGCTGCTGCACATCCTTGCAAACACAACCAGAAGTTTTCACAGGATATGGGGGCTGAGCAGGGTCTGCTGTGTTGGAAGGGAAATAGCACATCACTTGCTCACGGTCAGCTTCACTGAAATTATACCAATGGGGAATGCTTAAGATGGGCTTTTATTAATGGGTTCTCTTATGAACGTGTAGGCAGGCTCCAAGCCTCAGGAGGGGGGAAGGACTTTGCATTTTTCAGGAGCTCTCTCTGATAAAGAGTGCAGGGGTGGCAAAGTGCTGAGGAAAGACATCCTTCAGAAGCCAGAGATGTGCCAGAGCAGGCTGTGTTGCCTCTAAATAAATTTTAAAAAGTGAATTGTTTATGGTACAACCAAAACCCTTTCCTGCAGGTGATCTTGTAGGTTTACCAGCAACATCACCAGTGGAAAGCTGAGGGTGGCCCTGGTGAGCCCCCAGCTCCCATGAGGAAAGCTGGGCTGGGAGCAACACAAGGGTCATGCAGATGACAGCTGTGGCTGCACGAAGCCTTAGCACTTGGTGGGAGCGGGACCTGTAAGGAGAAGCGAGGCGACGAGTTACAGCCCTGTCCCCTCCCTCTGTCCCTGCCACCACCCACAGCTCCCTTCTCACCTCGGGCACTTCTCAGAAGTTGAGACACCCTGGCATCCTCGTCACTGTTCATCGCTGCCATTTAAATGAGTTTAATAAAATTATTTTTCTAAACTGTTTTAGATGCCATATCTATAATCCATAAAATTTATTGTATCTTTATGTAGAATTATACTGGAGTTGAACATATAAATCAATTTATAAGGTCTAATGACATACAAACGCTTAAAAACTAAAGGCGATGTAGTAAATTCAAATTACCATTACAAATGTAAGCTTTGTAGTCAGTGTGTGACCCGCTAAGGATTATATTTAACTCCCCTGAGAGTGGTTTATCATAAAACTTTATACTTTTATTACAGTGAATTATTAACTCCTCCATGATGTGAGTCATTCCATGCTCTGACTATAGCTTTTTTAATGACACTATAATAGACATCTTGCTAATAGCAGTAGGATTGCTACCTCTGAGGTTAAAAAAAAGGGAGGAAAGAAGAAGGAAGAAAAGAAATGAAATGAAAGACAAATAAGTGGAAATACATTTCCCAACAGGATGAAAAATAAGGACCTGTAGGAAGATCCGTTTGTGACAGAACTATGCAGAGGTCATTACAGTCTTCTGACCACATGGAAAAACAATTACGAGGCTGGTATCTGAAGACTACCACATTTTTTTACCATTAGAACTAAAAATCTGGATGATTATGACCAGGAGGTATTTGTCCTTTATTCTTTTTTTATGCAGAAAAATATTTTTTCCTCCTGATGTTAGTTTAGCCAAATGACTTTTAAGGCATCTTCATACAATTGAAAGTCACTCCTTCCAAGGCATCTGCCACGAACATTTCCCAATTAACATTTTCACTATGCCATCAACCCCCAATTTAGCATCTGTATTTCCAGAGACTCCCTCAGATGCTTGGAGAGGTCCAAATGCCTGGGAGATAGTTTTAAGTTTGGTGAATGGACAACCCCAAGGCCCACAGCAAGTCCAGAGCTGAGCTCTTGTATCACAAAAATAAATCTGAGGGTGATATTTCACTTCACCGCATTTTCATGTGTTGTTTTTTTTGTTGTTGTTGTTGTTGTTTCAAATTTCAAAACAGGTCAAACCAACCAGTAAACACCACTAAACTACATGAGCATCTCTCTACAAAAAACAAGCTCTGCTGCAATTACTTTTCCAACAAGAAATGGTTGGTCTTAAGATGAAGGCAGCCCAATTCTTAACAGATCTTCACATTTTCCAAGTAAAAAAGATTTTTCCATGTTTGAAAATTATTTTAAAATGGCAGACACATTTTTCCATGAGACAATCCTACCAAAAGGTGACTAACTACCACCTGAAACGTGCCAAGTCCTGTGACCTTACATAAAAATGAACCTGTGGATATTTTAAAATGATCCTCATAGAAAGTAAAAACAGAAAATCCCCAGTTCTTGTTACCTTCAAACTTTTTAAGTAGTTGTTATTACTGAAAGATAGTCAAAGAAAACAAAGAGGACACCAGCTTCCTATTTCTTCACCATATTCCTCAATCCCTGGATAAAACCAGTTTGCTGTTAGCGTGGACCACAGAGCCACAAACAGCAGGAAAATAAAACCGGCAAAGGGGCTGAATATACCTGTACAGCCAAAAATGTTCGTAACAGAATAGCTGTGTTTAAAAAATGGTAATGCATGATAAGTTCTCTGGAAATTCAGAAGATTCAGGAGCTACGCAGACATCTCTGCGTGAGCATCTTCCATGTAATGTGTCTTGTTGAGGTCACTACTACTAAATAATGGCATTTGCTTCTCCTTTGGACAAAAGCAACAGTTACCAGTGTGGCTACTGGCCACACTCTCCTGAGCCATTAAAAGGACTTTGCACACACGTTTGCAGTAGTGCAAAACCACTCAGAGAGAATAACCTGCAGCAGATTAAGGTTTCTAGCTGCAAGGCCTTTTATACATTAAATTTATTTATTTATTTATTTATTTATTTCCTTCTATGGTAAAGTTGAAGGCAAGACAAGGGAAGCCTTTTGGAGTGTTCCTAAAACCTGCATGGATTACATGTGAGCAGGAGACCTGACTATTTAAGCAATTCTGTTTGAATGAACTCACATTGCAAACGTTTGCATTCTCGGGAAGAGATGATGTTTAGACATAAGCTAAGCTGCACTGCATAGCTGCAGATTCAGAAGAGATTTACCAAAACTGTGTGCTTTTAAATAGTAGCTTTCTCTTTAGCAGTTACTGCTCAGCGCCAAGTTTATGCAAGGACAGGCTGCACCCTCTGCGATGGTGGCACAGTCCTTCTTCCTGCATGGATTTTTCCCACCACCGAAAGAGAAATTTACTCAGGCCTGCTGATAATAATAATAATTAAAAAGTCTGCTCAGTGCCACTCTGCCAGCAGCTTCTGAGCCAGAACTGAAATAAAGGAAAGTAATTAGACACGTGAACTCAGTCCATGGATAAGCAAAAAGCCTGCTGTTGCAACACTGGAGAACGCTATCTCTGTGCACAGGTTTTATGGGGCAGTTTAGTGCTGTGCTCCTGTTTTTTGTGTCTCCGATCCTTCTTTGTCAGCTTTTATTTATTCAACTGTAAAGTCTCCGTTGACTCTAAGGTTTGTTTACAAGTGGTTCCCATCCCGGAAAGCAATTAAATATTAGATTTACAAAAGCAGCGTGAAGTTGCAAGGGTCACCTCCAGCAACGCCAGTGCAAACCCACGAGGCCACCGTGGGTGTCGCCGCTGCGCTCACCCTTTTGGTGGCGTGGCCAGGACACAGCGCCAAAACCTGCCCCATTTCCTGGAGACAGCCCTCCTGCCGGCAGGCCTTGTTTGTTCATCATAAAACCAGGCAATTAACCTGGTTCATCCCCCGTAAGTACACTGACCCTGAGTCCAGTCCTCAGCACCTCACCAGACAAAACTCTGTTTGCCTTCAAGGTAAAGGAGAAAAACACACACACACACGATTTTTTTTCTTTGGCTCTTCCTGAGCCAACTGATCCGTCCATAAAGTGATGCAACAAACTTCGTACAAACTAATGACCCACCTACACTCCACTGCATTTAGTCTTGAGGTTATAAAGAAATTTCTCCATAGCCTCTGTCTGAGCCTGCGATGGCTGGAAACTCAGGGGATGTCAGCTCTCCTCTTCCATCTACAGATTTACTTTGAACTGTAAACATATTCAGAGATCAGCACTCCTACTCGCTTCACAGGTGATTAAAGGAAGAATGAAGGGAACTGCAGCCTGTGGGTCCTGTGAAGGGTGGCACCGACGGCTGTCATATTTGCCCTTGGGTGGTGAAGCAGAGGGCTGGCTTGCAGCTGGGTTCAGTGGGTACCCTGGGGGAAATCGCCTCTCCACACAGCTACCCACCAATGTCACGTGCTTAGTGCTAGCTGAGATGAGACTGGGATTTCTATTGCATTACCCTCTATTGCAAAGGACATCGGGGGACTGTCTGGGAAGTTCGTGGTGCAAACAACAGAAACCAAAGCAAAGAGTTTGTTATACACGGTGGAAGAGGGAGGAAAGTATGAGTTTGCTCCAGACCTTGCTGCTTGTGCCATAGAGGGGTCAGTGGCACAAGCAAGGAGCAGCTGCCTTTTGAGGAGCCCTGCGGAAAAATACAATTTCTTCCAGGAAACCAGAGGAAATGGCGAGGCCGGGCAGGCCAGCGCCCTTGCAAGATGCTGTGTGCGCTCCTGCAAACCCAGGAGCTCAGATCTGACTCCTTCTCTTTCCTCATTCACAGCTATCATACTCTCCTGACATCCCTTGTGCAAAAAAACACTGAAAAGAAACTCCAGAGTCCCTGCCCTGACATACAGGTCGTGCCAATTTATAGAGTCAATCAAGACCGCAAGAATTTGGGAGTTCAGTGATAGCACTCCTTCTGACAACCCCATCTTGCCAGCACGCTTCTCTGTCAAAACAGTGGCACTACGCACTGCTGAACAAACTGCAGACTTCAGGCTTTAACAGACATGGGTACAGCAGCTTGATCAGGGTCCAGTGTTTCATAAGCTCCGTAACTCTGAACTCTGCCTTTGATGCATTTTAATTCTCAACTCTAATGCTGCTCCTCAGTAATTCCTGGTTTTCTTTTCTCTCTCTCTTTTTTTTTATTTTTTTTTGAACATCCAAATGTCCTTGTTTCTGAGGAGATGCAAGAAAGAAATTAAGAAGTACATCAAGTGATTTCACATTGAAATAAAAGAGGTACTGTACTTCAACAAGTTATAGGCACCTGCAAGCAGGAGTTTATAATGAAAATGCCTTTTCAACCATAACTTTAGCGTCTCGGTAGCAATGCTATAACACAATAAACTATTCTATTAAATCTAAAGAGTTAGATTTAATAAGACAGTGGCTATATATTAAATAAATGCCGAATTATTATTAAAAATCTTTTTACTGAGGTTTAACAACTCTAATACTTGCTGCTTTATTACACCTGAATAAAATGCATGTATGAGAATGTGTATTTAAGCTATTGCATAAAGCACACCCAAAGAAACCCTTACAAAAGGGCTATTAAATTTTGGAAGGAGCCCAGCCTTTGAAAGGTGCAGTTCACACCTTTGGGTTAACCAGAATGAGTCAGTGGAGTGGCTTAATCAGTAATTGCCACGTGTGCCCACTGACAGTGACTGCTGGGCAGCCCCGCTTTGCTCAGCAGCACCCAACGTGAGCTTTCAGCTCCCTTAGCACCTCTCTCTGCTCACTGGGATTTTCAAGGAACACGCAATTTTCACTGCTTAAAAATCACGTTCTTTTGGGCTGTGGTACAGAGAAAGGGGAGTTGGTGTACGACAGATATTCAAAAGGTAGGGGCTCCCCGGGAAGGAAGAAAGGGGACAAAAAGGTGCTTGTATAGGTAGAAATGCAGAAACGTTAGGAGCTCACCTGAAGCCATTAGCAAGCCGGTACCTTAGGTGACAAAAATTAGATGCTGCTACTACACAAAAAGCCTTGAGGTCATATGAGGCTGATTTATTTTTTTTTTCTTTTCTTTTAAGTTTGTAAATTCAAGTTTAATCAAGGTGTCCGAGAAAAGAGATTAACCTTAAACTCTATTTCTGGCCAACAAGAGATGGAGGAAATGTTGCAGGAGGCAAGCAAAAATGCATTGTTGACAAATGACTCCATTTATAGTCCAGATTTCGGACACCTTGTCCTTAGTCACCAGTGACATCTAATTTGTCCCTAAAAAAACTAGCCCTTACATCTTTGTTACTTTAGGCTTTAGGTTAAGACGTGTGGATGTCCCTCATAAATCTGATCTCCTACAGGGCCTGTCTCCTTCCAGTAGCTTTCCAGTTGAGGAAAAAAAAAAAAAAAAAAAAAAACACCACTACCCTTTCTTTTCCTTCCACTTTCAAAGACTTCATCAGGAATAAGGAAATTGTCCTAAATTTAGACATGTTAATCCCACAGCGTTTGTGTGAAATAGGTTAGCCACACTGAGAACAAAGGGGGGGGGGGAAGAGGAGAGGTTGTTGCAGAAAGCTATAAAAAGCAAATGAAGGAGAGAAAAAAAATATTTCTACTGTACTTCGCTGGCCAGAATCACTGTGGGTATATACCATACAGGGACATCCGTCAGCACTAATCAATACATGTGGTGTTAGTCATGGATGATAAATTTGAAAGGGATTATAACTGTAAACAGTGATCAATAGAGACTTGCTGGAGGAGACAGAGAGGAAAAAACAACCTTAAAATGTTACACGGTTAATAAAGTAAGGGGTCAGTCTTAAACAAAACTCCAGTGAGACCCACTTATTTCAGAGCTATTTCTGCAAGAAGGGGGAAGGAGGGGAAAAAAAGCCTTACCGATTTTCATAAAGCAATTGCTACTAAAAGGGCACATTATTAATTTACGGCGTATTTGCTGATCCCTCCGTTTCGAAGTCACATCCTCCATTAATGTTTGGTTGGAGATGTTTTGCTGGATATAAGCTGGCATCTCCCAGACCCCCAGAGAGAAGCTTGCTTTCCTCCTCGCTCTGCCCCCCCGATTCCCCCTCCTTTCCTTACAACCGACTTCACTATGGGCACATGAGTGATCAGAGCATTCACAACGGTGACATTCCCCTCCGCAAACAAATTCATCCAGGGCTTCAAGTAAAAAATGCAGAGAGCCTCTGCTGCTCACCCACAGATGAATGGAACTATCCGTCTTGTCACCAGGGGTCGTAGCAAGAGGTTACTGTGAGTATATACCTTGGCTTCTGTGCTGACGTTTGCAAGCAGCTCTCTTGCAAAAAATAAAATAAAATAAAATAAAAAATCCTGCCATATCAAGCACTTATCCAGTCCCTCTAGAACCCTTCTCAGATCATGTCTTTCCACACCTTTGGAGTCACAGCTCCAGGCTTGACATATATATTTTTTTTCTGCTGACCTTTTAGCGTCCTTTCTGCCACAGTGTGTAAACCATAAGCTGATATATGAAGGCAATTTTTAGTGGTGCCACTTGTATCTGAGTGATTGCACACGCTTTACGTTTCTGGCCTGCCACCCTTCCACCTTTTGAAGATCTCTCTATTTCTTTTAAAGGAACTGCAACAGAGGTGAAAGGAAGTTTAACTGCTTCAAGACTTTGATGGCCCAAGAGCACCTGTTTTGGGTTTTCGAGAAGATACGCTGCAGATTGTCTGACCAGTGCTTATGCTCAAACATTAAATCTTTCTTTTCTTGTCCATAGACCTGCGGGGGTTGAAGGAGGGGAGGGGAAGGGCTGTGTAAAGCATTTCCCAAAATTTAAGCTGGCAGAGATCAGTGATCACAGCAGGGCAGCTTTGCAAATATGTTGCTGGTAAGCGCCAAAGATCTGGAGCTGCAGCCGTGGGGACTGCGACTGACAGGGCACGGGCCTCGCTGAAGGCTTCATGCTGGAGCAGGGGACACTCCCTGTGAAGATTTGCAGCCCACGGCTTCGCAGAGCAATTTTTTCTTGTCTCGGTGCCGCTCCCCACCCTGCTCACACCGCTAGCAGTGAATCACAGCACAACACAAGAAGAAGACAGCACCAACCCTTCCTTACACATCCGGCAGCACACCAAAATGCTCAACTGCCACATGACCACACAGGGGACAGACACGCATGGGAGAATTATCATGTTGTAACGGTGCCTTCCTAACTCACTAGGGAAATAGAAGAGCAACAGAAATGGACTAGCAAGCCAAAGAGGGCCATCACAAAGCCAAGATGACCACGGCTACCTCTCCCCACCCATCAGATGCAAGACAGGCACTGTCATGCAAATGTGGAACCTCAAAACCACAGCGTCCTACAGCAGGCTCATCGGCTCTAGGAAAGGGAGAGATGCAAAGTCCTCATCACCAGCTACGGCTGCATCGGTGGAGGAGTCACCTGCAGTTTCTGAACTCACAAGATCCCAAATCAACAGGAAAAGTTCATGCTTATCCTTGCAGCTCCTGCACAAGAAATGCATACCTGCTGGTAGGTAGAACAAGGAGGGGATCTGCCAATGAGTATGACTGTAGAGAAAGTGCTTGGGGAGTCAGGAGAAATGAGGGACGCTTTGGGGAGAGGAGAAGAGGATGGTGCCATCAAAGGGATATTGAGAGCTAGGGAGGGGAACACAAAGGAAATGGAGTAGAGAAACTAGAAACTGAGTTAATTAGAGATGGAGGAGACTCCGCAGGGTTAAAATAAATTTAAAAAATAAAAAGTTGTTAAAAATTGTCATGAGGGAGCACTACCAATAGAGCAAACCTGGAGCCTCAACCAGAACACCCAGACATGCAGCATCTATAAAGCAGAGAGTATTTGGTACAGGATAAAGGTAGCGAGTTACTGCCAAAAATCTATTACTTTTTAGCAGCAGAAGCAGGGGACCACATGGCTGCCTCCAAGTTGGGGATGGGAGGTTTCCAACCAAGCGAGTCGCTGCGTAGTTGCCATGGGCACAATTTGTGCTCAAGCTGTGCACAGAGGCCAGGATTTGGCTTGGAGCCCCTGGGTTAAACATTACCTTTACAAGACAAAAGGGTGCCTTTTCTGGACAGGGGGATGAGGGGACAAAATTCTGAGGCACCGTGTGATGGGTCGCCGTGAGAGACACCCTCGGGTACACCCATGGCACCTCACGTATGTCACGTATGCTACAAGCAGCAAGGAGGGGAGACAAACCACCAGACAGAGAACAGGCAAAAAACTCTGACTGTCCTCCTTGGGTCTGATCCAAAGCATGCTTTCATCACACAGTCATTGATTTAAGAGTCGGACTGAGCCCCTTCTTCCAATGGGAGCTGAATTCCCAGCGACCCTTTTTTTTTGAATCCTGGCCTTGGCATAAAGGGAGCATAAATAATTTTAATTTCAAAGAGCGCTGCAATTGTCCTGTATTTTAATGCCGGGATGCTACGAGTAGCTTCTCCTGGGTTTCATGGGGCACCAGCACCCACCTTTCCCCCAAAGGCTTTCTGCCCCCTCCAGTGCGTCTCCTAACGCAGACTGGGTTAGCAAAGGGGAAAAGCCCTAGGGACAGGCAGGCAGAAAGCTGCTGCTTCTGTGCAAGGTTGTAGACTCGCACTAGTGGTCTAGTGACCCTGATGATATTGATGACAATTAGTAGACAGAGATTAAAATGGAAATGAGGGAAGGATTCGTCTGTCACTTTATCCATCAGCTGTAGCTTGCCCCAGGCAACAGACACACACTGGGCTTTTTGTTTTGTTGTTATTCCCTTGTTCAGCTCAGTTGGTTTCAGTGGTTCACTTAGTTGTTACTAAATTTTTCTTAAAATTACTATAAAGGGTTGTGGTGTGTTTTTTTGTTTTTGTTTTTGTGTTTGTTTTTTTTGTCAAATCTCCACCACTGACAACTCACAGCACTGAGCGTGCAAACCATCCCTGGATGCTTCTGCTCTCGCTGCCTCCCTGGCGCTGGGGGTGTTGAAGGGCTCTTCTTTCTTCTTCCTATTTCAGTAGCTTCTGTTTCTTTTGTTATTTTAATACCTAGGAAAGCAATCGGATTGCTAAGGCCAGAGCCTGAAGGTCTCCATTTAACTACAGACCAAGTGCAGCAAAGGCGGTGGCAGCAGAAGTTAGTCTATGGCTGGGCCATGCAGTCTGGATGTGAGGAGACAGGGAGCAGGAGCCAAGACCCCGTGTCCCCTCAGTAAAACCTGTCCCATCTCCCCTTCTTCTCACTCCCTGCTCATCTGACAAGAATGTAAATTGCCATTTTCTGTATGACCCTCTGAATTTTTCCTCAAATTCATTTCTACATCTGATGGTAGCTTACCTCTTGTGGGCCACAGGGATGTTTTGTTTAATCCTAAAATGACACAGCTTTGGGGAGAAGTGAATTCTTGTGAAGCTGTTACCAAATTCTGGTTCACAACCACTAAACCACTTCGGTTCAGTATTCTACCCAAAAGGCTAGGGAAAAAAAAAAAAAAAAAAAAACAACTCCATTTGGGCTTGGTGCAGCATTCCAATGTGCTCCGGAAGCCGGTACATCTTCACGGCACCAACACTTCCCTCCCACTTTCTGGTCCTCTCTGCTTGTGGCTCCCATCCCAGGACGCACCTTTGCTACTTTTATCACCACCACCTCACTCCGACGTAGTGTAGAGCCCATCCACTATAAATAACAAGCAATTACGCAGACAGCCACCCTCCCCCTGCAAAAGGAGCAGATTCGGTATTCATGAAGTATTGGCGAGCAGGCTCACATCTGCCACAGTCTTTTCATGGCTTCTGCTGTCACCAGCTCTGCTGATTTGCTCCCAGGGAGAACCTGGGTGCAGGCACAGCAGGAGCAGAGCTCGGTTTGCCCTCACCACTGGTGCTGCCCACACCGCGCATCCCGAGGGGCAGAGGCAAACAGACAGACAAGGTGCCTCTGCTGCCAGCGGGGCACGGGCAGAGAGAGGGCTCCTTCCACATAGCACTATCGGCGGCGATGAAGGGCTCACTCTAAAACCACCTGGCTTTGGCCCCAATTCTGCAAGGAGATGGACACACAATGCAGCAGGCTTTCTGATGCACCATGAGGGAAGTAGGAATGATTTCTGCCTCCATCCCCACATTTCCCAGTTGGGACTAAACCTGAACAACCTGATTTATTACACCTGCTTTTCACGTGGTTAGCTGCAAATGTTTCTCAGGTTTCTACTGCTGTTGATGGACTACTGACTAATCAAAAAGTCAGGAGTGCAAATTTGCAGCACTGGCTGCTAGCCAGTTTGCCCATAAAAGGTTTCCAAATGGTCACTGAGCCCTTAACCCTGATGAAAACAGCAACAAAGACTCTGCCCCAAGCTCCTGCTCCTGTCTCCCTCTCGCTTTGTTGCATGCAAACGTTGTTGTTTTGTTTCATTCTGTTAAAAAAAATCAAAACACAATTCCAGAACAGGCAGTGGAGAACCCTTTCTACTCATTAAAAGCTACACGTGGGTGTGAATTATTTTACATCCTCCTCAGAAATTACCAGACCACCTCAGAAAATGATTAGTTTTCACATAAGGCGCCAGATCCTCTGGTCCATTTAGGCTGCTTTATGCCACTTTGATGGCTCGGCTCAGCCCTAAATAAAACAGGCTTAATTATCCTTAGGATTTCTCCTGCCTTGGGAAATCTCCAGGTAATGTGGAAATGCCACAGGGACTCCTCCACCACCACGGCTATTAGTGACAAAGCGCAGTGGCGGGGATATCCCCACGCCCCATTGATTTCCTGCTGCTGTGGCTGTGGGCATCTGGCACAGACGAGGGCCACCCTCGGGCTAATGCCACTTATGCCAAGGAAAGGCCTGGAAATGGGATGGCCTCAGGACTGCTGCATGAAAATAACCTCGCAAGTCCAAGCCTAAATCAAACACGGAATACGCACGGTTTGGTTGGAGCGGCCTACCCCACAACTCCCTGGCTAATGGGAGGAAAGGGGCTCATCGGCTGGGAAACTCCTCCCCTAGTTTTCCAAAGCCCTCACTCTTGCAGGAATGGGAGGGACGCAGAGATGTACGCAGCCTCTAAAAACTCATCTCTTCTCAGAAAACCAGCCTTGCCTGCCACAGCTGCCCCACACAGCCCTGTTCCAAAAGCATGCCAAGACCAGGGTGCTGCTCTTCCACGGAGGTTAATGGGAGGACTCCCCCGGCCCAGTGAGCTACTGGAGCAGGTAGGAGCCCTTCAGAGAGAGTGGTGAACACTAGGGACTGGCAGGGCAAATTTCAGCTGGTCCAAAAGCAGGCACCTAAAGGAGACGAGGGGAAACACCAACCAGAAGTGGGTGGGTAGCTGACAGGTTTACGTTGTAGGCACCCACATCTCTTCATGTGCTACTTCCTCATGGGTGTTTGGGACAGGACTTGTGCATGTGAAGGTCTGTCAGCTGCATACGTAGCAAAGACACAGAGAGCGTGGTGGCACTGAACACGGTGCACAGGATGGGGCCACGATCCCCTCAGCAGAAACCTGCAGCTTCTCCCCAGCACATACCCCAGGCAGTTCACCTCTGTCGGGAAGCCAAAGCAGGGTTATTTGGGAGCTCACATTTCAGTTGTCTTTCTCTGCCTGTCTTCCTGAATCTGCAAACACCACTGCCTTAGAGCAGATCTGTGTCACATTCAGAAAGCCAGCATTTCTGCATCGTGCTTACAGGAAAGCTGAGATTTTGACAAAACTGATGGGCAAGCTCCCCTCACACTAGAGAAAGTTTCTTATGCACCACGGGCGAGTGGGCGAGGGAATTTGTTGAGACCTGTCGTAGCACCAACAAGAACTAAAAAATCTTGCAGCAGCTACTGCCATCTGAGCCTGTCAAATTCCACTGCAAACAATATGTCACTCTGCTGGGGAGGCGGCGAACAATCTGAGGGTGAGAAAAAGGGACGGCTGAAGTATCCAAAAAACTCACTCCAAAGGCTTGAAAAAAGAAGAGAACCCATCCGTGCACACGCACACACACACACACACACTGAGTGCCTCTGGCCAACAGGCGTTAGCTTGGAAACTAAAGCTGCAGAGTTTCATCAGCTAGCTTTTAAAGTATTATCAAGCCCCCTTAGTTTCATTTGAGTAGGATAATGTCAATATTGGCAACTCTTTCTTAAATTCATGACCACAGAGCACAAATGCTGACAGAGTAGGCAGGCTGCATGGCTCCTACCTTTCTGCCAGTGTTCAGGATAACAGGCTTCAAAAGGACCAAACCTGATGGCAGTCTTTTTCTGTCCAGACACTGGTTAACTGGGCTCTGAATTGTACACAGGCAGAGATAACGTTATTTCCTTTGCACTGGTGAATGTCTCTCCGGGGGATTTGGAGTATCTCAAGGCAGCCAAGAAGAGCAAGAAGGAATGGGAATGTCAGGGGCATTTTCCTCTTCTTTCAGACCCCCACACTCCCAGAACCACGCATGTTGTCTTCCAGGCTCCTTTGATGCCCCGTCACACATTGTATTCTTGACAACCTAAAGCCCATGAGCAATAAAGCTGCTCCTGTGGAGGTGTGCAGAACGATGCTGGGGTTGTGCAGGAGAGCAGGGAAGTCCCCTTGCACTGGCCTCTCACGGAGGGATTATTAGCCAATGTGACTTCCAAAGGGTCTTCCACTCTTCCCAGGCTGAGTGCTAATGGTTTTCCATTATCCGAGTTATAATATCCCAGTGCTTTTCACTACATCATACTCCTGCAAAAGCTATCATGGCAAAGGATATGTTTTGGAACATACTCCCAAACAACACAAAGCTGACAGCTCCCATCTGCATTAGGATTTGGCCTTTCCAGCAAAGGAGAATCCACAGGTAATCAAAAACACCTTTTGACTATTTAAGAGCTATATGAAACTATATATATATGACTCTATATAAGACTGGGGAGGGGGTGATATCCTTCCCAGGATATCTGTTAACCTTTTCTCTAGGAAGGAAGAGGCAAGCAACACAATCATACAACAGTGGTGCCAAAGTGAGTGAGAAATATCCTGGAAAACCCACATTGAATTAAAACCTGAAAGCCTAAGAAGAAAACAGAAAATTAGAAACCTGTGGCCATTGAAAAGCAGAAGAGAAACAAAACAGATCAACAACTCACAGAGCAAAACAGCATACAAATTGGAGCAATCAATATGAATAACAAGAAAACCAAAGCTACGGATCAGAACCTAAAGCACACTTGCTAAGTCTAAAATAACCACATTTCTTTCTGAATGCAGGGCCAAAGCTGCTTCTTGAGGACAAATCATTGATGCTAATTACCTGTACAGGTTTAGAAAGCAAAAGCAGAACCTCAAGCTCTTTCTTTTAAGGGAGAAGGAGAGAAGAAAAAAAAAAAAAACATCTTTTCTCTGGTGTGCTAAAGAGAGGGTCCCCCCAACCCTGCCCAGCAATTGTCTCATAACCCCAAATAGAGCCAAAACACTTCCCAGCTCCCCAGTGAAATAAACAAGTTGCAGTACTGACTTATCAAAATTAACTAATGTAAAAATTACACAATGGAAAATACTAAGAACCCTCATAAAAACACTCAGCTAACAAAACAAACATTTGCCATGAACATTTTATGCCTGAGCAGACGAGGTCTTCCTTGCCCATAACAAGATTCCCAGTTTCTCAGACTAGCACAAAACCTTCTTTGTCACCTATATTTTAGTCGTGGGAGCTCCTCTCCTCCCTTGTCAGGCACCATCTCACAGCCCCGTGGAGTCTTGTTAACTTTCTACCTTTTGTGTTTATCGCTGCTTAAAGATTACTAAAACTGCACACAAGAACGAATTGAAGGGAAACTTGTCAAGGCCGATTGGGCTAAAGTTGGACCTATCAACGGTGCTTTGCTTTAGGAACAAACACAAGCAATAGCCTCTTGCCCCTTTTCTCTGACTGCAAAGAAAGGGGAATCTCTGAAAATGATCTAAACCCTGTTTCCCCAAGAACAACTGCACTGTACCTTCAATTTAATAACCCCCAAAAGATTATATTTTTCCTTATTTCATATAAATCTCATTTGTCCATATATTTTAGGTTTCCACAAGTTGATTTAGGAATGGCTTAAAAGAAATCCTCTGCCATTTCAGAGGGATGGATATTCTCATTCTGAAATACACTCTCAGCAGCAGAACGGGCCCAAACGCATGCATTACTTTGAAAGAGAAAGGCACACATGTTCCTGGCCAGGAGAGGTGTGTACCTGGCTTCACAGCATCCAGGTGCAGCACCCCGAGAATAAAACAGAATGCATGCCCCCCGCTGCAGCAGGAACTCCCTTTTATTGGTCACCCCTCGTCCTGCTGAACCTAACCCTGGAGGTTTTGCCTGCAGGCATCGCTGAGGCAAAAATGAACAAAAAAATACAGGTAGGGACCGGGAAAAAAAAAAAAAAAAAAAAAAAAAAAAAAAAAAAAAGGATGAAAAGGAAAGTAAGGAAAGTAAACAAACAAACAAAAAGTAAGAAGTGAAACAAAAACACAGAAAAAAGTGTAGGATACCTGGAGGCTGGCCACGTCTCCCCAGGGCCAGCTGTGCTCAGGAGGCCACTGCGTGCCTGACTACCCAAGCTGAAGGCCAGCAATTTTCCCGTCACCTTGCCAAGATCTTCCGTAGTGTTTGTCTGATCCACACCATCTCACAGCTTATAACGAGCCTGTTCCAAAAGGCAGAGCTCAGCACTCGAACAACGCAAGCCTGAGCTCTTCGTTGGTGGATGGGGCCACTACAGTCCTTCAGGCAACACCAGGGCCGTATTTGACCACTGGCACGCACACAAACAGCCAATTTTCGGGGAGTTAGCAGGTTTAATGATCCCATTGAAGAAAGCACAATTAGAGCTAACTTGCCCCTTTGTAATGCACTTATTACCGGTATCACCCCTGAATGGCTCATCGCCGGTCTCATCCCTACCACGGCTGTTGTAGCTGGCGACGGGTCCCTTTAGCACCTGAACAGAGCTCTTAAAAATCTTGGTGAGTCACATGCCTGATCCTGCTGATTATTTCGTCTCTGGTTTGGCCACAGGACAGGGTTTTGGGACCCTCAGATGTGCCCACTAAGACATGTCCATTTGTTAGTTTCTTCTGGGATGGTCTCCTGGCTCAAATCCCTGGATCTTTTTAATCAGTCTGATGTGATTTACCCATCTCTGTAGGGGACAGGTTGGCAAAAAGCAGCTCCCCTTAATCTGTCAGTCAGTTGCCAGGCAAACTCCTGAGCAGGCAAAAAGAAACAGCAAACAGTAATTTCAGAGCGAGTTTGGAGAAGGCATCTGAGAAATGTCCATTTTCAGAGGACATCAAGGTGATTCTGGCTGGCAGTGCAAGCATGGCTCTGAGCTGCAGTGGGTCAGCTCTAGATTCTCATCTTCGAAGAAGATTTCTTATGAATGATGTGCAAGCTGTGATGAAGCTAACAAACAAAATTGTGGTTTGGAAGTGCAATCACGGATACACCGAAGAATGAAGTATAGGGGTTTTGAACATCTTCCTCAGGAAGCAGAGCTTCTCCCTGTAGCAAAGAAGGAAAATAGCCACACAGGGACTAGACAGGGCAAGAAACTGGGAAAATACTTAATCATTGATCTTCAACTTTGTGTGAAGGACTAAGGGAAGAGTGTACGGGCAGACACATATCCTTGTAGGGAAGCTGCAGAAAATACAACTCCAAGAGGTAGTCAGTAAAATTGATCAGGAGAGAGTGTATATATATTATCTTATGATGCTCCTCCTGTCCTATGAATAGAAAAAGTCAGAAAATTCTACATATGTAATCACTGCCTAGGTAGATGGTGTGAGGGTTTTGGTTGTAGTTCAAAATCACGTTGGTGAGAACAAAATTACAAAAGCATCCACATACACAAAGGGATGAAATGATTTAATTGCCTGTACACTTCTGCTAGAAGTCGGATAATAAACGAGAGGAATTAGAATTGCTGATTTATGAGCATAAATTTGACTTGGTTGATATTACTGGGAAAACTCACATGAGCAGAATGTAAAAATAAATGGTTACAGCCCGTCTCAGAGATGAAGTGGACAAAAAAGAAAGGGTGTGGTACACTGTCCGAAACCCTCAGCATCTTTGCAAGTCTGTGCAAATCAGAACTAAAAGATTCCAACCACACACAGATCTACGCTTTTACAAATAAACTAAAAGGTGGGGAGCTATTTGGAGCCTGCTACACTTCACCAAATCACTGTTAAAAAAAAAAAAAAATAAAAAATAAAAAAAAAAAATAGGATGACCAGCTTCTTTAAAGACTTATTTATCATGTGTTGGTGTAAAAAAAAAAAAAAAAAAAAAAAAAAAAAAAAAAGCTGTGTTAACATATGGGACTTCAATCTGAATGGCATATGCTGGTGTTCTCAGGCTACCAGTCTAAAAAGTCCTCAGAATTTCAGAAATTACAGGCAGCCAATTTCCTAACTCAAACCAGCTTGGGGTAGACTGCCTAATGACAGATACAGAGGAACTGATCCCAGATGTAAAAATTAATGGTTTCTTGAATGCCAGTGATCATGACTTGATTATATTTGTTGTCAACATATAGAATCAAGTCCAAAGTAATGTGTGTGTTTATGTGAGTTCCAGTATGCACATTCACAAATATAACTGCTGTTTAAAAAATTCATTTTCATGGTAATCAGAAAAGTCTTAAGAATACATTCCTAGATTTCAAAGGCCACAATTCTGCAACCAGAAAAGAAACTGACAGTATTTAAAAATTACTATCAGTGGAAAAGTAGAAATAGAAGGAAAACAAATTTATTTCAACACAAAGAACAAATGATATAAAAGAAAACTGATAATAACAATTATAAACCAAGAGCTGATAATTGTAGAAAATTGACGAAGAGAGTCAGAAAGGAAAAGAAAAAAAAAAAAAAAAAAAGATAAACCAATGAGGAAAGGTTATCTGAGGCTTTAAAAGAGTATTGAAAACAAAAATGTTGTCATCTGTTGCTGGATAAAAATAGTAGAAATGCAATAATAATGAGGAAAACATGTAAGGATTCAATGAATACCTGTCTCCATATTTGGGAAATAGATTTTCTGTGCATATTCTCTAAAAATAATGAAACACACTCAGCAATGAGTCAAGTGAGTTTTAAAACAACAGCTAAAAAGAGAGAGATTTTTAAGTCAGTTGGAAAATGCATATCAAGAGTTTTCGAAGAGCAGGCAGGGAAGCTCTCCACCCCATGGGGACTTGATGGGACCTATACTACTGGGGAAGAAGCTACAGAGGACCAAAGCAAAGCAACATTTCTCCAAAATGTAAAACAAGCAGATGGGGTCCTCCAGGTATTCCAGACTGTCAGTCTGATTTGGGGTACAGTAGTGGGACAGTTAATCCAAGAATTATGCATTACAATACAAAAGGAGCAAATACAAATGGCTTCCAGCCATGCAGATTTACAGGAAATAGATTTCACTAGTTGTTTTTTGTTTGTTTTGTTTTGTTTTTAAACAGAGATCACAGAACTGGTTGATAAGGGTGATGATGGTATGCTGCACTTAAATTTTTGTAAGGCATGTGATTAGCTTCTACATATCGACTTAGTAGGTAGAATGATACAAACTAAACAAGGTATTAATTAAAACAGATTAAAGCTGGCACCTTAGGTTTAAAAATGTAACTGTGAATAGAAGTCTGGAAATTGAATAGGAATAGTTTTAACTGGGCCAGTAATATCAGTCCTTAGTCCCATTCAATTTAACATTTTAAATCAATGATAGGAACAACAACAAAAAAAAAGAATAAAATCATTATTAATAAAATCTGCAGGTGATGGGGAGACTGCAGGAGAGCTACATCAAAGAGCACACAAAGCACACTGAACCATTTGGCAAAACGTAAAAGAAACAATATGCACTTTGACAAAATGCCATCATCTAGCCAGCAACAAAGACCACCCCTCCCCTGGGCAATGCCAAAAGGACGGTTATTATCAACTGCTCATAAAACCTCAGTGCAGCCTGGTAGCTGCAAAGCCTGGTGCAGACCTTGGATGCACAGAGAGGAGTTTCAAGAAGGAGAAAGTGAGGTTATCCTACCTGTGCCTTTGGCAAAGGTGCAACAGCTGTGGGAATATGCAAGACATCCCTGGGGGCATAAATTCAAGCAGGAAATTGGTTAATTGTGCAGTATTCAGAGAAGAGGAACAAGAATGGTGAAAGCATTAGGAAACATGCCTTATCCCGAACAAGTCACAGACCTCTGTCCCTACAGTGTATCAAAGCAAAGGTGAAGGAGCATCATGTTCAGTTTGTGGTGCTGCAGACCACAACAATAAATACCGTGGGGCACTTCCATCTGGGAGACAAAGTTGTCAGGACACCCAGTTCTGGGGCTGAAGCCAGAAAAAGTGCAAATTTAAAAGAGTTAACTTATCATTGCAGCTATTTATCAATGGAATTGTAGTGCATTTTCCAGCAGAGGAAGATCTCAAAAACTGCAACTGTTTTTTAACTTCTAAAAGTACAAGGTACTTGAAATGGCACAAATGCACTCAAATGCTTCACAGCCTTTGGGGTGGGAGAAAGGTTGGAAGTAAGAAAAGACTTCTGACATGTCTCTATGTGTTTCCACAGTCAATGATTCATGTCTCCTAACTTTTTTTTTCTGGAGCCTTCCCCATGTTTCACACGCAAGATTTGCCAGAATATTTAACTCTTCCCTCTCTATTTTACTTACCACCTTCTTCTCACCTAAAAGCCACAAAACATATTTATTTGGTTGCTTCCATGTAGATTACCATTTATTTCACATGCCTGCAGCACTAATTTTCAGACACAGATTTCACTTATTTCTGTTCTTCAGAATAAATGGTGAGAAATGGCTAATTTGCTACATCACAACATTTTAGGAGGTGAAGATGACTGAAAAAAACCACCAGCTGTCTGGAAAGTTGGGATATAAACCCAGTCCTCTAATTATTAAGGGGCATGTTTAAACACATGGGGAGGGAGTACCTTAGTGCTTAAATCTGAGTACATGCATAGATTTTAGCAAGACAAGGTACCAAGATTAGGTGTGTTTTGTTTTTAACCACTCCTAATTACAACAATCCACTGTTTCTCAAATCAATACCCAAAACAAACAAACAAACAAACAAAATAATAACTACTTTGCGTATATGTAATTAAAGAGCCTTTTTCAGCTATCTTCCACAAAACAGAAAATAATTCATTTTCCCCATTTCCCCATGTTCCACTGATATTTTGTGCCAGACTGAAACTGTCAGAATTTGTCCATTACCCACTGTAGATGCCACCAGTTTCCAAGTTAGGCATTACATGGGCCAACCAGTGGTATGAGGCCCACTGCATTCAGCCCCAAAGTGATGAACCAATTTGCGTTTTGCGGAAGTGATTTCATATATTGCCTTCTGGTACCAAGTGGGACCCCAGGCAAGGAAACGTACTTACAGGGAATTCTGCATGACACCGGAACCGGGACAGTCAAGAAGAGCTTCCTCTGCGGGGAAGGAAAACCAGCAGCACAAAAGTGTCACTTGAAGCTTGAGCAAGTTTCTACCAGCAGGACTTGATGGGATACTGCCACGCAGATGCTAACAGCCATAAATCAGTATACCTCCAAATGAATCTCTGAATACACTTGCTTTTTAAGGATAGGGTGTCCCTGTGACAGCAGCCATCTACTGCTCCCCTACCCTAATAACTGTATAATGAAAATAAATCTGAGGAAGTACTAAGGATGCCCTTTTTCCCTGCATTGTTACACTGAGCTGGAGTAATGCCAGGCTTTTTGTTGTTGTTGTTCTAAAAAGGTTTTGCTCTGCAACCAATTTTGTTTCGTTAAAACAAACAGAGAGGCACTTGCTATTGATCTCCCTATTAAATAGTTCTGGTAAACATTTTGACTAGCTCTGCAAACTTAATGCAGATGTTAGTCTGCACAGATCACTACCAACAGCTGATATGGGGAGTTAATGCATGTCCACAGCGGGGAAAGACAGCAGTACAGAGCTCAAAAGAGGGGGAGCAGCAAAAATAAACAGCTTTCTGGCAGGTAAGCACTGGCCTGTGCAAATATAATACCTATGCTCTAAAGCATGTGTGTGTGTGTGTGTATTTGCACGCCTTCTTATGGGGAAATTTCCACTTTTACCTGTAGCTGCTGCATGGAGATGCATTAAGCAGAAGAAAGCCCCCAGCATGCGCTCGCCCACGACTAGCCTGATGAAAGGAGCTCTGTACCGGGGACTAAATGCAGTGGGGCTCCGTTCCACAGAAATTCCATTTCTGAAGGTGCCAGAAGCAGAGAATCTATAGGATTCTACACTTCGGCAACAAAAGAGGCCAAATTGCATTCATGAGATAAAATTGATTTTTAAAAGTCTCCTCCTGCTTGCTCCCGAAGGTCTTGCACACCCGGTCTCAGCACCACACTGGACAGGCCACCACAGCAAGCGAACCTGCCCCTCTTGTCACCCTAATGTCCCCTCAGCCAAGGTGACATTATGAGAGCTAAAACTGTGGCGAGAATGGTGGCAACAACAAAAGCTGAATTTGTAAATCCCCAGTGGGGTGCAAGGTCGGGACCCGGCCGGTTCACACCACCGGCTCAGGGCTCCAAGGTTACGAAGTTTGTCTGGCACTGCAAAACGCTTCTGGGAGTTTTACGAAGTTTACAACACAGTTTTGTGTTTTTGTTCTTAAGCTTACCTTCTTCAGAAGGTGTTAGCTGAGGAAGAAGCTTCCTTGTCCCACCAGCACCTCTCCGGAGCAGGGCAGCAGCATGGCACCTGAGCTGAGGCGAGCAGCCCGAGGGATCCTAAAAGCCGCTTTTTTGTTGTTTTTTTCCCTTCTAAAAGTCGCCTTTCCCTGGCCCTGTATCACTCCGAAAATAACTGGGACAAACAAACTCCTGCCCGTCAGGATTTTGCTGCTTCATGGCTGTGTGGGGTGCAGGGGTCCAGGCATCGGCCGCGGGGCTCTGTGAGGAGAGCCCCCGGCCAGTTCTGGAAGGTTCCAGCGGCCCCCTCACAGGAGCCAAGCGGCGCCTGGCAGCACCATTTTGAGTGCCAGCACATCAGAGGCCAGGGTCAGCAA
This sequence comes from Aythya marila, assembly GCF_965140915.1. Lineage (NCBI taxonomy): Eukaryota > Metazoa > Chordata > Aves > Anseriformes > Anatidae > Aythya > Aythya marila. The sequence goes on along the minus strand of NC_139044.1, from coordinate 5,493,129 downwards.
GCTAAGGCAGCGTGCCAAGGACAGGTGAATGGATTTTGAGAGATCTTCTGCAGCAGGAGACTGGAAATAACAGCCAGAACACTGTTCTCTGTGGGAGCCCGCGGGCATGCTGCCTGTCCCCACTGAGCTCAGTCTCACAGAGGCAGGATGAGACCATCGGCTGCCCGCGGTCCTCCTGCCTCTGAGGGCAGTCAGCACCTCCAGGGCCCAGATATTACCTGCTGGTACCTTTGGAGCAGAGTTTGGGAAAGGAAAATACAGCCTGCCGTGCCTTTTGGGGAAGGGTGCCGAGCCCTAGCCCAAAGCACCTGCCCCAGGTTTCTGTGAGCTGATCAGACGCACACACACACACACACACACGCCAAGAAATCTGAACGGAGAATAATAAATAGAAAACGATGAAAAGTAAACACTTGAAAATAACCGTCCAGGTGCATGTTCTTGCTAACATTCATAAAACTTTCCAGATATACAAATATTTGTGCAAATGGCCAAAGATTGTGTCAAATAGCAAAGCCGGTTAAAATAGGCTTGCAAAGAACTGAAGAGCAAAGTCCTACTCATTCTTGAATATATTTATGCATTTGTTTATCGCTTTTCAGCCAGCTTTAGACCCTACCCTGCAGGGGAGAGCCTATATACGTTGTGCCCATGGGCCTCATAATGCTTCCAGTGGGGATGGAAGAACTTCAAAAAAGTTTGGCATTCAGATCCAGTTTCTCTGCTTATCTGCTGCAAATCCAAACTCTCCCAACATATCAAAAATGTTGAACCGGGCAGGAAACCACATGAGAACAGGTTTTCCTACAGGATTTCTGGCATTTCTACATTAGATTCCAGATGGAAACACCCATGAGAACAGCTTCTATCCTGGTATTTTTGGCACATTCAGTTCCAATCCTATCCGGAAACCTGAATTGGGAAGGCAAAGAAAAAAAAAAAAAAAAAAAAAAGCACCAACCTTTTGCCCCAGTATTTCAGAACCTGAAGAGAGGTTTCTCATTTGAGCTGCTTTTAATATTGGGAAGCAGGAGACAATGTTCTCAGGTTTGTCTTCAGTGGTTCATACGCACGGATGCTGCCCCAGAAGGAGGTTTGGGCTCCACCCATCTCTCCACTTCCCTCCCTTCTATGCTCAAAGGAGTATGACAGATAACAAAAATAAATAAATAAATAAAGGTATTCATCGAATGCCTTTGAAATGAAGGATTTTAAAGGGGTTATCCATGGCTACAACTGGAGCAAAGCTTTCTGCCTGTCAAGAGTAGATTTCTCTAAAAGGTGACCGAATGCAGCACATTTCCTGCAGTCCATTTTTGTTCATGTGTAGTTTTGCGGCTCTCTCTAGGTTGGCAGCTGCTTCCAAAGAGAATAACTTCAGCAATAACAACTTTAAGCAGAGCCTTTCAAAAACGATATTCAGCCCCACTCAGCAATTTTTGTTTTCAAGGGGTTATTTAATATCTGCCTTTTCTTTATCTCTTTATTTTCATTGAAAGCATATGTATTTTGTTCACTGTCTGAGTCTTTCTTTCTGGCCTCCCAGCTTTGCCCCTTGCTTTTTGCACACTGGAAGAAAACAGGAACTACATTAGAGACTATGACATCAATTGGTTCGTTAGCAGCCAATATCCTAACCCTTCTGTGCTTTAAGATAAACATTACATAAATCTACAGCAAAAGAAATCAAGAAAAAAAAACATGCTGCTTTGACTCAAATAGCCCATTTCAAGCTTCACCAGAGGTCTCAAAAAAAATCCAAAATGATCCAAAATCTCTGTTCTTAAAACCCCACGGATACATCCTCACATCTGCTAACTTCTGCCACATTTGCACTTTACTCCACGAGTAATGCTATTACAGAAGGTAGGACTCTTCAATAATGAATAAGGAAAGTGCACCAGGCCCTCCCTTTCTGGTCCCCAGTCACTGACTGGTGTAAGCTGCAAATGGCAGCCTTGACACTCTCTTGAAGTCCAGAGGATTTTCTTGTGTTTATGTTTTTAAACTTTTTTTTTTTTTCTTGAAGAAACGCTGCCGCATCTACTCACATGTACATCAGTTCCCTCTACTGGCAGCATTAATTAAGTTATTCTTTTAATTCACCAGGTAGATCTTGGTTTTGGAAGAGAAGCTGTGCTCTGCTTGGTGGGAATTTGTGGGGCCATACCTACAGGATGTTATGATCTTGTACATTGTAGCAGAAACATTAGTGCACTAGATCTTTCTAATATAAGTTCTCTCTAGTTTTCTAAAACTCACTTTACCTGCTGTGGTCCAGGACAGATACTTAATATTATCTTAATATATTTTTTGTCCTTAACTCTGACAGTGATTGGAAACTGAAGCAGCTCAGGCAAACGCATTGCATTAACCCTTGAGCTCTCTGCTTTGAGGCTGTGGCAAGCACAAAGCCTCTCCTCAACCAGAGCATCTCCTCCTGAGGGGCAGGATGGGCCCCTGGGCTCCTTCTTTTCTTTCGTGTACGCAGACTCCACTCTGAAGCGATGCTGTTTCAAAACATACTTAAAATCGTTTCAATATTCTCCTACCTTTTCCTTCTTTTTTTTTTTTTCTTCTCTAGATAAAATAGATTGATTTTGTCCTGCCACAGGTAATGTTTTCTTCCTCCTGCAAAACCATGCCAGAGGAGGAAGTCATTCACTATATTTGGGTGCTTGAGGAAAACATGGAATGAAAGACAACCACTCGCCATTTAAAATAGAAAACACAACAGAAACAACTGCCTCAAAGAGAACAAGATAGAAGTTTTCCACTTTGGATCTGAGCCATCAGTGTTTAGCAAAAACAGCAAGAAAAGTCTTTCCATTTTCTAAAGCAAATGGCAAATAGTACTATTTCATAGTTCTCTGCAGTTTCTCCAGTAGTTTCAGTAGCATTATCTGACATTTAAAACCATTACTTAAAATCTCCACTTTGGACCAAGCCAAACAAACCTGCACAGGTACAGTCATCAACAAAACCATTCTTGGAAATGGAACTTTTGTAGTATGAGGAGAAGTGGAAAAACAACGTGAAAATTGGTAGGAAAAATAAGAACAGCACATATAAACGAGTTTGCATGTGCAAATGTAGGTGCATAAAATCAAAAACACATTCAGAACCTCAGTTTAAATGTGCCTTTCATGTCTAAGTGGCACAGATAAGATGACCTCAATGCACGTGGTTTCTTTTTTTTTTTTTCCAAAAAGTGTCATTATCAGGGATTTTCTTTTCTTTCCCTTTTTTTTTTCTTTTTTTTTTTTTCCCTTTTTTTTTTTTTTTCTTTTTTAATCTAGGTCATATTTCTGAAAGAGATTGTACAAAAATGTTGTATTTGACCCTGGTGTTCTAATTAAACGTATTACAGGACCTGCAGACATATTTATGAGAGAAAAAACATTCTTGCTCACGCTGCTGCATGAGTTCCTGTTTGAGGAATAAAATTGTTTATTTCTGTTTCTTCCGGGAGTTTTACAGACTGATCAAGTGTCAAGACATGGTAGTTGACTCAAAGGTAACATAGATATTGCCTCATAATATCTTTAGGACCTGAATCAAATCTTGAGATACTTTGAAACTATGGGAGAATAATGAAAATGCATTTTTTTCTTTGTATTGTCTTTTCTAATGGGGAGCTTTACATTTCCTTTCTAGCAACTGTGATGTACATTGTACTATCAAGGCATTTTTAGGGACCATTTACCTGAATACAATTTGTGTAAGGTGTCTGAGAGCCAACCTGGATTTATGCTTCCTGGTCCTTGTAATAAGTGAATAGATTCCCCCCTCCTCCCTTTTTTTTTTTCCCATCAAAATAAATGTCAGAAAGTTCTTTGATTGTTCAGTAGGGGAGAAAAGCATCCTTTTTCAAATGAAAGGAATTGCTATGGGCTAGATTTTGGTGATGCTGGAAGCCCCGTCAAGCCCCGCTGCTCCAGAAGCAATGCATGCAAGGGCACACGCACCCACAGGGTCCCTCTGGACCATCTGTGTCCCCAGGGCTGCTGCTTGGTTTTGGCGTGCACCTTCCCCACAGCACTGACACTGAAGGGGAGAAGGTCCTCAAGGCGATGGAGCAGTCTGCGAAGCATGTTGGGACCCTGCTGCAAAAGCAGCTTTTTAGGAAAAATGTTCCTGACTTTAAAAAGTATATATATGGCTTTAGTAATTTGCCTAAATTGTAATTTCCCTCGGAATTTCTTAGATACTGAAAATCCTAATGCAGTCCAGCTCTTCCAAAGTGGTGTGGTGTGATTTTTGAACATACACACAGGTCCCTATGGATTCCCATACAAGCCAGGTATGCAAAATAAATAGCCCAAACTCAGGCTACTTCGGGAATTATGAGGTTTGTTCTTACACACCCAGGCACCCTCCCTCACCCTGCCCCCCAACAAATTCCTGAAAAATTCTTCTAAGGACAAAACAACCATTTTACATAACCAACTTCCCAAATTATGATACAAATTCCTGCTTCCTGCCTTCTTTCCATGGTGTGTGGCTGAGGTGATGTCTAACATGTGTCTTCCTGAGGCAATATCTTTTTGATATCATGCAGTGGAAATGGCAGAATCTGGCTCTTTAGTGACCATGACATCCAAAAATTGGATGCAGGAATTCACCTTTGTTTCTCAGGTTAAATGAATATTCTGTGAGTATCGATTGTTAAGGTCTTCCAGTGGAAGATGAATGTGATCAGCATCAATAATCAGAAAAAAAAAATATCATCTACATACCTCTCATATGCAGATGGTGGCTGTTCAATACCAGGCGGCAGTACAGCTTCCTGGTGTGACAGGAAAATATCTGCAGCAATTGAGGATTAACAGAGGCCATTGCTACATCGGTGTTTTGTTTGTAATAGTTTCCATTCTATCAGAAATAACTGGTTGCACATTTCTGTGTGCGACATTAAAATTCACCATTGAAATCTCACTCAGTAATAATAAAGCCCCTGCAAGAGTCTCTACAAACACACTAGACTCCAAATTAAAGAGCAAGTGTATTGTTAGGGTTTGCATGGATCTTTTTTGAATTAGTGCTAGGTGAACAATAAATAAAATTCCAGGAGAAGTTCCCCAAGCTGATATGCATTCAAGGTATTATCTTTGCTCTGTACTGTATGCGCTTCTGGGTGAAAAAATTCTAATTGCACTTCCATTCAAAAATCAACCGTGGGAATAAGGAATCATGCTCATTTTATGCACAGCAGCCTGAAGGCCTTATCCTTAAAACAAATTACAGCGCCTCCTATGCAACTCACACTCTGAAGCTAATTCTCACCCTAAAGCAAAACTCCAAAATTAAACTTTAATCTGTGATCTAAACAATTTTGTGTTTGTGATCAATCTTAGTGTGGTGGATTCTAATATATACGTGTGTGCCTGTGTGTGCAAGCGCCTATGTGTGCACAGAAGTATAAAATGCCAAGGTAATTGTTATACCGATGAAGACAGAGCATTAAATACTCCGCTCAGTGAGACCAAGATAAAATACATACTGCAAAGGCAGGGAATAAAGCTGTTAAGCACACACTCCTATATGTAACCGAGCCCTGGACTTGTAACCAGCAAAAGCTAAAATTCCACCACATGTATCATATTTACTGCATTCTGCCAAAGAAATAGGCAGGCTGCCACGCCATTAAAGCAATTACTCTTACCCTCTCAGATATGTAGAAATTAGATTCTGCTCCTTGAAATCATATGCTGAGGGAAGGAGGGAACAAGGAAGGGGGGGTACGAGGAGGAGAGATGGAAACGCCTCAATTCCTCCCCAAAAGGAAAACCCCCGCCTCGGCACAGAAAGGCTTTGGGCCAGCAAGAGTTAAAGGAGTTGGAAGTGTACGGTCTGTCTCTCCCCAACTTGGTGCAGTGACTCTGCATCCTGCAGGAACCTGTTCAGATGCTCTGATAAGTCAGACAGAATTCATGGGAGATTACCACACAGCTCCTGCCAAGCTGTGCTGCAGCGCGGGTAATAGATATGCTCCAGTACTAAATCCTAAAAGGCCCTGCTACATCTGTCAAGCATGCCCTGGAAAAGCACCCTCAGTTCAGATGTTATCACTGCTCTGCCTGCATCAGAAGATTTAGTGTCCACCCTGGAGGTTGCTTTTGCCGCACAGTTTTCAGGGGCAAAACAACAAGGAAGAAAGATGAGAGAAAAAAGGCAAATTATTCTTGCTTAAAGCAAAAGGAATAAAGTGATGTGCTTGCAGACTAGTTCAGCTTCTCACCCTGCATCCAGAAGGTCCCAAATCCCACATTAAGATGGTACTGATGTTCTAAGCTGATTAGCTCGGACGTGTTTGGCTCCCTGGACTGTGACACTGTGAAGATGTTCTTCTGTAGGACGACTCTTTCCCAAGGAAAGCTGAACAACAAACCCAGCGGGGGTCATGGGCGGTGGATAGAAGATGCCTGCCTTTGATAATTAACTTTAAAACTGGTTCTAGGAAAGCCACTCTGACATAAAATGAACTTTTCAGAGCTCTGCTTTTGAAACAATCTCTGCCCCTCCTGTTAACTATGTAAGCCGAGATTTGGTCAAAAATGGTTCCGATGTTATTTAACGTTTTACGCAAAACTAAGAATACGCATAAAAGATAAATAGATACTTATATAATACATATAAACAAATAGACACCCCAGAAAACAACAGCCTTGGCAACAGCTACTTTCTTACGTACTCAAAAGAAAGCCATACATTTTAACCATCTGTCTCCTTATTCAAATCTGCAGGAAATATCAAAGTACAGAAGCAGCTCCTTTCTCACTAGGTGCACTCTCAGAGTTCAAGGGAGAAAAGGCTGCAATTTCCTGACCCAGCATATTGCATTTTAAACTTCTGTTTCCTGGAGCCGATGTTAAGGATAGATAAGTTCCAGCTATCGGGATGCCAACAGGAAAGCCACTGGCTGCCGACTTTGCAGCTCCATCTGTACGGTGGTAGAGGCTGGGTGAGGATGGGCGAGCGGGTGGGCACAGGGAACACCCGCGGGCTTGCTTGTGTGGGACACGAGCTGTGAGCTCGGCTGTGCTATGGGGACTGTGGCAGAAGCCTGGAGTTTACCTTAGTGTGGTGTAAGACGGGCAGCTAGGGAAGGGCTGCAGAGAAGGTTACTTACATTCCTGTTATTTACACAGAATGGATCCCAAAATCTGACCAACACGGAGGTCCTACAGAACGCTGTAAGCTCTTTGTCCAGAAGAGTATCCAGAAGTACTGTCTGTACACACCATGATCGCCTAAGCATTAGTAGGACCCGGAGACCGTGTGTGTTTTCTCCCTTATGGTACAAAGTGGCAGGAGTGAGAAACCCATAAATCCGCAGAGATCCCACAGGAAGCTGTGTGCTCATGTGCTGAGAGCACCCCACTGCACCAGCACTCCCGGCCTTCCAACAACTGAGTCCTGAGACCAGGAAGCCCACCACCGCCCAGCCCAGCTGCTCGGAGCAATCACAGTCTCCTTGGGACCATATGCAAGACCTCCAGTGCCCTAAATCTTTATAGGAATCTATTGTTTTCCTCTCTCTCCTTCTCCTCTGCATTTGCAGCTATCCAGTAGCTGAATGGATTAGGTCCCTAAGGAAAAATGGTCAGAAAGGTGAGGCTCGAGTGCAAGAAAGCAGTTAGAGGAAGGATTTGGGATGGATGATACGAATGCATGGTTGGGGAAGGAGACCTAAGCTTCAGGGTAGTGGTTGAAGAAGACAAAAGGGGAATCCCAAAACATCCCCATCTGGCAGAGCAACGAGCAGCTGCAGGCAAAGCATGGGCAGCCCTGAAGGTGTGCGGAGGAGTGTGGTCTGTCTGCTCACTGCTGCGGAGAAAAAAAAAAAAAAAGAAAAAAAAAAAAAGGCAAGGGCAAGTTCTATCCCTGAAACTCCCCAAAGCAATAGTTTTTTAGTAAATAAAGAGACACTTATGGCAAAAAACGCACTCCTTGCTACTGGTCTGGCTGCGCTACTGGCATCAGCTTGCAGCTTCTCACCATGGGCTCTGCCTGTCCAGAGAGGGGACTCCTGTCCTGGCTGCTGCCAAAGCCTGCACAGTTCACAAGCCCGGAATTTACATTAAAAAAAAAATCACAACAATGAAAAGATCTTATGAGAGGTACCTTGAGCTAACCTTGTGCGGGCCCTGTCTAGCCAGGTTCCTCCAACAACATGCAAGAGGGATGCGGGCTGAGCTGCATCGGCCGGTGCCCTCCAGGTAGCAGAATTACACCCTTCGGATGGAAATGCTGCTCTGCAGAAATGGTGCCTCTCTGCACAACAGGCTTGCTTGTCTATATTTCTCCCTGTACTCCAGTAAATATACAGATAAGAGGTGTTTATGTGCCAAATAAACTTGAATGCTGGACATTCACCAAAATCTTGAAAAATAGCCTTATTCTGCTGAGGATATGGCATTAATAATGGGAGGATGGTCCTAATTTTAATTATGGTTTGCAGTGATTCCAAATTATTTTTAATGCAAAACTGAAGATATATAAGATAATTTTATGTTGGCAAAAATGATTTTCTCATTAAGGCATCAACCACAGAGGTTAATATGCATTTCACTGAGAGAAGTCACTGCCAAAGCATCTTTCCCCACAAAATCAGGTATTCCATGAGCAAGACGTTTTGACACTATGTACTGAGTTTGATGCTCCTCCTTGCAAAATAATAGCTTGTTGAAGCTACAGTATTTCCAGTCTTTTTGCTCTGTAAAGCTTCAGAATTTGTTGCAA